>NC_080030.1:28760479-29077979 GCF_030020395.1 Manis pentadactyla
GTATAGATCCAGTCAAATTTGTTGTTTTACTGTATGCACAGGCCAGCTTAGATATCTCCTTCTTCATTCCCATGGCAAGTCCAGGAGCTGGTGGGATGAGTGCATCTACAGCTGTAGCAGTGCGTGGATCTTTGTTGGGATTTTTTGATGCTCATCTTCTGGCATGAGTCTTCCAGAGAGTGCTGATGTTGGAAGTTCTTTTTCATATCGTATCTTAGTTCATTTTCGGGGTAGCCAAATTAGGCTTTGATCCTCTGTATAAACACAAACAGACAATTTACCTACACTTTTATATGCCCTTTATACCCTTGTGTAGAACTCATTGGAGGTTACCACACAGGAACTGCCTTTTTTTTTTTGGTATCACTAATCTACACTTACATGATGAATATTATGTTTACTAGGCTCTCCCCTATACCAGGTCCCCCCTATAAACCCCTTTACAGTCACTGTCCATCTGCGTAGCAAAATGTTGTAGAATCACTACTTGCCTTCTCTGTGTCGTACAACCCTCCCCTTTCTCCCACCCCCCCATGTATGCTAATCTTAATACCCCCTTCTTCTCCCCCCCTTTATCCCTCCCTACCCACCCATCCTCCCCAGTCCCTTTCCCTTTGGTACCTGTTAGTCCATTCTTGAGTTCTGTGATTCTGCTGCTGTTTTGTTCCTTCAGTTTTTCCTTTGTTCTTATATTCCACAGATGAGTGAAATCATTTGGTATTTCTCTTTCTCCGCTTGGCTTGTTTCACTGAGCATAATACCCGCCAGCTCCATCCATGTTACTGCAAATGGTAGGATTTGCCCTTTTCTTATGGCTGAGTAGTATTCCATTGTGTATATGTACCACATCTTCTTTATCCATTCATCTATCGATGGACATTTAGGTTGCTTCCAATTCTTGGCTATTGTAAATAGTGCTGCGATAAACATAGGGGTGCACTGATCTTTCTCATACTTGATTGCTGCATTGTTAGGGTAAATTCCTAGGAGTGCAATTCCTGGGTCAAATGGTAAGTCTGTTTTGAGCATTTTGATGTACCTCCATACTGCTTTCCACAATGGTTGAACTAACTTACATTCCCACCAGCAGTGTAGGAGGGTTCCCCTTTCTCCACAGCCTCGCCAACATTTGTTGTTGTTTGTCTTTTGGATGGCAGCCATCCTTACTGGTGTGAGGTGATACCTCATTGTAGTTTTAATTTGCATTTCTCTGATAATTAGCGATGTGGAGCATCTTTTCATGTGTCTGTTGGCCATCTTTATTTCTTTTTTGGAGAACTGTCTGTTCAGTTCCTCTGCCCATTTTTTAATTGGGTTATTTGTTTTTTCTTTGTTGGGGCGTGTGAGCTCTTTATATATTCTGGACGTGTCATTTTCAAATATATTCTCCCATACTGTAGGGTTCCTTTTTGTTCTATTGATGGTGTCTTTTGCTGTACAGAAGCTTTTCAGCTTAATATAGTCCCACTTGTTCATTTTTGCTGTTGTTTTCCTTGCCCAGGGAGATATGTACAAGAAGAGGTCACTCATGTTTATGTCTAAGAGGTTTTTGCCTATATTTTCTTCCAAGAGTTTAATGGTTTCATGACTTACATTCAGGTCTTTCATCCATTTTGAGTTTACTTTTGTGTATGGGGTTAGACAATGGTCCAGTTTCATCCTCCTACATGTAGCTGTCCAGTTTTGCCAGCACCATCTGTTGAAGAGACTGTCATTTCGCCACTGTATGTCCATGGCTCCATTATCAAATATTAATTGACCATATATGTCTGGGTTAATGTCTGGATTCTCTAGTCTGTTCCATTGGTCTGTGGCTCTGCTCTTGTGCCATTACCAAATTGTCTTGATTACTATGGCTTTATAGTTGAGCTTGAAGTTGGGGAGTGAGATCCCCCCTACTTTATTCTTCTTTCTCAGGATTGCTTTGGCTATTCGGGGTCTTTGGTGTTTCCATATGAATTTTTGAATTATTTGTTCCAGTTCATTGAAGAATGTTGCTGGTAGTTTCATAGGGATTGCATCAAATCTGTATATTGCTTTGGGCAGGATGGCCATTTTGACGATATTAATTCTTCCTAGCCACGAGCATGGGATGAGTTTCCATCTGTTAGTGTCCCCTTTAATTTCTCTTAAGAGTGACTTGTAGCTTTCAGAGTATAGGTCTTTCACTTCTTTGGTTAGGTTTATTCCTAGGTATTTTATTTTTTTTGAGGCAATTATGAATGGAGTTGTTTTCCTGATTTCTCTTTCTGTTGGTTCATTGTTAGTGTAAAGGAAAGCCACAGATTTCTGTGTATTGATTTTGTATCCTGCAACTTTGCTTTATTCCGATATCAGTTCTAGTAGTCTTGGGGTGGAGTCTTTAGGGTTTTTTATGTACAGTATCATGTCATCTGCAAATAGTGACAGTTTAACTTCTTCTTTACCAATCTGGATTCCTTGTATTTTTTTGTTTTGTCTGATTGCCGTGGCTAGGACCTCCAGTACTATGTTAAATAACAGTGGGGAGAGTGGGCATCCCTGTCTAGTTCCCGATCTCAGAGGAAATGCTTTCAGCTTCTCGCTGTTCAATAGAATGTTGGCTGTGGGTTTATCATAGATGGCCTTTATTATGTTGAGGTACTTGCTCTCTATTCCCCTTTTGCTGAGAGTTTTTATCATGAATGGATGTTGAACTTTGTCAAATGCTTTTTCAGCATCTATGGAGATGATCATGTGGTTTTTGTCTTTCTTTATGTTGATGTGGTGGATGATGTTGATGGACTTTCGAATGTTGTACCATCCTTGCATCCCTGGGATGAATCCCACTTGGTCATGGTGTATGATCCTTTTGATGTATTTTTGAATTCGGTTTGCTAATATTTTGTTGAGTATTTTTGCATCTACGTTCATGAGGGATATTGGTCTGTAGTTTTCTTTTTTGGTGGGGTCTTTGCCTGGTTTTGGTATTAGGGTTATGTTAGCTTCACAGAATGAGTTTGGGAGTATCCCCTCCTCTATTTTTTGGAAAACTTTAAGGAGAATGGGTATTATGTCTTCCCTGTATGTCTGATAAAATTCTGAGGTAAATCCATCTGGCCCGGGGGTTTTGTTCTTTGGTAGTTTTTTGATTACCGCTTCAATTCCGTTGCTGGTAATTGGTCTGTTTAGATTTTCTGTTTCTCTCTGGGTCAATCTTGGAAGGTTGTATTTTTCTAGGAAGTTGTCCATTTCTCCTAGGTTTCCCAGCTTGTTAGCATATAGGTTTTCATAGTATTCTCTAATAATTCATTGTATTTCTGTGGGGTCCGTCGTGATTTTTCCTTTCTCGTTTCTGATACTGTTGATTTGTGTTGACTCTCTTTTCCTCTTAATAAGTCTGGCTAGAGGCTTATCTTTTCTGTTTATTTTCTCGAAGAACCAGCTCTTGGTTTCATTGATTTTTGCTATTGTTTTATTCTTCTCAATTGTATTTATTTCTTCTCTCATCTTTATTATGTCCCTCCTTCTGCTGACCTTAGGCCTCATCTGTTCTTCTTTTTCCAATTTCGATAATTGTGACATTAGACCATTCATTTGGGATTGCTCTTCCTTTTTTAAATATGCTTGGATTGCTATATACTTTCCTCTTAAGACTGCTTTTGCTGTGTCCCACAGAAGTTGGGGCTTAGTGTTGTTGTCATTTGTTTCCATATATTTCTGGATCTCCATTTTGATTTGGTCATTGATCCATTGATTATTTAGGAGCGTGTTGTTAAGCCTCCATGTGTTTGTGAGCCTCTTTGCTTTCTTTGTACAGTTTATTTCTAGTTTTATGCCTTTGTGGTCTGAAAAGTTGGTTGGTAGGATTTCAATCTTTTGGAATTTTCTGAGGCTCTTTTTGTGGCCTAGTATGTGGTCTATTCTGGAGAATGTTCCATGTGCACTTGAGAAGAATGTATATCCTGTTGCTTTTGGATGTAGAGTTCTATAGATGTCTATTAGGTCCATCTGCTCTACTGTGTTGTTCAGTGCTTCCGTGTCCTTACTTATTTTCTGCCCGGTGGATCTATCCTTTGGGGTGAGTGGTGTGTTGAAGTCTCCTAGAATGAATGCATTGCAGTCTATTTCCCCCTTTAGTTCTGTTAGTATTTGTTTCACATATGCTGGTGCTCCTGTGTTGGGTGCATATATATTTAGAATGGTTATATCCTCTTGTTGGACTGTGCCCTTTATCATTATGTAGTGTCCTTCTTTATGTCTTGTTACTTTCTTTGTTTTGAAGTCTATTTTGTCTGATATTAGTACTGCAACCCCTGCTTTCTTCTCGCTGTTGTTTGCTTGAAATATGTTTTTCCATCCCTTGACTTTTAGTCTGTACATGTCTTTGGGTTTGAGGTGAGTTTCTTGTAAGCAACATAGAGATGGGTCTTGCTTTTTTATCCATTCTATTACTCTGTGTCTTTTGATTGGTGCATTCAGCTCATTAACATTTAGGGTGACTATTGAAAGATATGTATTTATTGCCATTGCACACTTTAATTCGTGGTTACCAAAGGTTCAAGGTTAGCCTCTTTAGTATCTTACTGCCTAACTTAGCTCGCTTATTGAGCTGTTATATACACTGTCTGGAGATTCTTTTCTTCTCTCCCTTCTTATTCCTCCTCCTCCATTCTTCATATGTTGGGTGTTTTGTGCTGTGCTCTTTCTAGGAGTGCTCCCATCTAGAGCAGTCCCTGTTAAGGTGTTCTGTAGAGGTGGTTTGTGGGAAGCAAATTCCCTCAGCTTTTGTTTGTCTGGGAATTGTTTAATCCCACCATCATATTTAAATGATAGTCATGCTGGATACAGTATCCTTGGTTCAAGGCCCTTCTGTTTCATTGTATTAAATATATCATGCCATTCTCTTCTGGCCTGTAGGGTTTCTGTCGAGAAGTCTGATGTTAGCCTGATGGGTTTTCCTTTATAGGTGACCTTTTTCTCTCTAGCTGCCTTTAACACTCTTTCCTTGTCCTTGATCTTTGCCATTTTAATTATTATGTGTCTTGGTGTTGTCCTCCTTGGATCCTTTCTTTTGGGGGTTCTGTGTATTTCCGTGGTCTGTTCGATTACTTCCTCCCCCAGTTTGGGGAAGTTTTCAGCAATTATTTCTTCTAAGATACTTTCCATCTCTTTTCCTCTCTCTTTTTCTTCCGGGACCCCTATAATACGGATATTGTTCCTTTTGGATTGGTCACAGAGTTCTCTTAATATTGTTTCATTCCTGGAGATCCTTTTATCTCTCTCTACGTCAGCTTCTATGCGTTCCTGTTCTCTGGTTTCAATTCCATCAATGGCCTCTTGCATCCTATCCATTCTGCTTATAAACCCTTCCAGAGTTTGTTTCCTTTCTCTAATCTCCTTTCTGGCATCTGTGATCTCCCTCCGGACTTCATCCCATTTCTCTTGCGTATTTCTCTGCATCTCTGTCAGCATGTTTATGATTCTTATTTTGAATCCTTTGTCAGGAAGACTGGTTAGGTCTGTCTCCTTCTCTGGTGTTGTCTCTGTGATCTTTGTCTGCCTGTAGCTTTGCCTTTTCATGGTGATAGGAATAGTCTGCAGAGCTGGGACGAGTGACGGCTGGAAGGACTTCCTTTCTTGTTGGTTTGTGGCCCTCCTCTCCTGGGAGAACAGCGGCCTCTAGTGGCTTGTGCTGCGCAGCTGCGCGCAGACAGGGTTTCTGTTTCCTGCCCGGCTGCTGTGGAGTTAATCTCCGCTGTTGCTGTGGGCGTGGGCTGGCTCGGGCAGCTGCTCCAAAATGGTGGAGTCGCGTTGGAGCAGGAGCTGCTGGGAGGCTATTTATCTCCGCAAGGGGCCTCCCGGCTCCCTGCAGCCCAGGGGTTAGGGTGCCCAGAGATCCCCGGATTCCCTACCTCTGGATTAAGTGTCCCGCCCTGCCCCTTTAAGACTTCCAAAAAGCACCCGCCAAAACAAAACAACGACCACAAAAAAAAAAATTTTTTTAATTAAAAAAAAAAAAAAGTGGCCGCTTGTTTTTCTTTATTCTCTGGCGCCAGCCTCAGGCTTCTGCTCACCGGTCTTGCTGCCCTGTTTCCCTAGTATTGCGGTCCCTATCCCTTTAAGACTTCCAAAAAGCGCTCGCCAAAACACAACAGCAAAAAAAAAGAAAAAAAAAAATGATCGCTCGCTTTTCTGGTGTCCTCCGGTGCTAGGCCTCCCATGCCCGCTCACTGTTCGTGCTGCCCTGTTTCCCTGGTATTGGGGTCCCTATCCCTTTAAGACTTCCAAAAAGCCGTCGCGAAAACAAAACAGCAAAAAAAAAAAAAATGGTCGCTCGCTTTTCTGGTGTCCTCTGGCGCCCGGCCTCTGGTGCCCGCTCACTGTTCTTGCTGCCCTGTTTCCCTAGTATCCAGGGCCCCCCACGCACGCACTGTGTCTGTGCTCTGGCCCGGATGGCTGGGGCTGGGTGTTCGGCAGTCCTGGGCTCTGTCTCCCTCCCGCTCTGCCTGTTCTTCTCCCGCCGGGAGCTGGGGGGAGGGGCGCTCGGCTCCCGCGGGGCCGGGGCTTGCATCTTACCCGCTTCGTGAGGTGCTGGGTTCTCTCAGGTGCGGATGTGGTCTGGATATTGTCCTGTGTCCTCTGGTCTTTATTCTAGGAAGGGTTGTCTTTGTTCTATTTTCATAGATATATGTGGTTTTGGGAGGAGATTTCCGCTGCTCTACTCACGCCGCCATCTTGGCTCCCTACCTGGATATTTGAGAAGAGCATCTTGAAGCTCTCAAGATTTTGTCTGGTCCTGTTGATATTGTCAACCCATCTTAGTAGTAAAAGCAGTGAGGCCTTACAGGAGATGGGAGGTTTTTAATTCAGTGCAGTGAGGTTGGTTGTAGGGATAGATCAGGAGTAGCTGGTGATGCCCCTAGAGGTGTCATGCGTCTCCCTGTTGGAAAAGTATGATTCATGTGAATCACTCAAAAATTTCTGAAAGGAATAGTATATCGTATGGCCTCTGCTACATGTTTCTTTGTGAGATTGGTTTAGATAGATAAGTATATCTATAGATAGGTGGGTGGGTGGGTGGGTAGGTAGGTAAGAAGGTAGATACTAAGATTTAGGAATTTTTGAGACAGGGTTGAATTTGTATGGATGTGCCAAAATTTAATCAGTTGCCTCTGGCAGGCATTTAGGTTGTTTTCTGTTTGCTTTGTTTTGGAAAGCAATTAGCATAATTATGTACTTACAAACAAGCATAGAGCATATCTTTGCAAACTTATGTGAGAATATTGACCAGATAAGTTTCTGGCAATGGAATTGTTGAATAAAAGTTATGGGCATTTAAATATTAATAGATAATGCCAAATGGCCCTTCTAAAAGTTAAGTCAATGTATGCTCTTAACTAGTATCTGAGAGTACTCATGTTCCGTGACCTCACCAACATTAGGTGTTATTACATAGGTTGGAATCATCTCGTTTAGATTTGGATTTCTGAACGATGCAGAGGCTCTTTTCATATGTTACAGTGACTTGCGTCTTATGTGACTCATGTAACTTTACCCATCTGTTCCATTGTTTGTTTTTTAAATTGAGGTGTAATTGGTACATGGCATTATATTAGTTTCAGGTGTACAAGGTAATGATTCCATACTTCATATGTTGCAAAATGATCATAATAAGTCTAATATCTGTCACCATACATAGTTACAAAATACTTTTTTCTGGTGATGAAAACTTTAAAGAACTACTCTCAGCAACTTTCAAATATGCAACAAAGTGTTAATAGTTATAGTCACCATGCTGTACATCCCCTTGATCCATTATGTTGTTAATGCTTTTCGTATTTGTAGAAGCCCTTCCTAGACTAAGGGAGTTAAAAATAGACTTTGGCCATATGTCCTACAAATATATTTTCTTAGTTTTTCTGTTACTAAACTTTATTCATCATACTTTTCTCATAGAAGTTTTAATTTTTTATGTAGTCACTTTTATGAAACTTCTCTGGGCTGTGTATTGGCTACCCTTAACCCAAGATTGTAGAAAATTCATCTGTTTTCTTTAGTTCATTCATACTTTTTCTTTTCTTTAAGTCTCTGACCCACCTAGAATTCATTTGGTGTAAGGAGTGAAACGTTGGGATACGGACACCCCACCCACCCCACCAACACATACAAGGGCTAGTTGTCCCAGTACTGTTTCGTGAATAATGGGAATAGGAGCTTTAAATGTAAAGTTGCTCAGATGTGTATTGATGTACTCTTTAACCAACTCGGTTTCCTGAAATATGCTTCTTACAGAACAGACAAGACAGTCATTGGATGCACTGGCTTTCATGGAGACTGTCTTACCCTGACAAAGATTATTGAAGCAAGACTAAAGGTAGAAGCTTTTGTATATGTCTACACTGTTCAAAGTTAACAGCTTATTAGATTCTTTGAATCACACAGCATGACTGTTACTCAGAATAGCTGGAGATTTGCAGGTTAGTAGGTGAAACTATGATCTAACATGGAAATCATAGAAATGAAGCATTAGTGTTAATGCAGCATCATTAAGGTAGCATAATGTGGAACTACAGCAAACCTCCTTTGTTAAGATATGTAAGCTACAGAGTAAATGGTTCTCTACCTGTTTTGAGGTACCTTGAGAGAGGTTTCTTCTGGTAATACTCCTCCCTCAGAAACAAAATAAGTGCATTTCTTTGGAGGGAAGCAGGCTCTTTTAGACAGGAGCTTGGTCTGGAACGCCACCAGTTGACACATGTTCCCTCTACAGCATCGTACTTGATTGACAGGACACATGAGCAGGATTAGGAGGGAGTAAGCCAGGAACTGGGCAAGAGGTACAACCTAAGCCATTATCACCTAACACCTGCACAGGCTTTAGTTGCTAGCCCCTGAGGAAGATGTTCAGGAAACAGGTTGGGATAGAAAGCAGAAAGGGGTAGCAGGAAGAGGTGAGAGAATGAAACAGACTAACCTGTTGTACACTTTTTACAGGGGGATGACTTTGTCAATACCACTAATTATGGCCTGTGTATATTACTCAGTGTTGCAGGGAGAATAGGGTAGGAGTAAATTAGACTGTATTAAAATGGATTTTGTCTGTAATAATCAGTAAACCCATACTGTTCTTAGTTGACCACAGTACAGGGTTGAAGTAGGGTTCTCACTGTATGTAAAAATTCAGAAATGCAGATGTTTCTCAACTACAGCCTAGTAAAATTTTTTTCATAGCTGTTGATGTTTATAGTATCACCATCATGTGCCCTTGGTTTTCATACTTAATTTTGTAGGATGTATGTCATAACTTTTATGTAGTTGGTAAGTCAGTCTGCTACATGAAAAAATAAGCAGGGGATCACTTTCTGTTTTGCCTGTTTGTGAGTAATACAAGATTATTTCCACTTAGAAGTGATGTCATAGTCACTGGAGTATGTAATATGTTTATTTAGCTGATACTTGGTTTTGAATGTGTAGAGATTAGTTCATTCAGAACTTTTCAATTGTTAACACTTGATTAAAATCTTATATTGAAAGGTCAAGTGACTTACATTTATTGACATATATGTATTTTCCTGATGGGTATTTATAAATGGAACTTAGAGGACAAAAATAAATAAGGAGAGTAGTGTTTTGTTAATAAATTAAAAACAGGGAACAATGAGTTCTTCTTAATCACAGTCCTTGAAATTTTTCTTTCATATATTATTATGTCAGTGGTGAGATAAATAAAATTTTGGTGCTTACTTGTGAAATGAAATGAAGACTTTTGAATAATTTTCACTCTGGTAAAAACTTCTTCTGTACACTGACTTATCCATTACATGGCATTCATTTCTAATCTTCCTTTATTATTTTGACTGCCATTATTTGATTATGAAGTACTTAGTATGTTTATCTGTAGAGATGATTGCTCTGTGGCTGACAAATAGGTGAAATTAAATTCATCTTACGTTTGCAATTATTGTAGATTTTTTCAGTCTGTTGGATAACTTAGGATTCCTAAGGGTATAGTAAATCTAGGGTTGGAAATCTCTGTTTAAGTCCTGTTTTGCATACTTAGGTTTGCCACCATAGACACCATAAGGAGCAAGGCCACTGCCCTACACTAGAATCATACAGAGGAACCATGCTGCCCTCTTAGCTTCACTTCTGTTGTTAACAGTTACCAGCTTTACAAAGAGAGGGGCTTTTATCTGGGTCTGAACAGGGTCAGCAAACTTTACCTGTAAATTTTGCCCAAGTGTTATAGCTTGCTGACCTCAATGTAGATGCAGAGTGAAGGCAAGCTGAAATTGAAACGTCCTCTCTAGGTCACTTCATATGCCCTGTTTATTGCGTTTGCTCTTGAACTATCAGTGCTTGAGACAAGGACATAATGGAAAATAGTCTTTAAACCAGAGAGCTAAGGGCACACTTAGTATTCTTTGCCTTGAACATTATAGCCCCTAGGATGATAGGGTGTAATACGTTATTATTTTAGTAGCACTGTGTGATTTAGTCATGAAAGGAACAGGAATCCCATTCATCAAAACATGCATGCATTCTTTTAACTTTGCTGTTTGTGGTTCCAGTCTGTGATATGCTCTGCCTCTCCATGCCTGTTACTTTTGTTAATAATTACAGATGTATAAGCATTCCAATAATAAGACCATGACTACGGGGGCGATTGCTGCAATGCTGTCTACAATCCTCTACTCGAGGCGCTTCTTTCCATATTATGTTTACAACATCATCGGGGGACTTGATGAAGAAGGTAGAGTACTGTATTTGTGGAAAATGAAGGGGGTGGTATGTCTTAGATGTGTGTGTTAACAGCTAGAGTTGAAAAGTTGAAAAGCTTCATCTTGCCCAAAAGCTTCCTTTTCTGATAGTTAGGCTATGAGGAAGCTGAATCCAGAGGGAATCAGTGATTGTCCAAAGACACAGCAGTGGTGTATTGAAACTGGAATGGTTGACTGTGGGGCAGGCAGCTACTAGACTATTTTCTCAAGACCCTGCATGAGCTCAGCGGTAGAGATTTAGCATTTTAATCTCACAGAAAGAGGTCCAATCTGGAGAAGCTTATTAACAAACATACTTGACTTCAAAAAGTTTGGTAAAAGTGGTGTCTTAGAAGAAACATACTCATTTCCAGCAGTGTTTTCAGAACATCTCTGAAACACCTCTGATTTTCTGTCAGTGAGATCCAGGAAGGCGTAAGAAAACCACTCTCGTTACTTGACATTTCCATCCTGTTTTGAACCAAAGCTGTACTGCCCATGTGGGGGCACCAACGTTTTCCACCAGGTATGATTTAGATTGACATTTGTTTGCTTCCAAAAACCAAACAATCTCCCAGGTCAGATCTGTGCCACCACTTAGTCAGTTGAAAGAAGAGTGGCAGGGATATCTGGGTGAAGACACCACATTTCTTTTGAGGCTTTGAACCTTACTTGAACACTAAGAGAAAATAGCACAGAAGTGGTAAATAGAAGTTAATTACCCACCACAGATTAGCATGCCTAACCCAGCATGCTGGATGCTTCTGGTATTTTTTGTTGACTTAAATTATGTCTGACTTAAATGTCAGATTAATAAATTGAGATTTTAGCAACGTTAATAGCTACCATTGAATTTTAGCAGGCCAGGCAATGTCCTTCCAGTTTTTCTGAGAGTCAGAGGGTCTGATTTGTGAAATCTCATGTTTCCTAAATGGCAGAGCTAAGGTTTGGGTTTGGATCTGTTAGACTCCAAAGCCCCGTTCTTCTATTTCCATGTGACAGTGTCCCTTGTTTTGGTTGTATTCTCAGGCGTTTCTAATTGCTTTCTAATCGTGCCTGTCTGCTCTGATTGTTCTTTGATTTCACCCCCTGGAGGAATGTGTACATCATCATGGGGCACATGATGGAGCAGCCCTCTCCCCAGTCTTCAGCTCCTCTGCCTTGATGTCCTCTTCTTGGGCTTATTTTCTTGTGGTACCTGTCTCTCATGAGATTCTGAGAAAGGAAATCAGGAGGCCTTCTTTGACACTTAGGGTCTTTTCTTTATTCTGGTGTTACAAAGTTTTATATGATGCTCCTTGTCTAGGCTCTTCTCATTTCTTCTCTTTCTCCACCTTCTTTGCTTCTCCCACCTTCTCCACAGCCACCTGTATGCAGGTCCCTGATTTTCTAATGTATTCCCTGCATACTGCCCATCTCTGTCTTTGTTCTACTCTGAAGACTTCCTCAATTTTAGCTTCTCATCCTTTAGTGAATTCGGTTTATTTCTGCTGTCATTAATTTCCAAAAGCTTTTTTCTTATTTCCTGGCTTTCTTACTTCATTTAAGTATACTGTTCTTAGGTTTTTTTGTACTTCTTTTGAAGCTTTCTTGTGTTCTCTGCATTTTGTCAGATTGCTGTTTCATTTTGTTTGTTCATTTTTGGCCTCTATCTATTGTGTTGGAGGCTTCCTTCAGATTTCTGTTAACTTTGACCTATCCTCTTATTGAAGAGTGATATACCAAAATCTTACTATAAAGGTCTACATTAGTGTGGCATATCAGCTTTCCATTTAATGATTCTATTTTCCTTCATGCACTTTATTCCATCTGCTCCTAGCATGGTACTCTCAAGTCCAGAGTCTTTGCTAATGTCTCAGAAAACTTTATTTCCTGTCTTTTGTATTGGTAGAAGTGGGGAATTGAAGAGCATTGCTCCTCATTGAGAACTTCAGGAATAATGGAGTCAACAGGTGCCCTTCAAGCCAATTGGGTTGACATCTGTCTTTTAGGACAATGGGGTCAATAGTTGAGCTTCAGGACATAGTGAGCTTGATGCCGGGATTCTTGTTTACGGAGTCGAAGAATGAACTTCACAACACTCAAAGTAGGAGAGCAAGGGAGAGGCTTTTATGTAGAGATAAAGTGAGAGGACAGAACTCCTGGCCAGGAGGGGACAAGAGAGTCCATGGTTGTGCACTGTCTAAGGGTTTTGTAACGTGCCAAAGGACTAGGGGTGTGGACCTGTTAAGTGGTTCTAGAATGTTCATCCTTGAGGAGACATTAAGTCTCTTCTCAGTCTTCCAGACAGTTTTGCAAAATTAACATAAGAAATTGACTTCAGATTTCTTTCCCAGAATAGCAGCTTTTTGGTCTGGGAGCATATCAATCAAGACTCCCTGCCCTGCCCTCAAGGTGGGCTGAGTTATTGTCTGTTTGCTAAAGAGTTTAAAAGGCAATCTAAGATGGAGTCTTTCTCACTTTTACTATGTTGTTTATGGCTTGGCTTGCTTGCCATTATTAATTGCCCAGGTTGCAAATCACCTGATCATCAGGTCTAAAGGAGGAAAAACAGCACATAGGCCTGGGTCTTTTAACATGCTAAAGTGAATCTGACACATAATTACAAATGATTATCAAAATAAAAAACATGGGCTACTTTCCTTTATCTGGGGAATATTAACTGATCTCATTGAAGAATGACTCTACAGCTTAATGTTTAACACCAAGTTTTGGTAGTGGGTTTCTTTGCATATTGTTCCACTGCTCTGACTGTAATTATCTTGCCTTGCTTTTTCCAGGGGCCCTCACCCTACTCTGTCTAAACCCATGGTCCTTGTCTCAAGGTCACCAGCTATCTGCTTTGACTTCTGTGCCTTTAACTCCCCAGTTGGAGACATGGTCTCTTTGAAGAATTTTTTCCCCCAAATTAATAATGGCTTCAGTTTTTATACACTTGTTTCAAGTAGTCCTGGGAGATATCAGGAGGAAGACAGTAATCACCCCAGCCCCCACCATTAGAGATAAGTATTGTTTTGTTTATTTGGTATCATTAATATTCAATCACATGAGCAACATTGTGGTTACTAGATTTCCCCCATTATCAAGTCCCCACCACTTACCCCATAACAGTCACTGTCTATCAGCATAGTAAGATGCTGTAGAGTCAGTACTTGTCTTCTCTGTGCTATACTGCCTTCCCTGTGTCCCCCCGCTACATTATGTGTGCTAATCATAATGCCCCTTATTCCCCTTGTCCCTTCCTTCCCACGCACCCTCCCCAGTCCCTTTCCCTTTGGCAACTATTAGTCCACTCTTGGGTTCTGTGAGTCTACTGCTGTTTTGTTCCTTCAGTTTTTGCTTTGTTCTTATGCTCCACAGATGAGTGACATCATTTGGTACTTGTCTTTCTCCACCTGGCTTATTCAACACCAGCTGTTGAAGAGGCTGTCATTTCCCCATTGTATATCCATGGCTCCTTTACCGTATATTAGTTGTCCATATATGGTTGGGTTTATATCAGGGTTCTCTAGTCTGTTCCATTGGTCTATGGATCTCTTCTTGTACCAGTACCAAATTGTCTTGATTACTGTGGCTTTGTAGTAGAGCTTGAAGTTGGGGAGCATAATCCCTCCCACTTAATTCTTCCTTCTTAGGATTGCTTTGGCTATTTGGGGTCTTTTGTGGTTCTATATTAATTTTAGAACTATTTGCTCTAGTTTATTGATGAATACTATTGGTATTTTGATAGGGATTGCATTGAATCTATAGATTGCTTTAGGCAGGATGGCCATTTTGACAATATTAATTCTTCCTGTCCATGAGTACGGGATGTGTTTCCATTTATTGGTACCTTCTTTAATTTCTCTCATGAGTGTCTTGTAGTTTTCAGTGTATAGGTCTTTCACTTCCTTGGTTTGGTTTATTCCTAGGTATTTTATTCTTTTTGATGCAATTATGAATGGAACTGTTATCCTGATTTCTCTTTCTGCTAGTTCATTGTTAGTGTATAGGAATGCAACAGATTTCTGTGTATTAGTTTTGTCTCCTGCAACTTTGCTGAATTCAGATATTACATCTAGTAGTTTTAGAGTGGATTCTTTAGGGTTTTTTATGTACAATGTTATGGCATCTGCAAAGAATGACAGTTTGACTTCTCCTTTACCAATCTGGATGTGTTTTATTTCTTTGTGTTGTCTGATTGCTGTGGCTAGGACCTCCAGAACTATGTTGAATAAAAGTGGGGAGAGTGGGCATCCTTGTCTTGTTTCCAATCTTAAAGGAAAAGCTTTCAGCTTGTCGCTGTTAAGTATAATGTTGGCTGTGGGTTTGTCATGTATGGCCTTTATTATGTTGAGATACTTGCCCTCTATACTCATCTTGTTGAGAGTTTTTATCATGAATGGATATCGAATCTTGTCGAATGTTTTTTTAGCATCTATGGAGATGACCATGTGGTTTTTGTCCTTCTTTTTGTTGATGTGGTGGATGATGTTGATGGATTTTCAAATATTGTTCTATCCTTGCATTCCTGGAATAAATCCTACTTGATCATGATGGATGATCTTTTTGATGTGTTTTTGAATTTGGTTTGCTGATATTTTGTTGAGTATTTTTGCATCTATGTTCATCAGCAATATTGGTCTGTAATTTTCTTTTTTTGTAGTGTCTTTGCCTGGTTTTGGTATTAGAGTGATGCTGGCCTTGTAGAGTGAGTTTGAGAGTATTCCCTCCTCTTCTACTTTTTGGAAAACTTTAAAGAGGATGGGCATTAGGTCTTCACTAAATATTTGATAAAATTCAGCAGTGAAACCATTTGGTCCAGGGGTTTTGTTAGAGATAAGTACTCTTAAACCAATGGTAAACATGCTTCTGGATACCTTGTTAATACATGCATGTGCACTACATAAATACGACAAATACAGAGGCATACAAAGTGATTCCCTTCTTTTCTTGCCGCTATTCCCACAGATACAACTAGCTGCAGTTTGTTCTTTATTTTTCCAAAAAATTTTCTGTGTGCCTATACAGATATGTATATGGTTTTCTTATTCTTTTAAACAAAAATGGAGTCATGCCGTACATATTACAGAGACCTCCCTTTCAGCTTATGCTGTGAGCCCATTTTGACAATATTAATTCTTGTCTCCCTCTTCCAAGCTGTACATTGCCATTTGGACACACCATTTTCTGCTTATGAATTTTAGGTTGCTTGTAAGTTTTTGCTGCTGTAAGAGATAAATGATCTGGTATATGTTGCTTTGTGTGTTTATGTAACAGCATTCTTTTAGGTAAACCCTGTTCTATAAGTGATATTATTACTGGTTCCCTGGGTATGTACTTTTACATTTTGATAGATTTTGCCATCAGATTGCTCCTCCAAAAAAGGCATAACAATTTATGCTCTTTTCAGGAAATGCTGAGACCCATTTAACCATCCACTAACTTCTATATTAAGGATGGGTAGATTCAGATCTTATTTTTCTTAGAAAAAATGAAAGCTGTTCTTAATTCTGATAGTACAAAGCAAGTGATTACATTTTTGGCCAACTAACTTGCCTGTGGCATTTCTGTGTTTTTCTAACATTTCTCCTTTAACAAATTGGTGTTCTATAGTGTTGATGCAAAAGAGTATGCTGTTAGTTTAAAAGATGCACAGTAGGTTTTCCATGTAATTACTCATGTTCAGCATTAGGAAAATTTTAAAGTCATCTACACCAGCGCTACTCCAGTACATGTTTAGGAATGGTGCAAGAGTTTGGTGCAGAACCTAGAGCAGGACCTGTGGCCACTGCCCAACACACCTTTGGGGCCACATGCATGCTGGGAGCCACTGGGTGGTCTCTGCTAGCTTGCAGAGAATGTAAAGCTCCTTAATGGGGGCACTGAAATGGAGGCAGGAGTGGGCAGATGGGCTCCGACCACATCTGGGACGGGGGCGAGGAACAGACTACTGTGTGCTGCCTGGCCAAGTGAGTGTGCTGTTCACTGACATCTGGCTGAATTTCAGCAAGGTCGTATTCCATTTTGTATCATACTTGAACAAGATTTATTTTATCATGATTTGGGATTGTGGTCAACGTGCATCCTCATGGTGACTATTTCTTTTTAAGGGAAGGGAGCCGTGTACAGCTTTGACCCAGTCGGCTCCTACCAGAGAGACGCCTTCAAGGCTGGAGGCTCAGCAAGTGCCATGCTGCAGCCCCTGCTCGACAACCAGGTAACGAGGCCACTCCAGCTTGTGGCCACATGGGCACTCTGCGTTTCCCTCTGAGGGCTGTTCACTGGCTGTGACCTGCAGTTTGTTGTAAGCCACTGCTGAGTTTATTTGGCTGGCTTGTCCCTCCCAAACTTTCTTGACTTCCTGGGTCTGCTGGTTTTCCTGTGGGCCCCTCCTGTGTCAGTGGCTCCCACTTCTGCTGTGTTCATGATTCCAACCCTGTGTCAGTTACGTTTGGTCCGTGTTTTCAGTTCTCCTCTTGCCATCTTGCCTGAAGAGTATGAAAATAACTTTCTCCCCTGTACTTACCACTTAATTTTGTATTCTAACATCCAAGTATACTTTTAACTGCCTCCCTTTTCCATGACTGTTGGCTAAATTCAGACCTGCATGGCATCTTGCCTGGATTACTGTGTTTATTTCCTAACATCCTTTCTGCCCCCAAACTTACTTCCCTAATTCATCTTCCTTGCTTTTCTGAAATAAGTTATATGTAGTTATCTCTCCACTTACTGCCTCCCTGCCTTATTTCCCATCGTTCCACATCCTGCCCTGACCCTTGAATGATGTGCCTGTTCTATGTCCAGGCCTTTGGACATACCACGCCCTCGGTCCGGGTCATTACTCCATTCTTTAACCAGTTTCTTCCTCTCCAGACTCACATGTGCTTCCTGCCAGCACTCTTCCACCAGGAGATATAGTCATGGTTGCTTGGGGCTCTCCTGTCTTTCTCTCCTTAGTTCTAGTCCATGATGATACTCTGTTTACCTATGTCCACCTCTCCAGGTTATGTGCTTCTCAGGAGCAGGAGCTTCATCTCAATGAGTATTTGTCAGGGTCTAGGTACATGTAATTCAGCTAGGTCAGGAAGAATTTCAGTTGTGGGTCATTTTGATTTTTGTGACTCGTTCAGTTCGGGGTTTTGGGGGATACTTGAACCTCATTTGTACCATCACATGATGCTTCATCCAGGTTTCCTGTCTCACTAGGTTGGTTTTAAGAACATGCAGAATGTGGAGCATATCCCACTGTCCTTGGACAGAGCCATGCGACTTGTGAAAGACGTCTTCATTTCTGCTGCTGAGCGGGACGTGTACACTGGCGACGCACTCAAGATCTGCATTGTGACCAAGGAGGGCATCAGGGAGGAGACTGTACCCCTGAGGAAGGATTGATTTGTGTACTGTTTTCATTAATCAGTTCAAAACTGGTTGGCTTTATACCCTGTAACTGTCAGACTAATCTGTTGTATTAAAAAAAACCTGAAGTATTCATTTGGTTATAACTCGTGTTTTCTCAGTGAGACAGATCTAGGAAATATAATTTTTTCTTTTCGTTTTCTTCATTCTTCCCATACTTACTATCTTCCAGAGCTATTTTTATATTTTGAAGATGGAAAAACAAACTGGTCATGTCAGTTTTCCCCTACATTTATCAACAAGAAATTTATCTGGAAAGTTGTCTCTTTTTTGATCAGCTTATGTTTTTGTCAGCCTGAGAAGGATTTCTTGGAACTCAGTGTACCCAGCTTACCTTGAAGTAGCGTTACACTGTCTCTTGTTTTATCTCTACATTAATGGATGTAAATGGAGTATCTTAAGATTTCTCATTCCTGGGATTGTTAAGCAAACAATCTGGAGTAACTGTTACAGAGAAAAATTTTCAAATCGACCAGAATAGAAGACAACTGTATATACAAGTGGGCTTTATCCTGAAATCTGGGGTAATTTATACGATACCTCACAAAGCTTAAAATTGAGACCTAAGTTTTGTTAGAGCTACAGAAATGTTTGTTTTAGAACTATTATGTATATTATGTATATTTTAACTCCACATACAATGATGGAGCAGTTCTCTTGGTGTTGAACAAGTTAAATTATACAACATAACCTAGGGGGTATGATTTGCTTTGTAGCATAACAATAGGATTTTACTGTTGGCCTATTAAGAATTTAATTGAAATTGTCAAAAACCCCTCGTAGGTACATATTTTTAAATTTGTTCTACAAATAACCTGATAAATATTCTGTCACAGGCCTAAGGACATGATGGTGAGATCCTGTCCTTGTTTCTTTAAAAGTGTCCCAATGGAAACCGTAGACTATCCCATTCAAATTACACATTTTTTTGCCTTTAATTGTATTAGAGTTCTCCAGAAAAATAGAACCAATCAGATATATACAGAGAGATGCTAGGAGGAACCGACTCATGATTCTGGATGCTGAGAAGTCCCTGGTATGTCGCCTGCAAGCTGGAGACCAGGGACGGGCAGTCCACGTTCCAGCCTGAATCCGAAGGCCTGAGAACCCATGAGGAAAGACGGTGTGACACCCTCTCCAGGGACAGGGAAGGACTGTGGTCCCAGCTCAGCATCTGGGCAGAGAGCAAGTCTCCCTTCTAACCTGTTCCACTCAGGCTCTGGACAGATCGGGCAAGGTCCACTGACAGCATCACTGACCTGTTAAAATGCTCGTCTCATCCAGAAACCCTCACAGACACCCAGAAAGGACAAACTAGGTATATTTTATTGTTTTAAAGGACTTTTCATTTATCTTGGGATTTAATTAACAATTTAAAGTTACAAATTTGTGTCTGTCTAGAATTTTCTATAAAGTCCACCTCCCAAGGTTTCTAGGGAAGCTTTATAAATTAATGATGTCTTTTTCCCACCTTCAGGTACAAATTATTTTAACCTTGTATTCCTCCACACCTTGAATATGGTCCCATTTGAAGGCCTGTGTTTGAGGAGGTCAGAGTCACCTTGTCCAGAATGCTGGTATGTGGATCCTTCCAGATCTAACTCTTGGCTAGTTAATCGGGTGATTTTTTTGGATTACTCAACTACAGTTCCTTGCCTCAAAAGGCATCTTTGTAGCACTTTGATAGATTAGAGGTATCATTCACAGTTAGCCGAACTTTAAGGTGCTTATCACAAAGCTGCCATTACTTTTAGTAGACTTCCCTTCATACCTCAGGTTTACATTTCTGCCTCCTGCACGGAATAAAAGGGATTGAAAGAATCTGATACTGTTAGTAGTTGTTCCTGGAAAACAGTGCTTACTCTTTGGAGATATTAGCCCATGACTTTTTTACACACAACTGCAATTCTGTGCAGATGTTTTTGATGATTAGACATGGCAGAAATAATTTCTGCAGCCTGTGGAGCAGCCCATGGGATTGTGCTGGTTCAGAACAGAGCCTGTAACTGACAGATCCTCCTCCAGTGCCTCAGTCACACACAGCCACAATTTGGCTCTAATTGAAGACAGAAAAACCAGACTCTGAGACAGTGACTTTGCAAGCCTACTTGAGAGGAATATGGACCATTTAGAATGGGAAATGGTCCTTGTTACCAGAATGTTTCAACTATTACTCTAACAGGTTTTTTCCCTGCCTTTCTGTACCTGTTCGAGGTAGGGGAGCCCTTAATGGCCCAGAAACGTTCGTTAACTTTTTGACTCTAGGGTTTCCCGTCCCCTCAATTTGTGACTTTCAAAGTGTGATTGGTGGATCCCCTATATCAGAATTACATAAAATTTACTAAAAACATCCCTGAGCCCAGTCTAGGCATACTGTCCTAGACCCCGGGTTGGGACATGAAAATTGGCATCTTTTAAAAATCAAATACCCAAGTGATACATAAATAATTTGAAAACTCCCTTAACTCCTCTTTGCACAGGTTTCAGTCAGAAAAAAAGCCCCTTGGAGATGCATAATAAGGGATTTTAAAAAAAAACGGTTTCACCTTGTGCAATTAAGGGAAACCGATTAGATGGCATCCCACTGGAGGGTGATTTCAGCCCCCTGACAAGTTCACTCTGTGCTTGGTGAGACCAAATAATGACAGTGGAACACTGGGGTAAAAGGTCTTACACCAACCTTTATTCTCATGATGGCAGGTTGAGCACTAGAAACACGTCTGCGTCGAGCAGTCAGCAAGTCCAGCTCTGTGTCAGGCTGTGCTCCAGCCTCTGCCCTGAGCACTGGATGGAGCTCTTTATACGGGAACACAAGCAATAATGGCTTATTGCCAACACATGTGCAAGCATGCACCTAAGCAGTAGGCTAAGTATTCTGTCATTACACGTGCCCAATGAGTAAGTCAGTTAGGATCAGATGAGGATCCTAGCCATGCAACTTCCATTTTCTCTACAGATGATCTCTGTGTTTGGTGCTGGAGCCTAAAATCCACAGCACAGGCTGTTGGGAAGGGACAAAGGGTGTGAACTGGTGAACACAGGGACTTGTGAGCTGGGGCCATGAGGACACTTGTGCCAGCCTCACTACCACCGGACCTCCCACTTCAGTGTCAGGTACAAAGGGCTCACCTGGCCAGCAGCTGGGAAGCAGCTAAGAGAATGTCTGGCAGGGTGCTGTGGGCCTAGGTGCCACCACACCTACCAGGTGGGCACAAAGAAGATGGCTGCTGCCTTACCTCTGTCTTGCCAGTGGGTTTCAGCCCTGGGCAAGTTCACTGGGGATTCAATGAGACCAAAGAATGACAATGGAATGTTTTTGAGGTGAAAGGGTTTCTACCCAACTTTATTCCCACGGTGGCAGGTCAGTCACTAGAATCCTGTCCACTCAGAGTGAGTCTGCACATAGCGAGCCAGTATCTGCTTCTGGGCCTCTCAGCCCCCGCAGTATCTCAGTCTCTGTCCTTGGTGCTGCCACCACTCGTCTCGTCTCTGCTCTCTTGCAGCCTTGCAGCTGTGCCACCATGTCGCCCAAAGCACTGGGAGGAGCTCTTTATATAGAGTCAATAACGATGTATTGCCCACATGTGTAGTGAGCAAGCTGACCAGGGCCAGGTGAGAATCCTGGACACAGGAAACTTCACTTTCTCCACACCTCCCTCACCTGCCAGCTCCTCTGGAGTTTCAGCAGCAGGCTGTACCTAGACTTGGTAGGAAGCTTCAGGTTCCTTCTCTTCAAGTTGTTGCTTCCACGGAGGAAGTGGCAGCTGTGTCCATGAACAGTCCAGACAGCCAGAGAAGCCTAAGGCAAGGGAAGTTGGGGGTGCAGAGCCACATCTTTGTGTTCATCTGATTAGTTCATCTTCTGCCAGGCAGAGGGTTAGGAGAGAATTGTTTGCAGGGAAGTTTCACTGGCTGCATCGCTACGAGCTCATCTGTTAACACCCCAAGGCTTGGATGCACTGGGCCCCATGTGGTGATTCTGGGACCATCCAACAAAGGGAGAGGTCCTACAACCCAGCCACGATCAGCCTCTCCGAGTGGACGCCCAGTCTCTGTGTCCCAAATGCACTTCACAGGCATCTGCTCTCCTTTGTCCTCTAGCATGAGATTAGTTGGCTGTGAGGCTCTCTCCCTGGTCTGATGGGCTCCTTGGAGTTTGCAAACATCTTTGAAAAAATGGTTTTTCTATAATGGGAAAATCGCCATTAGAAAAACAGCATGCATATGGATGGGTGTCCACAAGGCCGATTTAGGAAGTGTAGAGGACCAAGAGTGTGACCTTTGTCCTGTGCCATCCAGGCACGGTGAGGTTGCTGGAGAACTCGGTGGAAGAAAGCCTGGAAGTTGGAAGATGGGGACTTCAGTCCCGGCAAGCGGTCAGATCTGCATGCCACGCCCCCAGAGGCCGCCAGATGGCGATGCTGGCCCACCCAGCCTGCCATCCATGGCAGGAGTCTGGTGTTCTGGAAAGCAGGTTGCTGGCCCAAATTTCCTAGGGTGCCAACTCTGTGAGCTCCCAAGGGGTCCCTGAGCCTAACAGTAAATCTTCCATAGCCTAGGAGGAGAGATGCTTTTATGATGCTCTGAATCTCAACTCCTCATCAAAGAGCAAAGTAAAGGAGATAAACCCAGCCAAACTGGTAGTGATCTGTGCTGGAGAAGAAAACTGAGAAGTTGGTATGAGTCATCTATTCTGGTTGCTAGGTGTGTGTATTTGTGGTGGGACAGGGGGAGAGAAAGAGAAAGGAGGAGGAGGAGGGACTGGTCGTGGTTTGGGGAGACAAAAGTCAAAACACAGAATTTCTTTGGAAAGAGGCAAACTTATGGGTTACCAGGCAGCTGAATGGTGGCAGAGCTGAATTATGGCTCCATGTTCATTTTATTCTAACTGGTTCCTCTATGGGCTTTCTTTGTTATCTGCTACCAGCAAGTCCTTTTATTTATTGGTAAATTCCTTTCAAATGAACCTTGATGTTATGATGATCTAAGGACCCAAGTCTACACATGACATTAAGATTCTTGGTTGAGGGTTTTGAGGTGCTGGTAGAAAATATCCGCAAAGTTGTGAGGCATAACCTCCAGTTAACGAGGTTCTAAGTCCCAGCGGGTAGGCAGTTCACTCAAGTAGAGCTCAGCTGTACCCCAGGAAAGTGCACAGAAAGACGTGATGCTTTTTGCGTAATGGAACTGTCCACTGGCAAGGGGTAAATGTATTTTCCTTGTACATCACAAAGAACTCTAGCTTTTTTCTCTTTTGCTCAGAAGAGAAATCAAGTAAGTTCAAGGCAGACCTGCCCTAACCGGAGATAAAAAAACTGTTGTTATGACCACATTTTAGAAATTCAATCTGAATCAGAATTTAAGCTAGCCAGTATTGCTTCATTATGAGAGCATAAACACTAAAATATGATTTTTCCAAGAAATCAGAATGTGCTTACTTATGCTATCTATTTGGAGGTGGGGTTGGGATGTCTATGCAGACACTCACTGTGCTCAATGTGCCCATTCTTACAACAGCAGTTTTCAAGCTCCTGCTCTGTTCCAAGAACTTCCTAAGTCCTGGGGGTATAGCTGAAGCCCCTGCGGGCAGGCAGGCAGACCAAGAAACATCAGAGGCCCATGAGGATAGCAGCTTAACAAGTGTTGGGTAGCAGAGAGAGCAGGCGTCTCATTCAGAGTGAGAAAGGTGGTGATGACAAGGACAGTCAGGGCTCTGAGATCTTGGAGATGAGCTTGCAGCTTATTTATTCCTCAAACTGGGGCTGACTGCCGTCTCTGTGCCAGGCCCGGGTAGCAACTGCAACAGAGCAGACCCCAGGCCTCTTCTCAAGAAGCTCCTGCGCTAAAGGGTGAGACCATCAATGCGAGAAGTGCACTTCATGGAGCTGTTCGGGGCAAGGGGTGCCGGGGGAAGGACAGGCAGGCATCCTGGAGGGGATCCCTCAACAGAGTAGAAGTGAGACCATGCTCCCAAGTCCTTCTGAGAAAGAAGCTGCTAATGGTGATTCTTGTGTTGTGCCTTGAAGTGAGACTGAAATCCCAACATTAAGTTCATGCACAGCAGCCTTCGGCCTCTTACTAGGAACCATTCTGGTTCCCTTTGTGAAAAGGGCTGGAACCCGGGGCTCCTGGAGGCAGCACAGCTGGATAAACACAAACCTATCACAGAGGGGTGTTTCTGTTTTAAATTCCTTAATTCACCAACGACTGGGAGGTGGTTAGGCAGTTCATGAAATACTCACTCCATGCATATTATGCAGCCATTAAAAGTGGGGCTGATCAGGTCCTCGGAGTAACATGGCATTCAGGGTGGAGCTTAGACAGAAACTGACAGAATCCAAAATTGTACACCACAAGCACAGATGCGTGAAAACATGAATATAATGGTGCAGAAGTAAGACATCTGAAGAAACATGGAGTGGCCCAATGTGCGTGATTTTCTTAACTGTAGACCTCTGCCTTACTAATTTTTAAAATTTTAGGGCAGTTTTCTAGATTTAAAATTCTACATTTAACGACTGCTCCTCCATTTTTTGCCAACCTTCTCAAAACATTTTATTTTGTGGATCAAAGTGAAGGTGGATACAATGGTATTAATGGGGGTGGAAATCTAACTGGAAACTTGGTTTGAGTTAGTAAAAAATAATTGAGTTTGACGGAGTATCTCACTTTTAACCTGCCCTGTGGACTTCAATCGGTATGCCCAATCATCTCCTAATTTGTGAGGAATGTGTTTCAGGGTGGGTGGGCAGCGCAAGGCTGGGAGAAGGAAGGCACTGGTTTGCTGACGGGCATTAGACAGTGGGCAGTCAGGAGGCACTGGGCCAGAAGAAGAGCCTGATTGTCTGCGGGATTCTGAGGCTGAGACCCAGGCTCCCTAGACAGACACGTGCAAAGGCTCTGGGTTGTCTAGAGAAAACCGCAGAAAATTCTGACTTCCCTCCTGCTTCATGAAGGTAAAAGGGGTTTTAACCTTTAGCACATATTACAAAATTTTAGCAAAGCAAATGGTACTGAAGGGTGTAGTTTCCCTCAAAATGACCAGGCTAATAAATGCTTATAGGTAATATGTTCCCCACCAACAAAAGTAAGGAAAAATAACCAATGGCTTTTTTACCAATTTTCAATGCTTGAAAAACAAGAACACATTCTCTCTTACAGTTTTTGTATTAGCAGTAAATAATTACCAGTCAAAACTTATCAGGAAGTTGGGCATAGGTATGGAGCATTTTTACTTTCTCCTATTCCCTTCATACATTTACATTGTCCTGTGTCCCTCATAATTCTGGTTTGGATTTTATAGTGGATAAAAATTAGATATAAGATGTTCAGTTGCTCAAAATGTCCACCCAGCTCAGAGCCAGGCCCTCCTGACCCTTCAGCCCCTCTTATTCTCTTCAATTTGATGAGAGTGTGAGTACAGATATGCCTGTCCTAAATTAGGTAATTTCCTAGAGAGCAAGTTTTAACTTTGTTTATCATCTAAGTGCCAGCATGCATTGCTTTATTATGAGGTACTAGCTATTTTTTCCTTGAATTTCTCTGATGCTTCATTCATTCATTCATGTATTTTTATTATGGAATATTTCAAATGCATACAAAAGAAGTTGGGAGACTAGTATATAATGACACCCTATGAACCCCTCACCCACTTCAGTAACTACTTATAGACAGCCTTATCTCATTTCCTCCTACCCCCAGATTATTTTGAAGCATATCTTCAAAATCCTGTAACTTCATCTATAAATATTTCAGCCCTCTAAAAGATAATGATCATATTTTAAAATAAATTCACAGTATCATAATCATACCTTTAGAGATTAATTATAATTCCTCAGTCAAATATCCAGTGTGTGTTTTCATATTTCCTGAATTGTCTCATAAATGTCTATTCACAGTTTGTTCAAATCTGTATCTAAATAAAACAATCTCAGTAATTAAAACAATATGGTACTGGCACAAGAACTGAACCACGGATCAATGGAACAGAATAGAGAGCCTAGATATAAACCCATCTATATATGGTCAACTAGTAGATGTTAAAAGAGACATGAATATACAATAAGAAAAAGACAGCCTCTTCAATAAATGTTGTTGGGAAAACTGGACAGGTACATGCAAGAGAATGAGACTGAATTACTATATAACCCCATACACAAAAGTAAACTCAAAATGGATTAAAGACCTGAATGTAAGACATGAAACCACAAAACTCTTAGAGGAAAACACAGGCAGAATCTCTTGGACATAAATATGAGCAACTTTTTTCTGGACACATCTCCCTGGTCAAGGGAAACAAAACCAAAAATGAACAAGTAGGACTACATCAAACCAAGAAGCTTCTGTATGGCAAAGAACACCATCAGCAGAACAAAAAGGCACCTTACAGTATGGGAGAATATATTTGTAAACAACTTATCCAATAAGGGGTTAACACCCAAAATATATAAAGAACTTATATGACTTAACACCAAAAAAGCAAATAACCTGATTAAAAAATTGGCAGAGGACCTGAACAGACATTTTTCCTAAGGAGACATACAGATGGCCAACAGGCACATGAAAAGATGCTCCACATCACTAATCATCAGGAAAATGTAAATCAAAACCACAGTGAGGTATCACCTCACACCAGTCAGAATGGCCACCATCCAAAAGACAAGAAATAACAAATGTCGGCAAGGATGTGGAGAAAAGGGCACCCTCCTACACTGTTGGTGGGCACATAAATTGGTGCAGCTACTGTGGAAAGCAGTATGGAAGTTCCTCAAAAGAACAAAAATAGAAATATCATTGACCCAGTAATTCCACTTCTAGGAATTTTACCTGAAGGAATGTTACCTGAAGAAAACAAAATCTCTGATTCAAAAATATATATGCACCCCTGCTTATTGCTGCCTTATTTACAACAGCCAAGACATGGAAGCAACCAAAGCACCCACTGATGGATGAATGGATAAAGAATATGTGGTGCATATACACAATGGAATAGTATGCAGTCATAAAAAACAGAAATCTTGCCATTTGTGACAACATGGATGGACTTAGAGGGTATTATGCTAATAAGTGAAATAAGCCAGGTGGATAAAGACAAATGCCATATGATTTCACTTATATGTTCAATATAAAAACAGAACAGAACAAAATGTACAGAAGAGTAATAGATTCATAGACACTGAGAAGTGACTGTTAATTAGCACAAGAGAAGGATTGGGGTGGGTGGGTGGGACGTGTGAGGGGGATAAAAGGCACAAAATCTCAATCATAATGTAAGTTGGTCATGAGGATGGAAGTGCAGCATGGAGAGTAGAGCCAGTGGTTCTGTAACATCTCCCTGTGCTGACAGACAGTAACCGCACTAGTCGGGGTGAGGAATTAATAATGTGTGTAACTGTTGGATCACTGTGCTGTATACTTTAAACCAATATAATATTGTACATCAACTATACTTCAATAATAAAATGAATGAATGAATAAATAAATAATACATCCTATCCCTTGAAATTTAATTTTCAAAGAAGCCAGGTGGTTTGTCTTGCAAATATTACTAATTGAATTCCTGTGTTTTCTATAAATTGGTAGATTTAGAAGCTTGATTAGATAGATCCCAGATAGATCCAGTTCAATTTTTCACTAACAGAGCAAATTAATTTTATATAATAAGTCTTACCATTCCTTAGATTGGCAAATTAAAACTGTTTCTATTAGTTAAACAATAATTTGTGATAGAAATCTTTTTGTTATACGACACATATCTCAGAGAATCCTTCATTTTTAAGTTCACACCATCATAAGATAACTTTCAGCTTCTAAAAAGCCACAAGCCTTCTTTTGAACATAGGTTCTGGACTCAGACTGGCCAGGGCTTTAGCCTCCCACTCATGAGGGAAGGATGCCCCTTTCCACCCGTCCCAGAAGGGGTGGCGGTAGTGGCCTCTGCATGGGGTTGGGGAGCTCCTATGCTCAGCCAGTCCCCTGGGTGATGAAGGAAGCCCCTTCACAAGGTCTCAGCTTTTCCTGTAGGGCAATGCATTTTCTTCCAAGGATTTTTGGTTTTTAAACAGAGTTTCTACTCTATCATGTCACCCTGCTCTGTGTTAATGATATAAATATCACTGTTTTCTCAAATAACAATCTCCAGAGTCTCCGATCTGCTGGCAGGGGGTGTCTTGCTCCTGTGCATTCTCCAGCTCAGCTTCAGTCACTCTGCTCTCCATTCCCTGTGCTGGGTTTTGGTTAACACCTTTATTTCTAGGTCTGATTCCTTGGGATAAGAGCAATAACACACTGCTACTGCAGCCATCGCCACCTTTACCACTGCCTTTCTTATTCCTATGTTGGGACTATTTTGGGGAAAGTGCCTCAGTGACAGCTGTGGGACACATTTAACCTGCCAGCTGAAGTGTCTTACAAAGACCCTTCTTGTGCCGGCTCGTGCAGATGGCTCTGCCTGGACACAAGTGGTGGCAGGGTGAGCGTGACTGGCATCTCTCCTGGGGGCTCAGGTGGTGCAGGTTCCCTTTTAGAAACTTCAGAGTCAAGCTATTCGAAGTGCTGACTCCCTGTGCCCCAGCTGCCTCAGCTCCCTGCCTGGGCTCAGACCCCGAACAGCCTTAAAAGGAAAGGCCAGGAGAAATGCCTCCAGGAGTCAGACGTGGGCTGCCCAGGCCAGCAGCTCCTCTTGGACAGGGGTGCCCAGGAGACAGTGCCTGGGAGGAGAGGGTGTCCTCCAACAGCCTGGTCTCAAAATAACCTGGTTGTCCTGAGCTTCCCCAACAGCCTGCCATGAATCAATCATCCACAGTCCGTGCAGTTTGTCAGCTATTTGTGTTTCATGTGTGTGCCACTCTGAACAGCAATTGAATTTTAAACTATTATTCTGAGGCATATTGTTCTCTTACTTTCCTAAAACTAAAGCCATTTTTAAGTTTCAAGGATGACCTCGTACCTCTATAACCTGGCATTGGGTGGAATGGGACAACTCACATCAACTTGCAGAAGTACGATGGGAAGCCAGCCATACCAATGCTGTGAATCCCTTGCTACTGTCACCTGCAGTTAGTCTGTCATGGAGGCCTACCTGTTGCTCATGGGACAGCAGTTTCTGATGTCAGGAAGTAAGTGTCTTGCCTTTTGGAGTAGATTCTATCTCAAGGAATTGTCCAGAAAAGGAAAATCCTGTTTATCCCTATTTGCACCCTGACCACATCCCAGAAGAAGCTTCTGTAGGAAATGTGTTCTGTGCAAATGTGGTGGACGGCCTAGGCGAGGTCACAGCTCTTCTCCCTTCCTGTACAGTGTACATCTGTGACATGTATGTGCCAGGAAGTCAGAGTAAGGCAGACATTAGGAAAAGTTACAGATTGAAAGCAAATTTATGTGAATTCCCACCCAGAAAGAGTTACAGCTGGCTTAGATGCCAAGAGGAACCCAGGGGATCCAATGAGCCCTGAACGTTTACAAGAGATCAGGTCAGGGCAGGGTCCAACAGCAATATTCTGGAAAATACAACAGGAATCAGACAATTGTTATCAGGCCCACAGATGTGGAGACCGGGCTCCCTCTGTGTCTGCAAAGCAGCCATACTGTCGATCCCCCTGGCCCTCCTCACCCAGCCAGCACTGTGGTCCTGTCACAAGAGGCCACAGCGAGCTTGGGGACCCCACTTATGCTGCCTCTCAGGTCCTAGTCCTCCCTTGCTGTGTCTGCCCACACTGGCTCTCCTGGCAACACCAAGCTGCTTATTGTTGCCCAGAGTTAGTGACTAGTAGCTGTGTGCTCTGCGGCTCAATCCCGTAGCTTCCTAGGCAGAGTATCGGACATCGCAAAGCCGTAGTTTCCTCCGTTGCAACACGTGGGAATGTTAGGACTCCACATGGAGGAATAAAGGACATGATATGCAAGTGCCCAGCCCAGAGTTTGACGCACAGTGAACTCTGGTGACTGAGCACAGCCCCCACATGTTGTTACTGCTCTCTGGAGGCCTGCAAACCCGCCCAGCCCTTGTTCCCATCTGCCTGGAAACTCTTATTTAACTTTCAAGTCCTTCAAAGTCTGGCTTGGGTGAACCTCTGGGAAGCCATCGCGGCTCCCCACCCCTGCTTCCTCCCCTGCTCCTTCTCCTAACCCACTCACCTCCCTCCTCTCCCCAGACACCTTGTAGAGGGTTCTCCTCACAATGTCGACTTCCGACTATTATCCTGGAGGCCACGGACCTCACTCCTTTTACATGCCTAACTCCAGATCCATGTTAATATTACTGCTTAATAAATACTTGTTCAAATAATTAAATCAGTTCAGTGGCTTCCTGAATAGAACTTCAGTTGCAGCTATAAATGTCTTTGATTCTTGAAGAATTCATTGTTACTAAATGCAGTTGTGCAGGAAAAACCTTCCCAACACAGGGTGGGTCAATGGGGGTGGGGTGCAAAAGATGAAAAGAATTCTTGGTGGTAGAAAGTTGGAGGAACCACTGAGCTAGCATCTCCTCCCACCCCAGTGGGAGGTTGATCTCCAAATTAAGCATTTGTTTCTGAGCTTAGGCAGCAGCAGCTGCCGCAGAGGGTTAGGGTGCACGCCTGGCAGCTGACCAGGGCCTTCCTGGATGGATGGGCATGCTGTTCTGTTGGCCTGCCCTGAGCAGTGTCCAGGCTGTGGCCCCAGGGCCTGGTCCTCACCAGGTGGGAGGCGTAACCTCTGAATCTTCTAGAAGATGGTATTCTGAATACCCCTGGGCAAGGTGGGCCTGGATTGAAGACTTTCCGAAGTGGCTATTATTTCAGACTCCTGCTGGAGGGCAGGACCACAGCCCCAGCCAAGGGTGGCAGGTCAAGGCTGCCTGCAGGCTGGGGGATGTCCTGCGGAAGGACTGGTCAGCTTCTCCTTTCCAGCAGGTTCAGGCTGCACCCCAGCCTTAATGCCACCAAGTTCCCGAGGATGCAGCACGCTGTGACCACTCTAACGGGGTGGTGCGGCTACTATGTAGCTCGGTAACATGGTTGAAATCTGAGTCATGAATGGGCTGCTTTGCTGACTCCAAGAGGAAAGGCTGAAGTGACTAGAGGCCCTGGGGGCTCAGGCCCCTTTGTGGGGTTGGGGACCCTGGAACTTGCTCCCCACCACCTTCACAGTGATGTGAAGTGCTTTGCAGAGATTCCTGTGAGGAACAGACCACAGGGGCTGGAGTCTTGCCTGGAGCTCTGAGATTCTGCCTCTATTGGACACACAAACGGCACCTGAACATGGGAGGGGACATTGAGGTCTCCTAGTCCGGGACTTAGGTCTGAAGGCCTGGGGGCCACAGCTGACCTTCCAGCCACACAGGTGGCCAACTGCCTTGGCTGCAAACCCTGCTCCCTTCCTCTGAGCCAGGCAGATCCGAGATTCCCAAAACAACAAACACCTCTTCCCTTTGCGGAGGCCCCGTGCAACCCTGGAACAGTCTGAGAGGTGTGATTCCCACCAGCTTTCACCTCTGACTGGTATCCTGCAGGGTCAGGCGAAGCCACTTCAAAGCCCCTGAGGGGATGCAGAGCCCGCAGGCAGGGTCCTGACACCCTCCATGTTTGCACAGCCAGCCTCCTGGGGCTACAAAGGTGGGAAGTCCTGGTGTGAAGGGATTCCAGCTGCCTGAACTGGAGGCCAAATGAAGCTAAGAGAAAGTGAAACTCCTCCCCGGTGGATGGCGGTGTCCTAAACCTGCAGCCCTCGGTTTTAATCACTTTATTCTGGGCACATTCTCCCCCTGCTTCTCCTGGCCAGTGAGAGCAGAATGCAGATCGCCTGGCCCAGGACATGGCCTCTGACCCACCTGAGGACTGGGAGGTGTTGCAGGCCACCTCCTCCTGAAGTCGCCTCAGCTCAGAAACCTTGTGACTTGTGACCCTGAAGTGCCTGGAACCCAAGAATCAGAACGAGAGGCAGGAGGGACTGTCTGCCAGAGAACCGTCTGGCGGCACGCCCCTCACCAGCAGCAGCGGGGGCTGCAGAGAGAGGCCCCAAAGTCAGAGCTGGCACAGGAGCCTGGCCTCCTCTGTCTCGCATCACCTCCGCCCGCGAGGTCGTGAAGGCTGGCAGCCCAACACGAGTGCCAGCCGACGGGGCATCCAAGCCTGCACGGCAACTGGGGCTGTGGTTTTGGGAGGTACAGCACAGGAGACGCCCTGTTGGGAGGGCGGGGGGCCGCAGGGACCCCCTGCCCCCACCTGCTGACCCCGGGCCTGTGCAGGAGGCCCTCCTGGCAAAGTCGGGGACTTGGCAGCCCCGGGACTCAGTGTATGCAGGTGCTTAGGACCCCGGGTCGGGAGAGACCCCTAACTATGTCCTGGTGGCCTAGAAACCCGGCCCTGCTCCCCAAGTTCCTCACCAGCAGGTGAGAGGATGAGGCAGAGGCTTTAGGCAGCACTTCATTTGGCTGGGAGATCCCCGGGTGGGGCAGGAGTCCTGATCCCTCATGGAGCCTGGAGCAGGCTCTGGAAGGAGGGGTGGAGGCCATGGGGTCCACGATGGGGGCGCAGGGACCATGGAGCAGACACAGGGAAGGGGGGCCCCCAAGAGGTTCTGCTGTGTCGTGCACACCTCTGCTGCTCACTGTGGGGGACCAGCACCAGCAGGACCTTCTGCAGCAGGGTCCCAGGTAATTCGTGCACAAATGCCATCGAGCAGCTGGGCCTGCCTAGCAGCTCGGGGCTTCCTGCCTCTCAGGCTTAAATGGGCCTGGGTGCCCCACCACCTTTACAGAGCTCTTAAGAGACAAATCTGAATGCCATCGGAATACAGTCCCAGCTTCTCCAAGGGTGGTCCCTGGACCAGCAGCCCCAGAAGCTTCTCAGAACTTCTCAGAAATGCAGATTCTCAGGCCCACCTGGTCCTGAACTCTGGGTGGGGCTCAGTGTCCCTGGTTCTGTGCAGGGTCTGAGACTCACTGGCCTGGAGTGTTTCAGTTTAATCTGAATACAAAGAAAGGCAAGGAAATGTGGCCAAAGGGAGGTTGAGTTAAGCAATCAGTGAGGTGCTAGAGCCCACCTGAGGGCCACATGTCATGCCCCTACTCCCAGGACACCAACCAGTTTTGCTGGGAGCCAGTGGCCGGTGTGGGCAGGCTTCCTGCCCGGTGGCCAGTGTGGACAGGCACCTGGTGGCCATGTGGACAGGCTCCCCGCCTGGTGGCCGGAGTGGACAGGCTCCTGCTATGGGCAGGTCCTGTCTGGTGGTCCTGCTGTCAGTCCAGGAGGGCAGGGAAAACACCCATGCAGCTGGGTCACAGCTGAGCCCAGGGCCCCAGCCAGAGCCACATGCTTCTCTGGAGGTTTAGGCGAATCTCTGTTTTCTGGGCCTTGCTAAGATCCTCACAGGAAGGCGAGGGAGCTGCCCCTGCCCCAAAGGGCCCACAGGTGGGTAGGACAACATTACCCCAGGACAGCAGAGCTGGCGGGACACATGCCCTGGCCAGAGGTGAGGGGCGCCTAGCCTTGCTCACCTCCAGCCTCTGCTCAGGAAGCACCTGAGGACCTCCAGCTGCAGGAAGAGCCCCCTGTGCCCTCTCCAGGCCCATGTCATCAGTCTCCCTCTTGGCAGGGGGCAGTCACAGGGACTCCGGCAGTGGCAGAAGGGGGTGTCACAGAGCACTTTGGCTCTGCCTAAGCCACAGGGGCTGGGCGCCTGCCCGGGAAAGCTCCTAACCGACACTTGACAAGCTTCTGCCGCATCGGACAGGCTGTGTCTCCTTGCAGCTGAGAAGGAAAGAAAGACTGGCTGGTCTTGCCTGGGGAGCCGCTGTCGGGAGATGTGATTAACACACTCACATGCTCACACACCCACAGAGGCTGTGAGCCCAGACTAACCCCAGACATGGCTGCCCTGCAAAGTACTCACCGCTCTGCACCACATGGAGGGGACGCGAGCTTCCTGCGATCCAGTGGGCCCACCGAGGCATGCACCGTATGGCAGGCAACATGGAATGGCCACACCGCCTGCGATAAAGCCGCCGTGTGAGTCCTGGCATGAGTGCAGAGCTGAATCCGCGTCCGCAGCTCCCTGGGCCCCACTTTCTCCTGCACCTGGCGTGGCTGTGGCTGCCCTCAGGGCAGGGCAACGTGGAGGCAGATTTGGTAAGGGATGCAAGGATCCTCTCGGCATGCCACCCAGTGGTATCAAGTTTGGTCTGAGCCTCGGGTTGGTCACGGGGCCTGTGGGCTGGAGGAACCATCTTCGCACAGCGGTGTCTGGTGCCAGGAGCTGGGCTGGTTCTCCCAGGCTCCCCGACTGCTGCCCCTCTCGGGGCTGCGGGACAGGCCCGGAGAGGGCGAGTCACCTGCCTGAGTCTCCAAGCATCCTGGCGTGCACGCGTGGTGTTTGTGTGCCCGTGAGCATGTGCGAGGGAGGCAGTGCAGTTGCGTCAGCTCCGGGATGTCAGGCTGTGGCTCCAGCCAGAGCATGCCCACCACCCGGGGTTCAGCGGCCTTGGACCCTCCCCTCTACTGCTGAATCAGGCCCGCCTGGTGCCAGCATGTGTCAGGTATGTGACATGAGTCCCGCGAGGGGACGTGTTAGCATTTCAACTAAATTTGCATCAGGTGGGACCTTGGAATGGAGGCCTGAATTTTAAGCCCGTGTGCCCAGGTCCAGGCACATCACTGTGGTCCAGGTGAGTCTGCCCACAGTGTGTGCCCCTGACGCTTCCAGTGAGGGTTCGAGGGGAAGGGTGGATGCACTGCTGCCCCCCGGGGGTCCTCGAATGGAGGGCAGAGCGCTAGGAAGCTGACCCCTCACACGCTGGGGCGCACGCACGTGTACACAGGGGCGCTGACCCCTGCCATCGGCCAGAGAGGCCCACGCGGAGCCTCAGCTCGACATAACCCAGCAGGGGGACAGCCCCAGGAAGTGGAAGGGGGCTCTGTGCCTTTTCAATTTGGATTAAAATTCTTACTTTTAATATGGAAAGGATCACAAGGCCTGTGCTTCCCCTGGGATTAATCCACAGAGATAAAAACCTCTCCCTGGGCATTTGCTGGCGGGGGCTCACGTTCCCGAGCTCCGTCCACGCGCTGCCCACTGAATGCCTCGACGTCCCGTTACATCTTCATCCGTCCTGGGGCAGCTTGTTAGGGGTTTGGGTGAAACTGAAAGGAAGAAGGTCCTTACAGTGGAGTCCGAGTGGCAAGTGTGGCTGTGAATCCAGCCAACGTGGCTTGGGGCGTCCCTCCCATCTTTGCTCCAGGCCTCCTGTTTGGAGGGGGGACAACAGGCCCCCAGGGGGAGGCTTTCCAGCGGCAGCCCGGCTGAGAGGGGGAGGGCTTGGCTCTGCCTGTGAGGCCACGTGGTGGGCAGGGGTGGGGGTCCTACATTCTGACTGTCACTGAAAACAAGCCAGACCCTGCGGGGAGACGAAGTGCCGTCCTGCCCTGCGTCCTTCCTCACTGGGCAGTGAGCTGTCCTCCCTTCCTGCTGTGTTACGGCAGAATGTTGGCCCACAAAGGCCACCTCTTGTCTGGGAGCACCTGGGGGAGCATGGGGCACAGCAGGTGGACACGGACTGGGGGTCCAAGCCTTGCTGAGTCTTCCTTTGCCTCGTTGTCCCTGCAGGACACCTGGGCTGGTGGCCCTGTTCCCCTGCCCTAGGCAGTGGCCCCACGTGCACTGCTGTGGGGATCCCTGAAAGAGGACCCAGAGCCTTAGTGAGTGGGCACAGGGCCCTCGGCAGGCCCTGCCCACCCCCGGGAGGGCCCGCAGCCTGGGCAGCCCGCTTGGGTCTCTCGCTCTCCGTACTCAGCAGCATGGAAACAGCCCGGAACCCGACACGTCTCCATGCCCCGGGTCCCGCCGCTCGGGGTCAGACAGAGGAAGCAGGTATCTTTGAAAACAGTAACTGAAATGGTGGTTCTCGGGTCCCCAGAGCTCTCGAGAAGCAGACCCCACCCATCTGCATCCTCCTCTGCCCCCGACCACGGGAGATGGCGTGCTGATCCTTCAGACGTGACATGTGCAGAGGGACTGAAGGCCATTGGAACTGCCAGCTGGCACCGGGCGGTTCTGGGCTGCCGTGCCTGGTCAGCACCCCGTGACTCCGGAGCCCATGGCCCATCCCAGAGCCGGCATCTATCCATGCTCCTTCCTCCCTTCCTGCTGGTGTCCGGATGGGGAGCCCAGGGAGGGAGGGCGTGGAGGGGCCGCATCAGCCACACCTCGTAGGCAGACTTCTCTCAAGGCACAAACAAGCAGGGCACCAGGTGGGCGCTAAAAGCACCCACTTAGAAACTCATCTTCTGACGTGGAAGCCAGAAGGTTCCGGAGGACCCACGCAGGGCAGGCCCGGTGTTGGGAAGTCCTGGAGCTTAGGGCCATTCTCAGTGGGCACCCTGGCCCTTGTGGACAGAGAAGCCCGTGTGGGCTGCACTCTCGCTCCTAATGACAGGACAGCCCTCCCTAACTCTGCCCAGGAGCAGCTGAGAAGGCCCCCCTCCCGCAGCTGCGGGGAGGCAGGCCTGGAACCCTGCAGCAGCTGCTTCCCAGAAGGTGTACCGGGTGACCTGGGCCTCCTGGCCCCACGGGGCTGCTCTGAGCCCTGGTGACATCTCAGGTCACCAGGTGGTATGGGACCAGACTATGGTATGGGAATGTATTGAGAGGGCAGGGGCCTTACAGGAAGGGACACTGTCACTCCAGGGTGGTCTGTGATGGGGACACAAAGCCATGGAGGATTCTGGACATCACACCAGCCTCACGCCCACCCTTTAATTTTCCCTGCCAGCCTAGGCCAGCCCTCCATACCTGAGTCCTAAAAGGAAAGAGAGCTCCCCAAGGGGGCGGAGCTTAGGATGGGAGGTCTGATGGCCACTGCGCTGAGCACGGGGCTGTGCAAGGGAATGCGTGATGTGTGCTCTGCTCAGCAGGCCGGCCTGTGCCTGGCACTTAGTGGGCAGCAGCATCTGTAGAGGAAGGGATGGTGAGTGACAAACTCCGGGGCACAGATCCTGGCTGATGGCTGTGCACACATCCTGGCGTCACACGGTTGGACCAGAGTTCTAAAACTAGTCCACTGTTCACAGGTACTTGGACTTCCCAATGTTTATATAGAAATGCAGCCATGAATAACCACACCTGTGTCATTTCCTGTATGCCTAAGCTCACAGAAATGGAATCACCAAGTTACCTGCATTTGTAATTTGGATGGATGGGGCCAGGTTTTCTTCCCTGGAGGTGGCATGATTGGAGTGTTGGATGGAAGTCAGGGGAGGCAGTCGGGGGCCCACTCAGGGTTGGGGACAGTTAATTCCAGGAGGGCTGTGCATGGTAAGCTTGGGAGGGACCATGGGGGTGAAATGACTACTTGGGGGACCCCACAGCAGGGACACCCCAGCCCGTGACTGAGGGGAAGGCACTTCCTGACGCCATGGATGAAACTTCCAAGCAGAGTGGGTGACATGCTGGGGTCTGTTCCCACCCACCAGCAGAGAGCAATGGCAGTCTGAAGGCTCCCTGCTCTGGGCAGGGTATCTGGGAGCAACTCTGGTGGCTGCGTGCACTTGGGGTGTGACAGCTGACTCCATGTGAGGTGGCTTCTCCTTGTGGCACATGGGGCCTCTGGGGAGCTCTGTGTGAGCCAACTTCTCCCCACACCGAGGGTCTGGCCTCATGTCACGCCAAGGAGGCCCCAGAAGCCCCAGAGCAGACCTGTGCTCAGCCCTCCTGCCTGGTCCAGCTCTGCAGGACAACTGGGGGGACCTTGGACAGGACAGGACAGCGAGCTTGGTGCCCTTCTTTCTGGAGGGAATCAACATGCCGTGGTAATAATGGGGTGTCCCTGTGCACACAGCCCTTGCCTTGAGGACTCCAGAGCCTGGCATGGCCTCCGTGTGCCACAAATGTACAGCCACCCAACGACAGGTCACCTTGGTGGCCTGCAGACCCTAGTCCTGCCCAAAACCGAAGCAGCCCCAGAGCCAAAGCTTAGACCGGGGGGCTTCTCCCCACTGGCACTGGTTCCCAGACTGAGGGTCAGCAGTTGAAGTGGAATCGGGCACGTGTTGCTCAAGGGCTCGGTTCCAGCCCAGAGCACTGTTCCCTACAGGGCTGGTCGCGCTCCCCCAGGCTCAGCCGTCCTGCCCACTCCCAGCATGGAGGGGCCCTGCCACACGTGCAGCACCTCCCAGGCCGGGCCTGAGGCTCTCCAGGCTCTCTCCACAGCGGTGTGCCTGGGAGCCTCCTGGGGCCCGCGGAGCACAGAGCCAGGATCAGGGTCAGCAACAGCTCTGCTAAGGCGAACGAGAGCCCATTTGTCCCCACTGAACCGGGTCTCCGAAAGTGCATGGGGGACAGATTTCTGGGGCTGTGGGGTGCACACCAGCCAGCTGGAGCTCTCCTGGGGGCGGGACTCAGACTTCAGACACCAGCCTGAAATTCTGGAAATGTCCTGTCCTGGAGCCATCACCCGGCTCCAGGTGGACAAACAGCCCCAGATCTGCCGGAGGGGGAGGCGTGAGGCGGGAGACCAGGGAGAAGAGGGGGACGCAGAGGGAAGCGGGCCCCCCCGGGCCCCCCCAGCCCCAGCCTGCCCTCCTCAGTCCCCAGCCCCTTCTGTAGCCCCCCAGCCCCATTCCAGAGCACAGATAAGAGTGAAACCTGAGCCGGGAATGTTTGTGGTGCCACAGCCAACCGAGGACTGTCGCCATGGCAGCAAGGCGTTCCTCCCGGGAGCAGATGGTCAGTGTGCAGCGCGGCAGATGCTCCGTGAGCCTGGCGGCGCAGATGGAGGGTGGGCAGGGCACTGGGGAAGCCTGGCGTTTCCCGCCCTGCCGGTCTCCAGCGCTGCGTGGTTGGGCCACGGAGATTAGCCGGCTGCCGAGTGCCTGTTCCGACACTGCAGTGTCCGCAGCCCCACAGCACACTGGACGGGGCTTTAACACCACCTCCTGAGGACCCCAGTTAGCAGTGTGTGGCTTTTGCAGAAATCAGACTTCCCTTACAGGATGAAGAAATCAAATGTCTCCTTAAGCATTTTCATGGGGGGTGGGGCAGAGAAAAGCCCTGGCCGGGCCACGGTGAAAGGGGATGTTTTTGATGCAAGGTCGCTGGCCAGGACAGTGTGGGACCCAGCAACTCCACCTCGGGCCAGAGAAGTCTTTTGCCAATATTCCCTGCTTCTGGTATGACCCCTTGAAGTGAGGTTTAAATCTGAGTCTCGACCTCAGCCAGTAGGGGAACAACCCCCTGTGCTGAGGAAGAAGGGCCTTGGGGGTGACATGGCTAATCACCAACTGCCTTTTACAGAGTATTTGCTGCACCGCAGATCCTGGAAACGCCTCGGGCTTTCTAGGGTGGAAAGCAGGTGAGCTGTGCTGGGGTCTAATGGAGAGCTGGCCTTAGGGCACCCCGCAGGGCCTCCAATTCCAGGCCCCACAGAGCTCTGAGAGGGCCCAGGCCTCATGGCCACTGTCTGGCCGGGGCTGGGCGCAGAGCCCTGCACAGGCGTCCTCCGGGGGAAGTTGGGCTCACTCTGCTGGGGATAGCTTGGTGGGCTGCTGCAGGCCCCAGGAGGCATCTCCCGTGAGTGTCGGGGAGCAGTGCGCCTGCAGCTCACACCTGTTCACAGCCTGTTGGTGCCCATGTCTGCCTGACTGCACTGCCTCAGTCCGCCACCAGCTCAGAGCCGACCCTCCAGGACCTGCTCCCCAGAGGAGAATCCTCAGCAGATTCTGCTCGGGCTGACGTGTCCCAGTCCTGAGTGGCCTCTTTCCTAACTGCCTCAAGGTGAAACACTGCAGAAGAGCCCTGCCAGCACCTACGTGCTCAGACAGAGGCCTCAATTGTCTGTCCTTCCCGTGACAAGTCAGGTTTTGGTACAGAAGAGCCTAACTGGAGACAAACTTGATTTTTAAGAACAATGTCAGCTTGGCTGCAGGTGCCCAGGATGGTGCTGCCTGGAGAGCGAACTGTGCCTCCTCTCTGCTCGCCACTGCCACGCGGTTCAGAGGGAGAGTCGGGGAAGGGCTGTGCGGTTTCCTCTGAGGTTTCCTGTGCTAAAACGCCAACCTCCAAATCACTCCCGTGGTGAGGCAGAACCCAGGACTTGGGTTCCAGCTCCCAGAACCAGAGCCACATCTCCAATCTGCAAGGGTCTCCAGGGAAGCGAGTGTGAACCCGAGTAATCTCACAGAGCAAAACCAGCGGCAGTGGCATCCAGTTCACGGGGGCAAGCCGGGTGGGGGTGGGGGGAGCTGGCAGAGGCGCCAAGACCATGTCCGACGTTCTTTACCTCCTCTTATTTCCCCTCGCAGTCAGGTGCTCGCTGTCAGTGGGCAGGAGAGGCGCTGTCTCGGGGTGCTTCCTGCCCTCTCCTGGCGCTGGTTAGAGCTCTCTGGGGGCCGTGAAGGGCTAGTGTTCTGCGTCTGCACAGGGGCCCAAGAATAGTTAGGTTGGGAGCCTGGGCGGTCAGCACCAGGCCCACAGGTGGCTGCCCCCCGCATCTCACTGGTCTGCCAGGCCACCTCTGCACACCAGCTGGATGTAAATTCCTGCTTAGGCAAGAGAGGAGGGCGCCGCGAGGGGGCTGGAGTAGGGCTGACATCGGGCCCCGAGCCGACCTCTGGGCTCCGGAAGTCCCAGCCAACCTCTGCAATGACCGAAGTGCCAGTGATGTCATCACACTACATCACACTCAGCAAGCTCTTGATTTTAAAAGCATGTTCTCCTTTTTTTTATTGGTTTTCATCAGCAATCAGACCTTGTTAACACAAAGAATAAAGGTCGTTCATGAACGTTAATTCCTAGTAAAACCGATTTAAATAAAATGCGTAAGCTCTGCAGCACGTGGAGAGGGAGTCCCTGTGAAGAAGTCTGGCTGGCTCTACTGGGCGGCACAACATTTCCAGCATTCTGGGGGAAGGCTGGAAAGGAATCATCTGTCCACAATGCTAGCTGCCTGCCAGCCCGTCTTCCGGGCTTCCTCCGTGGGTGTGAGCCGCGTGGACGTGCAGTGGCACACGCTGAGTCCCACTTAGTGACGGGCGTTGTGCTGACCCGTCTACCCAGCGGGCTGCGAGTGGCCTGGGCACCTCTGCTTCCTGAGGAGCTGGGATCTGCAGGCTGGCTGCGGCAGCTGGCATGCTTGCACAGCCAGAAAACCCTGCCATTTGCCCAAGCAACCCCATGTGGGGCTGAGTTCTCCCAAGGGGGATGTCGTAACAACTATGTTAAGACATGCAAATTGGATGAAAAGGTTAGGTAATTAGAATTGATCTTGTTTTTTAATAATGGTTTGTCTGCATAAATATTTGAAATTGGCTATAGTTTTGAATCAAGTGCCTCTGAACTCCTTCAATTCTAGGCATTTAATGTGAGCCTTTTAATTAATTAATTAATTAATTTTTTTAAGGGGATATCTCATATTTATTGATCAAATGGTTGTTAACAACAATAAAATTCTGTACAGGGGGACACAATGCACAAACATTAATCCACCCCAAGCCTAATTCTCATCAGTCTCCGATCTTCTGAAGCACAACGAACAAGTTCTTACATGGTGAACAAATTCTTACATAAGGAATAAGTTCTTACATGGTGAACAGTGCAAGGGCAGTAATCACAGAAACTTTTGGTTTTGATCACGCATTATGAACTACAAACAAACAGGTCAGATATGAATATTCATTTGATTTTTATACTTGATTTGTATGTGAATCCCACATTTCTCCCTTATTATTATTATTATTATTTTTAATAAAATGCTGAAGTGGTAGGTAGATGCAAGATAAAGGTAGAAAACATAGTTTAGTGCTGTAAGAAAGCAAATATAGATGATCAGGTGTGTGCCTATAGGCTAAGTATTAATCCAAGCTAGACAAGGGCAACAAAACATCCACGGATGCAGAAGATTTCTCTCAAAACAGTGGGGGTGAGGTTCTAAGCCTCACCTCTGTTGATCCCCAATTTCTCACCTGATGGCCCCCCTGCGACTGTGCCTGTCTTAGGTTGTTCCTCCCTTGAGGAATCTTACCCGTCTCTGGCTAACCAGTCATCTTCCGGGGCCATACAGGGAAATGTGAAGTTGATAAGTGAGAGGGAAGCCTTATTGTTTGAAAAGGTTAGCTTCTTACTTCTTTGCATATTTATGCCCTGTGGCTTCTATGCCCAGCATTTGTCTTGAGGTATCTTTACCACTTGGAAGAATTGTGATACTCGGTAAATTTGATATGAGGCACGAATTCTATTTAAGGGTTGTAATTAGGAAGGAAGAAGAAAAGCTATAGAAGTAGCAGGCGGAAGAAAACATGGGAAGATTGATTATTTCTTTGACATATCTTCTTGTAGAGGAACTTCAGCATGTATAGGTTTTAAGCTACTACTTAAATTGCGCACACACATTAACATAATAGGAGTATAGTTACATAACCAAAGCATATCTGTAATTACCAGCCATCTCCAGTGAAACCAAGAAAACCATTAAGGCACCTTAGGCATTTGTGAAAACTTATCTATGATATGGTGGATATTGTCCAACTGAACTTGAACAGTCTGAGAGAAATCAGACAAATTAAAACAACCCATTCCTGGGGAATGTTCACATCCCTTATGTTCTTTTAACAGTAAATAGTCTGTAGTTGTAAGACTTTGGAGCGCTACAATTTGCACTTCTCCTAATTCTTTGTTGAGTTCCAACAGTATAGATCCAGTCAAATTTGTTGTTTTACTGTATGCACAGGCCAGCTTAGATATCTCCTTCCTCATTCCCATGGCAAGTCCAGGAACTGGTGGGATGAGTGCATCTACAGCTGTAGCAGTGCGTGGATCTTTGTTGGGGTTTTTTGATGATCATCTTCTGGCATGAGTCTTCCAGAGAGTGCAGATGTTGGAAGTTCTCTTTCATATCGTATCTTAGTTCATTTTCGGGGTAGCCCAATTAGGCTTTGATCCTCTGTATAAACACAAACAGACCCTTTGCCTACACTTTTATATGCCCTTTATACCCTTGTGTAGAACTCATTGGAGTTTACCACACAGGAACTGCCACTTTTTTTTTTTTGGTGTCATTAATCTACACTTCCATGACGAATATTATGTTTACTAGGCTCTCCCCTATACCAGGTCCCCCCTATAAACCCCTTTACAGTCACTGTCCATCAGCATAGGAAAATGTTGTAGAATCACTACATGCCTTCTCTGTGTTTTACAGCCCTCCCTTTTCTCCTAACCCCCCATGCATGCTAATTTTAATACCCCCCTACTTTTCCCCCTCCTATCCCTCCCTACCCACCCATCCTCCCCAGTCGCTTTCCCTTTGGTACCTGTTAGTCTATTCTTGAGTTCTGTGATTCTGCTGCTGTTTTGTTCCTTCAGTTTTGCCTTAGTCCTTATATTCCACAGATAAGGGAAATCATTTGGTATTTCTCTTTCTCCGCTTGGCTTGTTTCACTGAGCATAATACCCTCCAGCTCCATCCATGTTGCTGCAAATGGTTGGATTTGCCCTTTTCTTATGGCTGAGTAGTATTCCATTGTGTATATGTACCGCATCTTCTTTATCCATTCATCTATTCATGGACATTTAGGTTGCTTCCAATTCTTGGCTATTGTAAATAGTGCTGCAATAAACATAGGGGTGCATCTGTCTTTCTCAAACTTGATTGCTGCGTTCTTAGGGTAAATTCCTAGGAGTGGAATTCCTGGGTCAAATGGTAAGTCTGTTTTGAGCATTTTGATGTACCTCCATACTGCTTTCCACAATGGTTGAACTAACTCACATTCCCACCAGCAGTGTAGGAGGGTTCCCCTTTCTCCACAGCCTCGCCAACATTTGTTGTTGTTTGTCTTTTGGATGGCAGCCATCCTTACTGGTGTGAGGTGATACCTCATTGTAGTTTTAATTTGCATTTCTCTGATAATTAGCGATGTGGAGCATCTTTTCATGTGTCTGTTGGCCATCTGTATTTCTTTTTTGGAGAACTGTCTGTTCAGTTACTCTGCCCATTTTTTAATTGGGTTATTTGTTTTTTGTTTGTTGAGGCATGTGAGCTCCTTATATATTCTGGACGTCAAGCCTTTATCGGATGTGTCATTTTCAAATATATTCTCCCATACTGTAGGGATCCTTCTTGTTCTATTGATGGTGTCTTTTGCTGTACAGAAGCTTTTCAGCTTAATATAGTCCCACTTACTCATTTTTGCTGTTGTTTTCCTTGCCTGGGGAGATATGTTCAAGAAGAGGTCACTCATGTTTATGTCTAAGAGGTTTTGGCCTATGTTTTCTTCCAAGAGTTTAATGGTTTCCTGGCTTACATTCAGGTCTTTCATCCATTTTGCGTTTACTTTTGTATATGGGGTTAGACAATGGTCCAGTTTCATTCTCCTACATGTAGCTGTCCAGTTTTGCCAGCACCACCTGTTGAAGAGACTGTCATTTCGCCATTGTATGTCCATGGCTCCTTTATCAAATATTAATTGACCATATATGTCTGGGTTAATGTCTGGATTCTCTAGTCTGTTCCATTGGTCTGTGGCTCTGCTCTTGTGCCAGTACCAAATTGTCTTGATTACTATGGCTTTATAGTAGAGCTTGAAGTTGGGGAGTGAGATCCCCCCTACTTTATTCTTCTTTCTCAGGATTGCTTTGGCTATTCGGGGTCTTTGGTGTTTCCATATGAATTTTTGAATTATTTGTTCCAGTTCATTGAAGAATGTTGCTGGTAGTTTCATAGGGATTGCATCAAATCTGTATATTGCTTTGGGCAGGATGGCCATTTTGACGATATTAAGTCTTCCTAGCAACGAGCATGGGACGAGTTTCCATTTGTTAGTGTCCCCTTTAATTTCTCTTAAGAGTGACTTGTAGTTTTCAGAGTATAAGTCTTTCACTTCTTTGGTTAGGTTTATTCCTAGGTATTTCATTTTTTTTGATGCAATTGTGAATGGAGTTGTTTTCCTGATTTCTCTTTCTGTTGGTTCATTGTTAGTGTATAGGAAAGCCACAGATTTCTGTGTGTTGATTTTGTATCCTGCAACTTTGCTGTATTCCGATATCAGTTCTAGTAGTTTTGGGGTGGAGTCTTTAGGGTTTTTTATGTACAGTATCATGTCATCTGCAAATAGTGACAGTTTAACTTCTTCTTTACCAATCTGGATTCCTTGTATTTCTTTATTTTGTCTGATTGACGTGGCTAGGACCTCCAGTACTATGTTAAATAACAGTGGAGAGAGTGGGCATCCCTGTCTAGTTCCCGATCTCAGAGGAAATGCTTTCAGCTTCTCGCTGTTCAATAGAATGTTGGCTGTGGGTTTATCATAGATGGCCTTTATTATGTTGAGGTACTTGCCCTCTATTCCCATTTTGCTGAGAGTTTTTAACATGAATGGATGTTGAACTTTGTCAAATGCTTTTTCAGCATCTATGGAGATGATCATGTCGTTTTTGTCTTTCTTTTTGTTGATGTGGTGGATGATGTTGATGGACTTTCGAATGTTGTACCATCCTTGCATCCCTGGGATCAATCCCACTTGGTCATGGTGTATGATCCTTTTGATGTATTTTTGAATTCGGTTTGCTAATATTTTGTTGAGTAATTTTGCATCTACGTTCATCAGGGATATTGGTCTGTAGTTTTCTTTTTTGGTGGGGTCTTTGCCTGGTTTTGGTATTAGGGTGATGTTAGCTTCATAGAATGAGTTTGGGAGTTTCCCCTCCTCCTCTATTTTTTGGAAAACTTTAAGGAGAATGGGTATTATGTCTTCCCTGTATGTCTGATAAAATTCCGAGGTAAATCCATCTGGCCCGGGGGTTTTGTTCTTTGGTAGTTTTTTGATTACTGCTTCAAGTTCGTTGCTGGTAATTGGTCTGTTTAGATTTTCTGTTTCTTCCTGGGTCAATCTTGGAAGGTTATATTTTTCTAGGAAGTTGTCCATTTCTCCTAGGTTTCCCAGCTTGTTAGCATATAGGTTTTCATAGTATTCTCCAATAATTCTTTGCATTTCCGTGGGGTCCGTCGTGATTTTTCCTTTCTCGTTTCTGATACTGTTGATTTGTGTTGACTCTCTTTTCTTCTTAATAAGTCTGGCTAGAGGCTTATCTATTTTGTTTATTTTCTCGAAGAACCAGCTCTTGGTTTCATTGATTTTTGCTATTGTTTTATTCTTCTCAATTTTGTTTATTTCTTCTCTGATCTTTATTATGTCTCTCCTTCTGCTGACCTTAGGCCTCATTTGTTCTTCTTTTTCCAATTTCGATAATTGTGACATTAGACCATTCATTTGGGATTGCTCTTCCTTTTTTAAATATGCTTGGATTGCTATATACTTTCCTCTTAAGACTGCTTTTGCTGTGTCCCACAGAAGTTGGGGCTTAGTGTTGTTGTTGTCATTTGTTTCCATATATTGCTGGATCTCCATTTTGATTTGGTCATTGATCCATTGATTATTTAGGAGCGTGTTGTTAAGCCTCCATGTGTTTGTGAGCCTCTTTGCTTTCTTTGTACAGTTTATTTCTAGTTTTATGCCTTTGTGGTCTGAAAAGTTGGTTGGTAGGATTTCAATCTTTTGGAATTTTCTGAGGCCCTTTTTGTGGCCTAGTATGTGGTCTATTCTGGAGAATGTTCCATGTGCACTTGAGAAGAATGTATATCCCGCTGCTCTTGGATGTAGAGTTCTATAGATGTCTATTAGGTCCATCTGCTCTACTGTGTTGTTCAGTGCTTCCGTGTCCTTACTTATTTTCTGCCCAGTGGATCTATCCTTTGGGGTGAGTGGTGTGTTGAAGTCTCCTAGAATGAATGCATTGCAGTCTATATCCCCCTTTAGTTCTGTTAGTATTTGTTTCACATATGCTGGTGCTCCTGTGTTGGGTGCATATATATTTAGAATGGTTATATCCTCTTGTTTGACTGAGCCCTTTATCATTATGTAGTGTCCTTCTTTATCTCGTTACTTTCTTTGTTTTGAAGTCTATTTTGTCTGATATTAGTACTGCAACCCCTGCTTTCTTCTCACTGTTGTTTGCTTGAAATATGTTTTTCCATCCCTTGACTTTTAGTCTGTACATGTCTTTGGGTTTGAGGTGAGTTTCTTGTAAGCAGCATATAGATGGGTCTTGCTTTTTTATCCATTCTATTACTCTGTGTCTTTTGATTGGTGCATTCAACCCATTAACATTTAGGGTGACTATTGAAAGATATGTACTTATTGCTATTGCAGGCTTTAAATTCGTGGTTACCAAAGGTTCAAGGTTAGCCTCTTTAGTATCTTACTGCCTAACTTAGCTCGCTTATTGAGCTGTTATATACACTGTCTGGAGATTCTTTTCTTCTCTCCCTTCTTGTTCCTCCTCCTCGATTCTTCGTATGTTGGGTGTTTTGTGCTGTGCTCTTTCTAGGAGTGCTCCCATCTAGAGCAGTCCTTGTAAGATGTTCTGTAGAGGTGGTTTGTGGAAAGCAAATACCCTCAGCTTTTGTTTGTCTGGGAATTGTTTAATCCCACCGTCATATTTGAATGATAGTCGTGCTGGATACAGTATCCTTGGTTCAAGGCCCTTCTGTTTCAATGTATTAAATATATCATGCCATTCTCTTCTGGCCTGTAGGGTTTCTGTTGAGAAATCTGACGTTAGCCTGATGGGTTTCCCTTTATAGGTGACCTTTTTCTCTCTAGCTGCCTTTAACACTCTTTCCTTGTCCTTGATCTTTGCCATTTTAATTATTATGTGTCTTGGTGTTGCCCTTCTTGGATCCTTTCTGTTGGGGGTTCTGTGTATTTCCGTGGTCTGTTCGATTACTTCCTCCCCCAGTGTGGGGAAGTTTTCAGCAATTATTTCTTCTAAGATACTTTCCATCTCTTTTCCTCTCTCTTCTTCTTCTGGGACCCCTATAATACGGATATTGTTCCTTTTGGATTGGTCACACAGTTCTCTTAATATTGTTTCATTCTTGGAGATCCTTTTGTCTCTAAGTCAGCTTCTATGCGTTCCTGTTCTCTGATTTCAATTCCATAAATGGCCTCTTGCATTCTATCCATTCTGCTTATAAACCCTTCCAGAGTTTGTTTCATTTCTGCGATCTCCTTTCTGGCATCTGTGATCTCCTTCCGGACTTCATCCCATTTCTCTTGCGTATTTCTCTGCATCTCTGTCAGCATGTTTATGATTCTTATTTTGAATTCTTTTTCAGGGAGACTGGTTAGGTCTGTCTCCTTCTCTGGTGTTGTCTCTGTGATCTTTGTCTGCCTGTAGCTTTGCCTTTTCATGGTGATAGGAATAGTCTGCAGAACTGGGACGAGTGACGGCTGGAAGGACTTCCTTTCTTGTTGGTTTGTGGCCCTCCTCTCCTGGGAGAACAGCGACCTCTAGTGGCTTGTGCTGCGCAGCTGCGCGCAGACAGGGTTTCTGCTTCCTGCCCGGCTGCTATGGAGTTAATCTCCGCTGTTGCTGTGGGCGTGGCCTGGCTCGGGCAGCTACTCCAAAATGGTGGAGTCGCGTTGGAGCAGGAGCGGCTGGGAGGCTATTTATCTCCGTAAGGGGCCTCCCTGCTCCCTGCAGTCCAGGGTTTAGGGTGCCCAGAGATCCCGGATTCCCTACCTCTGGATTAAGTGACCTGCCTTGCCCCTTTAAGACTTCGAAAAAGCACCCGCCAAAACAAAACAACGCCCACTAAAAAAAAAAAAAGAAAGAAAAAAAAATTTTTGAATTAAAAAAAAAGTTTTTAATTAAAAAAAAAAAAAAAAAGGTCATCATTCGTTTTTCTTTATTCTCCGGTGCCAGCCTCAGGCCTCTGCTCTCCGGTCTTTCTGCCCTGTTTCCTAGTATTGGGGTCCCTATCCCTTTAAGACTTCCAAAAAGCGCTCGCCAAAACAAAACAACAAAAAAGCAAAAAAAAAAAAAAATGGTCGCGCGCTTTTCTTATGTCCTCTGGCGCCCAGCCTCCAGTGCCTGCTCACTGTTCTTGCTGCCGTGTTTTCCCAGTATCGAGGGCCCTGCACTCTGGCCCGGATGGCTGGGGCTGGGTGTTCGGCAGTCCTGGGCTCCGTCTCCCTCCCGCTCTGCCTGCTCTTCTCCCGCCGGGAGCTGGGGGGAGGGGCGCTCGGCTCCCGCGGGGCCGGGGCTTGTATCTTACCCCCTTCGCGAGGCGCTGGGTTCTCTCAGGTGTGGATGTGGTCTGGATATTGTCCTGTGTCCTCTGGTCTTTATTCTAGGAAGGGTTGTCTTTGTTATATTTTCATAGATATATGTTGTTTTGGGAGGAGATTTCCGCTGCTCTACTCACGCCGCCATCTTCCGCCCCTCCACCTATACAGTTAGTTTTATCCTATCAGGGAGTAATCCCCCTTTCTTCTTTTTTTTTTTTGTCATCATTAGTCTACAATTACATGAAGAATATTATGTTTACTAGGTTCTCCCCTATACCAGGACCCCCTATAAACCCCTTTACAGTCACTGTCCATCAGCATAGCAAAATGTTGTAGAATCACTACTTGTCTTCTCTGTGTTGTACAGCCCTCCCCTTTCTCCCACCTCCCCCGCTATGCATGCTAATCTTAATACCCCCCTACTTCTCCCCCCCTTATCCCTCCCTACCCACCCATCCTCCCCAGTCCCTTTCCCTTTGGTACCTGTTAGTCCATTCTTGGGTTCTGTAATTCTGCTGCTGTTTTCTTCTTTCAGTTTTTCCTTTGTTCTTATACTCCACAGATGAGTGAAATCATTTGGTATTTCTCTTTCTCCACTTGGCTTATTTCACTGAGCATAATACCCTCTAGCTCCATCCGTGTTGCTGCAAATGGTAGGATTTGTTTTCTTCTTATGGTTGAGTAATATTCCATTGTGTATATGTACCACATGTTCTTTATCCATTCATCTACTGATGGACACTTAGGTTGCTTCCAATTCTTGGCTTTTGTAAATAGTGCTGCGATAAACATAGGAGTGCATCTGTCTTTTTCAAACTTGAGTGCTGCGTTCTTAGGGTAAATTCCTAGGAGTGCAATTCCTGGGTCAAATGGTAAGTTTATTTTGAGCATTTTGAGGAACCTCCATACTGCTTTCCACAATGGTTGAACTAACTTACATTCCCACCAGCAGTGTAGGAGGGTTCCCCTTTCTCCACAGCCTCGCCAACATTTGTTGTTGTTTGTCTTTTGGATGGCAGCCATCCTTACTGGTGTGAGGTGATACCTCATTGTAGTTTTAATTTGCATTTCTCTGATAACTAGCGATGTGGAGCATCTTTTCATGTGTCTGTTGGCCATCTGTATTTCTTTTTTGGAGAACTGTCTGTTCAGTTCCTCTGCCCATTTTTTAATTGGGTTATTTGTTTTTTGTTTGTTGAGGCGTGTGAGCTCTTTATATATTCTGGATGTCAAGCCTTTATCGGATGTGTCATTTTCAAATATATTCTCCCATACTGTAGGGTTCCTTTTTGTTCTATTGATGGTGTCTTTTGCTGTACAGAAGCTTTTCAGCTTAATATAGTCCCACTTGTTCATTTTTGCTGTTGTTTTCCATGCCCGGGGAGATATGTTCAAGAAGAGGTCACTCATGTTTATGTCTAAAAAGTTTTTGCCTATGTTTTTTCTAAGAGTTTTATGGTTTCATGACTTACATTCAGGTCTTTGATCCATTTTGAGTTTACTTTTGTGTATGGGGTTAGACAATGGTCCAGTTTCATTCTCCTACATGTAGCTGTCCAGTTTTGCCAGCACCATCTGTTGAAGAGACTGTCATTTCGCCATTGTATGTCCATGGCTCCTTTATCAAATATTAATTGACCATGTATGTTTGGGTTAATGTCTGGAGTCTCTAGTCTGTTCCATTGGTCTGTGGCTCTGTTCTTGTGCCAGTACCAAATTGTCTTGATTACTATGGCTTTGTAGTAAAGCTTGAAGTTGGGGAGTGAGATCCCCCCTACTTTATTCTTCTTTCTCAGGATTGCTTTGGCTATTCAGGGTCTTTGGTGTTTCCATATGAATTTTTGAATTATTTGTTCCCGTTCATTGAAGAATTTTGATGGTAGTTTCATAGGGATTGCATCAAATCTGTATATTGCTTGGGGAAGGATGGCCATTTTGACGATATTAATTCTTCCTAGCCATGAGCATGGGATGAGTTTCCATTTGTTAGTGTCCCCTTTAATTTCTCTTAAGAGTGACTTGTAGTTTTCAGGGTATAGGTCTTTCACTTCTTTGGTTAGGTTTATTCCTAGGTATTTTATTCTTTTTGATGCAATTGTGAATGGAATTGTTTTCATGATTTCTCTTTCTATTGGTTCATTGTTAGTGTATAGGAAAGCTACATATTTCTGTGCATTAATTTTGTATCCTGCAACTTTGCTGTATTCCGATATCAGTTCTAGTAGTTTTGGAGTGGAGTCTTTAGGGTTTTTTTTTATGTACAATATCATGTCATCTGCAAATAGTGACAGTTTAACTTCTTCTTTACCAATCTGGATTCCTTGTATTTCTTTGTTTTGTCTGATTGCCGTGGCTAGGACCTCCAGTACTATGTTAAGTAACAGTGGGGAGAGTGGGCATCCCTGTCTAGTTCCCAATCTCAGAGGAAAAGCTTTCAGCTTCTCGCTGTTCAGTATGATGTTGCCTGTGGGTTTATCATATATGGCCTTTATTATGTTGAGGTACTTGCCCTCTATTCCCATTTTGCTGAGAGTTTTTATCATGAATGGATGTTGAATTTTGTCAAATGTTTTTTCAGCATCTATGGAGATGATCATGTGGTTTTTGTCTTTCTTTTTGTTGATGTGGTGGATGATGTTGATGGATTTTTGAATGTTGTACCATCCTTGCATCCCTGGGATGAATCCCACTTGGTCATGGTGTTTGATCCTTTTGATATATTGTTGAATTTGGTTTGCTAATATTTTATTCAGTATTTTTGCATCTTCATTCATCAGGGATATTGGTCTGTAATTTTCTTTTTTGGTGGGGTCTTTGCCTGGTTTTGGTATTAGGGTGATATTGGCTTCATAGAATGAGTTTGCGAGTATTCCCTCCTCTTCTATTTTTTGGAAAACTTTAAGGAGAATGGGTATTATGTTTTCTCTGTGTGTCTGATAAAATTCCGACGTAAATCCGTCCAGCCCGGGGGTTTTGTTCTTGGGTAGTTTTTTGATTATCGTTTCAATTTCTTTGCTCGTAATTGGTTTGTTTAACTTTTGTGTTTCTTCCTTGGTCAGTTTTGGAAGGTTGTATTTTTCTAGGAAGTTGTCCATTTCTTCTAGGTTTTCCAGCTTCTTGGCATATAGGTTTTCATAGTAGTCTTTAATAATTCTTTGTATTTCTGTGGAGTCTGTCGTGATTTTTCCGTTCTCATTTGTGATTCTGTTGATTTATGTTGATTCTCTTTTTCTCTTAATAAGTTTGGCTAGAGGCTTATCTATTTTGTTTATTTTTTCAAAGAACCAGCTCTTGGTTTCGTTGATTTTTGCTATTGTTTTATTCTTCTCAATTTTGTTTATTTCTTCTCTGATCTTTATTATGTCCCTCCTTCTGCTGACTTTAGGCTTCATTTGTTCTTCTTTTTCCAGTTTCGATAATTGTGATGTTAGACTATTCATTTGGGATTGTTCTTCCTTCTTCAAGTGTGCCTGGATCGCTATATACTTTCCTCTTAAGACTGCTTTCGCTGCGTCCCACAGAAGTTGGGGCTTTGTGTTGTTGTCATTTGTTTCTATATATTCCTTGATCTCTATTTTGATTTGTTCATTGATCCATTGATTATTTAGAAGCATGTTGTTAAGTCTCCATGTGTTTGTGAGCCTTTTTGTTTTCTTTGTAGAATTTATTTCTAGTTTTATACCTTTGTGGTCTGAAAAATTGGTTGGTAGTATTTCAATATTTTCGAATTTACTGAGGCTCTTTTTGTGGGCTAGTATGTGGTCTATTCTGGAGAATGTTCCATGTGCACTTGAGAATAATGTATATCCTGTTGCTTTTGGATGTACAGTTCTACAGATGTCCATTAGGTCCATCTGCTCTACTGTGTTGTTCAGTGCCTCTGTGTCCTTACTTATTTCCTGCCCGGTAGATCTATCCTTTGGGGTGAGTGGTGTGTTGAAGTCTCCTAGAATGAATGCATTGCAGTCTATTTCCCCCTTTAGTTCTGTTAGTATTTGGTTCACATATGCTGGTGCTCCTGTGTTGGGTGCATATATATTTAGAATGGTTATATCCTCTTGTTGGACTGAGTCCATTATCATTATGTAATGTCCTTCTTTATCTCGTTACTTTCTTTGTTTTGAAGTCTATTTTGTCTGATATTAGTACTGCAACCCCTGCTTTCTTCTTGCTGTTGTTTGCCTGAAATACGTTTTTCCATCCCTTGACTTTTAGTCTGTACATGTCTTTGGGTTTGAGGTGAGTTTCTTGTAAGCAGCATATAGATGGGTCTTGCTTTTTTATCCATTCTATTACTCTGTGTCTTTTGATTGGTACATTCAGTCCATTTACATTTAGGATGACTACTGAGAGATATGTACTTATTGCCATTGCAGGCTTTAAATTTGTGGTTACCAAAGGTTCAGTGTTTGCCTCTTTAGTATCTTACTGCCTAACTTAGCTCGCTTATTGAGCTGTTATATACACTGTCTGGAGATTCTTTTCTTCTCTCCCTTCTTATTCCTCCTCCTCCTTTCTTCATATGTTGGGTGTTTTGTGCTGTGCTCCTTCTAGGAGTGCTCCCATCTAGAGCAGTCCCTGTAAGATGCCCTGTAGAGGTGGTTTGTGGGAAGCAAATTCCCTCAGCTTTTGCTTGTCTGTGAATTGTTTAATCCCGCCATCATATTTAAATGATAGTAATGCTGGATACAGTATCCTTGGTTCAAGGCCCTTCTGTTTCATTTTATTAAATATATCATGCCATTCTCTTCTGGCCTGTAGGGTTTCTGTTGAGAAGTCTGATGATAGCCTAATGGGTTTTCCTTTATAGGTGACCTTTTCCTCTCTAGTTGCCTTTAAAACTCTTTCCTTGTCCTTGATCCTTGCCATTTTAATTATTATGTGTCTTTGTGTTGTCCTCCTTGGATCCTTTCTGTTGGGGGTTCTGTGTATTTCTGTGGTCTGTTCGATTATTTCCTCCCCCAGTTTAGGGAAGTTTTCAGCAATTATTTCTTCAAAGACACTTTCTATCCCTTTTCCTCTCTCTTCTTCTTCTGGAACCCCTATAATACGGATATTGTTCCTTTTGGATTGGTCACACAGTTCTCTTAGTATTGTTTCGTTCCTGGAGATCCTTTTATCTCTGTCAGCTTCTATGCGTTGCTGTTCTCTGGTTTCTATTCCTTCAATGGCCTCTTGCATCTTATCCATTCTGCTTATAAATCCTTCCAGGGTTTGTTTCACTTCTGTAATCTCCTTCCTGGCATCTGTCATCTCCCTCCGGACTTCATCCCATTGCTCTTGCATTTTTCTCTGCATCTCCGTCAGCATGTTCATGATTTTTATTTTGAATTCTTTTTCAGGAAGACTGGTTAGGTCTGTCTCCTTCTCAAGTGTTGTCTCTGTGATCTTAGTCTGCCTGTAATTTTGCCTTTTCATGGTGATAGGAATAGTTTGCAGAGCTGGGACGAGTGACGGCTGGAAGAACTTCCCTTCTTGTTGGTTTGTGGCCCTCCTCTCCTGGGAGAACAGCGGCCTCTAGTGGCTTGTGCTGGGCAGCTGCGCGCAGACTAATGTGGGCCTTTTTAAAGTGTACCGAAGGACTATGAGTTTGAGCCATGCCATTTTCCCACCTCACACAACCATCATGGCAAACAAAAAATAAAGAAAAGGAAATATCACAGGATGGCGAACTTCTGGGGAAAAAAATAAAAATCCATTTTACTTTTCATTTCTGCATTTTGTAATCAGAATTTCTGGGCACTGCTCTTCAGACCTCTCTCTCCAGTGTACCTGTGCTGTTCACTCTCTCTCCTTCCCCTGTGATCTGATGCTTCACATTCACATGGCCCACAGGATGACCAGCGGCTGAGACCACGCGCCCCGGGGAGATCACTCGAGGGGCGGAGGCTCGTCTGAATGGAAGGAAGACAGCCAGAAGGAGTCCGGAGCCTCCTGAACACCCTGCAGGGCCAAACCCCAATTCCAGTCAGCGTCACGGCTCAAAGAAGCGTGTTCCAGGTGAACAGAATTCTACTTATCAGATCAGGCAAAGATTACAACGACGTACCATAAGCCCTGTCAAAACAGGTGACAGACATAGGGCTCCGTGCCTGGGGTGGCCGCTCGTAGGAGGGTACCCACTTGCAGCCGGGAAGCCCTCCTGCCTGCTGCCCAGAGCTGCAGCTCTCAAGACCAGGGATCCAGGACACTCGTCGTGGCGTGGACACGGGCCTAACACACCCGGTTTGTGGACGGATGGGTGACCCTCGCTTCCTCACTTCCAGCCTGGCTGCTTCCAGTCCATCCTCGCATGGCCACAGGTCTGAAACAGCGCTCTCCCAACACCCTCTGTGGGCGTGTGGCCACACTCTCCCAACACCTTCTGCAGGCGTGCAGCCAGGCTCCCCTGACACCCTCTGCAGCCATGTGGCCAGGCCCAGAGGCCGTGGGCACCAGGGCTCTCGGACCAGGTGCCTGGGTGTCTCACACTCTCCTCCTCATATACCCACTCCAAGTGGCCACGTACATGCAAATCCCACTAGCGCTCACACAACGGTGCCCTCGGACAGGCCCGTCTGAATATGCCCTGTGCCCCTTAAGCCGGGCATGCCCGTTCCAGTGATTGCCCGCCCCTGAACGAGCTCTGGTGGGAAGGACCCTCACTGCGGCCCAGCCCACAGTCACCAAGTGGTGCTTCCTGCTGCATGAGCTCCGTGGTGCCCCCGTCCACCCCTGCTTCCTTCTGGTTCCCACAGGTTTTCCGTGGCCACACATCTCCACCTCCAAGATAAATGTGGAGAGCGAGCATGCTGGCAGCCCTCTCCCTTGTTGGTAGGACAGGCTTTAGGGCTGCTGTGTTTCCCAGATCAGTTCAATATTTTCAATTACAAAATATTCTGAGCACACAGGGAACACCTCAGTGTTCCTGTACTGGTTACTCAACAGGCATTAGCTGTGGCCATTTTTTCCTGATGCCTTTTTTGAAAAAGCACTGGATACGTAGCCATGTCTCTTTCCTTTTCCCTTTCCAGAGGTTCTGAAGGTGTCACTTTGAGCAAACAACAGTTTTGTTGCCAATGCTGAAATCGGAGATTTCAAGCAAAAGCTGAAATATGCCGGTGTACTGTGTCAATACTCCAGGGCCTGCATCCCTCTGTGGACCAATATCTTTCAAGTTACAGAAGCAGGTCCCAAAATCGCCATAGGGAAAAGTCCATTTAAAGTGCAAGACCGATGGATCATGCAACAGGCAGAGTTCATGGGTGTGCTTCCAGGCACAGACCTGGAACCAGCTGGAAAACACCCCACACTTCTGAGCTCTGAGGTGTCCGTCCCCCAAGCTATGGGCCTGCGAGTCCAGGTCTTCCCAGGCACCTCGGCCCCACAGTGCTGGCAGGACGAGCAGACCAGAGCCACTCTTCTGAGGCCTTTTTCTGGGAAAACAGGAGTTTTTTGCATAAAATTGCTAACATGTAGTTGGTGTATGGTTATTTTTAAATGAATTGACAAAAACCTATTTAAAGTTTTTCTCATTTTAGTTTGGACGCTAGTGCACACAGAGTCCATGGGCTCAGCCAACACCAGGAAGCAGAACTCGGACAGTGTTTGACTCTTGGCACCAAACCTCTCACAAAATTTGATCAGAAGACAATGAGTAGAGAGAGCCAGTGAGGAAACTTCCCTGGGGGCCGCTTCCTGGATTAGTTTGTCCAGTTTTATTATAAACATTAAAGTCTGGTGCAGGGGTGGCTCTCTGGGGCTGTAGGGCATGCCCAGGGCGGAACCACCCCCGCCCGTTTTGACCCCCAGGCCGGGTGTCACACCCTTGGTGGGTCATCAGCACCTGAGGGGTCCCTCGCGCCTCTTCCCCTCTCGGCTTCCCCGGGGAGAGGGGCTCTCTGCAGAAATGACAGAAGTGAAGATCAGTCTGGTGCTTGAAAGGCTGTGTCATTTTTTCTTTTCTTTAAAGTTCAGATGGCTTGACAAATACAGAGGCTGAAGCTAACTTCTCATTTCTTCCCTGGCAGCCGACAGAACTGGCGATGACGGGAGAAAGACTCTCGGAGCCTCTGGCTCTCACCCTCAATTTTCTTGTTCAAAACTATGAACAGCTTGCAGACCAAGGGCTGCTTCTGCAGGCAGGGTGGGCTTCACATTAGGAAGTGTGGCGTGACCAGGAAGGCCTCACCTGGACAGCGACGTGCGCACACAGGACAGGGCAGGGGGCGGGGTCACGGCAGACTAGTTGTTGGTTAATTTTATCTCCACTTGACCGATGGTTGACTTAGAAAAGCCACTCCCTGGTCCCTGCCCTCTTCTCAATGGTTTACAGGGTCCCCAGAACATCCGGGAGGAGATGTAAACCAGGAAAGAAAAAGCCTATGGCAGCTCTCCCTAAACTGACAGGAGGGCAGTGGGCTTGGACGTGGGCCGCCCTGGGGAGTCCAACCCAGTGTCAGACACAAGCAGTGTGCAGCCTCCAGCCTCCAGCCAAGGGAGCACCTGGCGGGCAGGCCAGGCCCCCGTCCCACATAGAGCTTGGCCCCTTTTCTTGGGGGGGGGTAGCAAGCCAGCGCCTGAGGACAGCACGGTGGCCGGCCACGGGCCTTGCTCCCCAGGCCGCCGGTGACGATGGTGGGAATCCCGACTCCCGGCTGGGACACGGAGATGCCGCCGGTGGAGACCTGGGAGCAAGAACAAGCTGCACTGCCAGCTCGTATTTCAGCACCACGTGGTCAAAGACCCACCACACACATGAACGCGCATTTTCATTTTCCTTTTGCACAATTTTGTGTATGATGGTAAATGCCTACTTATTTTCTAAGTTGTGGCAGGTACCTGGAAGATCTTGAAATTTTAAGCACAAAGTTCTAAGGGTGGAAAAAAAAAAGTACGTATCCCATCCTTTGGGTGCTGAAACCTGAAGAAAAAAATACGATTTATTAAAATCCTAGTTTTAGCACTTTAAAAATACATACTTTACCCAACATACAAAACTGTCATTGGCCTGTCATACTGTTTATCTTTATTTTCAGTTTCACAGGACATTAAGTCATCCGTGTTACAAAACTTCAAACAGCACAGATAAGGCAGATGTTCCCTCTGAAAGCCAGTCTCTCCAGAAGATGCTCGATGCACAGCAGGGTAGCATGCCAGACACCACCCCGGCTCTCGCCACACCAGACATTCTCTTAGTACAAGGGCGGGGTGCCCGAAGGCGGGACCCCCTCATGGGTGCCAAGGGTGAGAGGGGCAGGGGCCCCTGGTGGACCACAGCTCCCCGAGATGGGAAGGGCTGGCCCACTTTCATGCTTGGCTGCCCTTGGGTCTCTGCTGTCCACCTGTGCTGCTGTGGCCATGGCGTCTGTCCCTTCTGTGGCACAGGCTCTGTTGCCCCTTGAAGAGAGGTTAGACAGCCATAGTTTTGTTCAAAGCCCTTTTCTTGAGCACAGGCTATAGCATCTAGCCTCATAGGCTGCTGGGCAGCCCCCCGAGAGCTCCTGGGGATTGAAAATAACATTATTTATTCTATAACTTGGTTTCATTTCACATACAGGATGTCTTGGATGGAAAGTTAAGAAAGGGCTCAAAGCATGAGGAATCTAATGCATTTCTGCAGACTTCAATAACGTTAGAGTAACAACACACTGACACAGGTAACACCATTTTTTTCCCTCCCAAGGGGGTACACGGGCCTTAGAGGGGAGAAATCCCAAAGAAGAGCAAAGTTGCCCTCCTGAGGAAGACCCTGGGGCCTCTAGGACTTGTGTGTAGAACGCACAGTAACCCTGCCAGACCTGTCTGCTTCCGTGACACCTGGGTCAGAGCCCCAGGATTTCAACAACAGGACCAAAGAAAAGCAAAGAAGCTGGGCAGGGGGACTTGTTTGCAACAGGCTGTTTCTACTTAGCAATGGGCAACAGCTTGTTCATACCCTCATCCTAACGCCCGAGCAGGTGTCCTTCCAGCCGTAGACACAGGAAGGGGCCTCTTGGCCCCCAGAGGAGCTGCCAGGCCAGACTCTGCATGCTGTGCTTTTGGGTCTCTCACTTAAATGAGGGTCCAGGTCCATCTCTAGAAGCAGAGTGGCGACCACAAACCTGCCAACTCTGCTCACCAGTGGGGGACTCAGGGGCCTTTTTGGCACGTTCAACAGGGAAGCAAAACCTAAGAGCTGTAAAAGAAGCACTGGTGATGTGTACTCGGCCATAGGCTTTCTGGAGCCCTTGCACATCGGGGCCTGGGTTTCCATGAGACAGTAACTTGCTGTGAAATCACACTTAATTGAGGTGTGAGGGGAACAAGGGCAGCTGGCTGGAGGCACCCCATGCCCCCAGGCTTCCTGCGCTGCAGGTCTCCCTCCTGGGAACAAACCAGGAGGCCTTGTGACTGCCTCGTGGAGACCCTCTCAAGGCCGCTCAGAGCAGGGGACAGAGGATCCTTGCTGTGCACAGGAGGCTCTAGCAGAGCTTCGCTTCCTTGTCCTTCCCTGTGTGGGGAAGGATACACTCATGGCATAAAACATAAAGCCCCTCCCTGCCTGCGGGGTTCAGGCTGATGGAAGGCAGCTCTTCACGGCGTCTCTAGCTCAGCCTCATCTCCTTGGCTGCGCAGGAAACAGCGCAATGGAGTAGATGGCAGAGTGTGTCCAGCTCCATCACTCCGTACTTTGGAACCGCACACAGCCATGTGGAATACAGAGCATTGTATATGTTCTATGTATCAGCAAGCTACACTGACTTTGTGTTCATTGTTCAAGCTTTAAAACAATCCCTTCTCCAGCAGTGAAAGGCTCTGTCCACTCTGTCCACAGTGAGCAGGATCAGTTGGGCCACCTGGAACACAAGCAACATGTGAGTCCCCTGCCAACCACACCCTGCAAGCCAGCCCACGGGGTCGAGGGCCGATGGGACAAGGACCCTGCTCTTCCTGCTGGGGGCAGGTGCCTAAGCCAGAGGGACGAGGGCGTGTGGAGGGGGAACTGCTGAGATGCACGGAGGATCTCCCAGGGACCTGGGCTGAGAGGCCCAGGCCAGGCTCCCAATCGGCTGAGACTTCAACACCAGCAGGTACTCAAGGATCACCAGGCACATGAGAGAAAAAAATTGAAAAAAAACCAAAGACCTCAACAAGCAGAAAGAGAAAACTAGGAGTAATAGTCTATGAAGGAGGGAAAAGCAAAATGAAACAGAACTGCTGGTGTCACTACCTCCCTCGGATGTGGGCAGATGCTGCAGTCATGAAGGAAGGAAGAAGGTGGCCTAAAAGAAAAGAAACATTCCAAGCTCACAGAAGTTAAAAGCAGCAAAACTATGGGATTAATAGAAAGGATGGGACAAAGTTGAAGAAATTCTGCACGAAGTAGAGCAAAAAGTCAAAACGCATCAGGAGAAAATATGAGGCCACCAGAGGGCTGAGGTGCAGAGTCTAACTGGAGAAGAGTGATGGGGCAGAGAACAGGGAAAGTCACAGAATAAATCACTCCTGAGCTTTCCAGATAGGAGAGAACAAGGCAGAGGGCAATGCTGGAGATGTGAAGCCATGGGTTTGGGCTTCCTGGGCTGGCAGTGGGCTCGGGGCTGGCGGCCAGCCCACCCTGGCTCTCTGAGTGGGGGGTTCTCCTGCTGGATCTTGCTGGTGGTCCAGCGTATGCCCAGCTGTGCCTCCCAGCTGGAGACCCACGGGACAGCCATGCCTAAGGCCCTTCCTCAGAGTGGAGGACACACCTGCCCCGCCAGAGACACAGGCTCTGCATAAGCGGCTGTTACCTAAGTAACTGGCAGTGATGGTCCACCCATTACAGACGATGCCCTAGTACCCTATGCGGGCAAACCAAAGCCTAATGCGAAATGACTCCAAGTTGAGCAATCAAAATCTGCAGATGACCACAAGAGGCCAAGAAGGCTTCCGGCCACAGTGATGACTGAGTCTCCCTGGCTCCTGACGGCAGAGTGCTCCTAACCACTTGGCGCTGCCCAGTTCAAATTGATTTGAACTGGGCAAATAACCTATTAAAATGGTCTGTGTCCTAGTGTATTTTCTGACAAGGTGAAATGATAGTGTTAGCTCAGCAGAGATATGGAAAGCCAAAGCCCATGTGGGGATCCAGCCGTGCAGGGTGGAGGGCTGGGACCCCGCTCCAGAGCCAAAGTTTCTGCGGCTGCAGGGGTGGGAAGAGAGGCCCTCTAACCCACGAACAGGAGAGCTGAGCAGCTGAGTACAGGGGTCGGCCGCTGCCCACCACGGCAGCTTCCGTCACGGGAGAGGTGGCAGGAGGCACTGCCTTTGGAGGATGGTTGTGGCAAGTTGGAGATGAACCAGAGGCTGCTCGCCAGGGAGGAAAATGCCTTCTGTCTGTGCTTCTCCCTGAAGATGCTGATGTACAAACAAAAGCCTAAGTAGAGGCGGCGCCTCCACTCAGGAAACACAGTTGGCAGTAAAACTAGAGGTCAGAGGTGAACTGAAGCAATCCACTGCTGTCTGTTTAGGCCAATTTTAGTTGGCAGAACACGCGTCATTTGATGCAAGACTGAAGGGGTCACACTGAAAACCCTGCTGAGTGGCCTACGACCCAAGCTCAGACCCATCACGAAATTTCCAGTCACAGGGACAAGGAGGACCCTATAAACATCCAGAGAGAAAAACGCAGGTTCAAACAAAGGATCGAGAGTCAGAAGCACTAGCTTCTCAGCTGACAGCAAAGAGGCAATGAAGCACAGGCTACAGATAGTAAGGCTTTTGTTAAAAAGTGCAATTGCCAGGTCATATGGTAGTTCTTTATTTAACCTTTTGAAAAACCACCAAACTGTTTTCCACAGCGGCTGCACCATTTTACATTCCCACTGGCAATGTGTGAGGGTTGGATTTTTCCATATCCTTATGTCAATACTTACTATTTTCTGTTTGTTATCATTATTACCAGTGGTGGTGGTGCATTCCAAGTGGGTATGAAGTGGCATCTCGTGGTTCTCACTTGCATTTCCATGACTCGTGAAGTGGAGCGTCCTGTTGTGCTCTGGCCACTCATGTATCTTCTTTGGAGAAAAACATATTCAAGTCCTTTTCCCATGTTTGAATTGGGTTGGTTGATTTTTTGTCAGGTTGTAGGAGTTTTAAAAAATATATTCTGGATATTAATACCTTATCGGATATATGATTGGTGACTATTTTCTCCATTAAGTAGCTTGTCTTTTACAGTAATTCTTTCATGCACAAGTATTCTTCATTTTGACAAAGTCTAATTTATCTAATTTAACTCCTGCTGCCTGTGCTACTGATGTCATATCACGAGGTCACTGCCAAGTCCAGTGTTGCCAAGATTTTCTCCAGTATTTTCATTCAAAGGTTTTATGGTTGTAGCTCTTGAACCTAGGGCTTTGATCCTTTCTGAGCTAATTTTTGTACATTGTGTAAGGGATGGCCCAATTTAATTCTTTTGCATGGGATATCCAGTTTTCCCACACCATTAAATATTTAGGAATAAATTTAACCAAGATGCTACTGTGAATGGAATTGCTTTTAGTTTCCTTTGCAGATTCTCACTGCTGGTATACAGAAGCACAAATGACCTCTGTCTGTTGGTCTTACATCCTGCAGTTTTGCTGAATTTGTTATCTCTAGTAGCTTTCCTATGGAATCTTTAGGATTTTTCTATACATACGATCATGACGTCTGTATCTAGATATAGCTTTACACCTTCCTTTCCACTCTGGATACCTTTTATTTCTTTTTCTTACCTAACTGCTCTGGCTAGAACTTCTAGCACAATGTTGAATAGCAGTGGTGAGAGTGGGCATCCTTATCTTCTTTCATATTTTAGAGGAAAAGCTTTCCATCTTTCACCATTGATGTTAGCCATGGGTTTTTCACAAATACCCTCTATCATACTGGTGAATTTAACCTCTACTCTTCATTTTCTGAAAGTTTTTATTATGAAAGAAAGGATGTTGGATTTTTGTCGTGTTTTTACTGAATAAATTGAGATGAACACGTATTTCTTTTTTTGAGAGGGCATCTCTCATTTATTGATCAAATGGTTGTTAACAACAGTAAAATTAGGTATAGGGGACTCCATGCACAATCATTAATCCACGCCAAGCCTAATTCTCAACAGTCTCCAATCTTCTGAAGCATAACGAACAAGTTCTTATATGGATCATGTATTTTTTTTTCTCTTCATTCTATTAATATGATACATTACATTGATTTTCTTAGGTTGAACTACCCTTTCATTTCTGAAGTAGATCCCACTTGGTCATTGTGAATACTAATATGCTGTTGGATTTAATTTGCTAATATTTCGTTGAGAATTTTTGCATCTACTCTCATAAGAGGTATTGATTTATAATTTTCTTTTTCTTGTAATGTCTTCATCTGGCTTTGGTATCAGGGAAATGCTGGCCTCAGTGAATGAACTGGGAAGTGTTCTCTCCTCTTCTCTTGTTTTTGAGAGTTTGAGAAGGCCTGGTGTCAATTCTTTACTGTTTGGTAGAATTCACCACTGAAGCCGCCTATAGTCCAGGCCTCTTTGTTGGGGGTTTCTGATTGCTGATTCCATCTTTTTACTTGTTATAGGTCTGTTGAGGTTTCCTGTGTCTTCTTGAGTCATTTTAGGTAATTTATGTGTTTCAAGGAACTAGCCCATTTCTTCTAGGTTGGCATAAAATTTTTCAAAGGGTGCTTTTTTCTTTCCATTTTTTTTTTTTACCCATATTATCAAGTCCCCACCCATACCCCAATGTAGTCACTGTCCATCAGTGCAGCAAGTTGCCAGAGATCCACTATATGCCTTCTCTGTGCTACACTGTTCTCCCCGTGATCCCCCACACCATGTGTACTAAACATAATACCCCTCAGTCCCTTTCTCCCTCCCTCCCCACCCGCCCTCCCACACCCCTCCCCTTTGGTAACCACTAGTTCATTCTTGGAGTCTGTGAGTCTGATGCCATTTTGTTCCTTCAGTTTTGCTTCATTGTTATACTTCACAAATGAGGGAAATCATTTGGCATTTGTCTTTCTCCACCTGGCTTATTTCACTGAGCATAATACCCTCTAGCTCCATCCATGTTGTTGCAAATGGTAGGATTTGTTTTTCTCATGGCTGAATAGTAGTCCATTGTATATATGTACCACATCTTCTTTATCCATTCATCTACAGATGGACACTTAGGTTGCTTCCATATCTTGGCTATTGTAAAAAGTGCTGCGATGAACATAGGGGTGCATATGTCTTTTTGAATCTGAGAAGTTGTATTCTTTGGGTATATTCCAAGAAGTGGGATTCTGGGGTCAAATGGTATTTCTATTTTTAGTTTTTTGAGGAACCTCCATATTGCTTTCCACAATAGTTGAATTATCTTACATTCCCACCAGCAGTGTAGGAGGGTTGCCCTTTCTCCGCATCCTTGCTGGCATTTGTTGTTCTTAGTCTTTTCGATGCTGGCCATCCTTACTGGTGTGAGGTGATATCTCATTGTGGTTTTAATTTGCATTTCCCTGATGATTACTGATGTGGAGCATCTTTTCATGTGTCTGTTGGCCATCTGAATTTCTTCTCTGGAGAACTGTCTCCTCATATCCTCTGCCCATTTGTTAATCGGGTTATTTGCTTTTTGGGTGTTGAGGCGTGTGAGTTCTTTATATATTTTGGATGTTAACCCCTTATCGGATATGTCACTTACAAATATATTCTCCCATACTCTAGGATGCCTTTTTGTTTTGTTGATGATGTCCTTTGCCATACAAAAACTTTTTAGTTTGATGTAGTCCCGTGAGTTCATTTTTGCTTTTGTTTCCCTTTCTTGAGGAGATGGGTTCAGGAAGAAGTTGCTCATGCTTATATTCAGGAGATGTTTGCCTATGTTGTCTTCTAAGAGTTTTATGGTTTCATGACTTACATTCAAGTCTTTAATCCATTTCGAGTTTACTTTTGTGTATGGGGTTAGACAATAATCCAGTTTCATTCTCTTGCATGTAGCTGTCCAGTTTTGCCAACACCAGCTGTTGAAGAGGCTGTCATTTCCCCACTGTATGCCCATGTCTCCTTTACCATATATTAATTGACCATATATGGTTGGGTTTATATCAGGGCTCTCTAGTCTGATCCATTGGTCTATGGGTCTGTTCTTGTGCCAGTACCAAATTGTCTTGATTACTGTGGCTTTGTAGTAGAGCTTGAAGTTGGGGAGCATAATTCCCCCTGCTTTATTCTTCCTTCTCAGGATTGCTTTGGCTATTCGAGGTCTTTTATGGTTCCGTATGAATTTTAGGATGATTTTCTCTAGTTCAATCAAGAACACTGTTGGTATTTTGATAGGAATTGCATTGAATCTATAGATTGCTTTAGGCTGGATGGCCATTTTGACAATATTAATTCTTCCTATCCATGAGCATGGGATGTGTTACCATTTATTGGTATCTTCTTTAATTTCTCTCATGAGTGTCTTGTAGTTTTCTGAGTATAGGTCTTTCACTTCCTTGGTTAGGTTTATTCCTAGGTATTTTATTCTTTTTGATGCAATTGTGAACAGAATTGTTTTCTTGATTTCTCTCTCTGCTAGTTCATTGTTAGTATATAGGAATGCCACAGATTTCTGTGTATTAATTTTGTATCCTGCAACTTTGCTGAATTCAGATATTAGATCTAGTAGTTTTGGGGTGGATTCTTTAGGGTTTTTTATGTACAATACCATGTCATCTGCAAACAGGGACAGTTTTAACTTCTTCCTTGCCAATCTGGATGCCTTTTATTTCTTTGTGTTGTCTGATTGCCGTGGCTAGGACCTCCAGTACTATGTTGAATAGAAGCATAGGGTGCTTTTATAATCCCTTTTATCTAACGTTAGTTGCAGTGTCCTCAATGCTATTTCTGATTTTATTTGCATCCTTTTTTTGCCTAGCTAAAGGTTTCTCCATTTTCCTACCTTTTCAAAGAACCAACTTCAGGTTTCACTGATTTTTCTCTATTGTTTTTCTAATTCTGTTTTGTACATCTCCCCTCTAATATTTATTACTTCCTTCCTTTTGCTATTTTTGGATTTAGTTTGCTCTTCTTTTTCTAGTAAGGTGTAAAGATAGCTTATTGATTTGAAATCATTCTTCCTTTTTAACATAGGTATTTCCAACTATAAATTTCCCTCAAAACACTGTTTTCACATCACATTAAGTTTTGGCATTTTTTGTTTCCATTTTCATCCGTCTCTAAGTATTTTCTAATTTCCCTTGTGATTTCTTCTTTGACCACTGGTTGTTTAGTAGTATGCTTTTTAATATTCACAAATTTATGAATTTTCCAGTTTTCTTCTGTTTCTGATTTCTAACTTCATCCCACTGTGATCAGAGAAGATTTTTTGTATGATATCTTTCTAAATCTACTATGACTTGTTTTGTGGCCCAGCAATGGTCCATTCTGGACAATGTCCCATGTGCACTGGAGAACGTGTATGCTATTGTTCGATGGAGCTTGCTATATCTCTTTTTAGATGTAGTTGGTTTTTCACGTTGTTCAAGTCCTTCATTTTTTCCCTTTATCTTCTGTCTGGTTGTTCTGTTATTAAAAGTGAAGGACTGTCTCTATTATTGTTGAACTATTTCTCCCTTCAATTCTGTCGAATTTTTGTTTCATATATTCAGAGGGTCTGTTATTTGGTGAGCAAATGCTCATCACTGTTGTATCTTCCTGCTGTATGGAAACTTTTATAAATATATAGTGTCTCTTGTAAACCTCACTGATGTAAAGACTACTCTGTCTGATATAAAGCCATCTCAGCTCTTTGGTTACTATTTGCTTGGAATATCTTCTTCCATCCTTTCACTTTCAACCTCCTCATTTCTTTGGCTCTAAGGTGAATCTCTCATACACGACACATAGTTGGGTTTTTTAAAACAATCTGTCCCTCTGTTCTTCCAATCTCTGTCATTTGGCTGGAGAGATTAACCCATTTAACTTTAAAGTAATAGCTTACAAGGAGGGACTGTTGCTGTTTACTGTTCCTTTTCTACATGCTGCAGAGACTCTCACCCCTCAACAGTTCCTCCATTACTGCCTTTTGTGATTAGCTGACTTTCTGGAGTGACACGTTTTGATTCTCTTCTCCTTTCTCCTGAACAAACATTCTAAAGGTATCATCTTTTTGGTTACCACTGGAATTACATCAACTATTCTACAGTTTTAACAACCTAAATGGAATTTATACCAACTTAACTTCAATAGTATAAAAAACTCTGCTCTTATACAGTTACATCCTCCCCTTCGGTTACTGACGTCACACATTACATCTTTACACACTTTATGCCCAGTAACAGAGATGAAAAATTGAATTTTTATGTCTGTCTTTCAAGTCATGTAGAGAATAAAAAGTAGAGTTATAAACAAAAATTACAATCTACTAGCTTCAAAACTGCCCAAGTCAAACAACAAATGCTGGCAAGGATGCAGATAAAGGGGAACCCTCCAACACAGCTGGTGGGAATGTAAACCAGTTCAACCATTGTGGAAAGCAGTATGGAGGTTCCTCAAAATGCTCAAAATAGAAATACCATTTGACCCAGGAATTCCACTCCTAGGAATTTACCCTAAGAATGCAGGAGCCCAGTTTGAAAAAGACATATGCATCCCTATGTTTACTGCAGCACTATTTACAATAGCCAAGAAATGGAAGCAACCTAAGTGTCCATCAGTAGATGAATGGATAAAGAAGAGGTGGTACATATACACAATGGAGTATTATTCAGCCATAAGAAGAAAACAAACCCTACCATTTGCAACAACATGGATGGAGCTAGAGGGTATTATGCTCAGTGAAATAAGCCAGGTGGAGAAAGACAACTACCAAATGATTTCACTCATATGTGGAGTATAAGAACAAAGCAAAAACTGAAGGAACAAAACAGCAGCAGAATCACAGAACCCAAGAATGGACTAACAGTTGCCAAAGGGAAAGGGACTAGGCAGGAGGGGTGGGAAGGGAGGGATAAGGGGAAAATGGGGCATTACGATTAGCACACATAATGTAGTGGGGGGGCACGGGGAAGGCAGTATATACAGAGAAGACAAGTAAGGATTCTATAGCATCTTACTATGCTGATGGACAATGACTGTAATGGGGTATGTGGGGAGGACTTGATAATAGGGGGAGTCTAGTAACCATAATGTTGTTCAAGTAATTGTACATTAACCATACCAAAACAAAAAGACAAAAACAATGTGCCCCAGTATTTCTCTGCACTGGAGTATTTTTCTTCAGAAGGCCTGTGCCCCACTTCAGCCTGCAGGACTCTCTTCAGCACTTCTTGCATGGCAGGTTTTGTGTGACAAACTCCTTCAGCTTCTGCCTTTCTGGGAATGTTTTAATTTCTCCTTTATCTTTGAAGGAGACTTCAGCCAGATACAGGATTCTTGGTTGAGATTTTTTCTTTCAGCACTTTGAATACGTCAACCCATTGCCTTTGGCCTCCAACATTTCTGATGAAAAGCTGGTGATAAGCTTTCTGAGGGCTCTTCTTGCCGGTAAGTCACCTCTCTTTTGATGCTTTTGAGTCTCTTTGCTTTTGGCCCTTGGCAGTCTGATCAGAATGTGTCTCAGGGTGGGCTGGGTTCACCCCCATCAGAGTTTGCTGAGCTTCCTGGGTTCATAGGATCAGGTCTTGTGTCAAATCTGGGAAGTTTCCAGACATCGTGATCTCAAATGTCCTTCCCACTCTTCCCACCCCTGGCCTGGGGCCCTGCAGTGTTGTCTGCTTGGCATCGTGCCCTGTGGGTCCCTGCAGCTCTCCTCTCGTGCCCTGCGGGTCCCTGCGGCTCTCCTCTCGTGCCCTGCGGGTCCCTGCGGCTCTCCTCTCGTGCCCTGCGGGTCCCTGCGGCTCTCCTCTCGTGCCCTGCGGGTCCCTGCGGCTCTCCTCTCGTGCCCTGCGGGTCCCTGTGGCTCTCCTCTTGTGCCCTCCCAGTCCCTGCGGCTCTCTTGTGCCCTCCGGGTCCCTGCGGCTCTCCTCCGTGCCCTCCTCACTCTCCATTTGTTCGCTCTCAGGCTCAATGATGTCAGTTCTTCTATGTTCAAGGCGATTGATTCTTGAACCTGCCTCTGAACCCCACTGGAGAATTCTTCATCTCAGCTACTGTACTTTTGGGCTCCCTTTTATAACCCTTATTTCTTTTATATCTCTTAATAGCCTCACTTTGTGTCCACTTTGAGCATCTTTAAGGCGGTCTCCTTAAAGTCCTACCTAGTAAGTGTAACATCTGGGCTTCCTCAGGAACAGTTTCTTTCTGTTTTGTGCACTGAATGGGCCATGCTTTCCTATTTCTTTGACTACCCTGTTGTTATTTTGCTGACAACTGGACATTTGGATCTTAGATGGCTGAGACTCTGGAAGTCAGATTCTCCCTGTCTTCCAGCATTTGTTGTTACTGTGTCTCTGTGCTGGGGACCAACTTGGGGGGATGCTTGAGGTCTTCTCATGTCTTTTCTGAGCCCGTCATTCCCTGAACATGTGTAGTAGTTTCCCAAATTCCCCTACATGTGTGGCTCATTTTCAATGTCCTACTCCTTAGATGTCTGGTTCTCAAAGGATCAAAAAGGGAAAAAAAAAGAAAAAAAACCCCATTGGTGCTGCTCCAGTAAATGCTCTGGAAGCCACTTCAACTATTGGGGATTGAAACAATGGTGGCCTGCACTCCAGTGAGCAAAACAGTGGTCACCACACAGAGGCCTGACTCCGGATAACAAGGTTCTCCCTGACCACCCTGGCTCCAGCAAGCTGCACCAGGAGCACAGGCGCAGCTGTCTGCCACGGGCTGGGGGGTGGGCAAACACAAATGATGGGAACCAACCATGACTTTCCAGCCAAGCCTTCTCCTGGAAGCTGCAGGCCTTCAAACAGACTCCACAGTTCCAAAACAGCTCCTTTGGACAGTTTCTGCCAATTCAAGTGTTGTCCAGGTGGAGATGGATTCCTGGTATTTCAGCCCTGACATCACACTCTTTACAAAATCTTTATTATTATTTCTAAAAGTAATTTTGATTTTGATTTTCTCAAATGTTTAGAATAGTGGACTGATTTCCAAGTGAAAAGACTTTTGCTTTTTATCCTTCTGTTGTTGATTTCTCAAGTTATTTTCTTGTGGACAGAAAATAGGGCTTGTGTGGTTTGTGCTTTTCACTGAATTGGTTGAGATTTACTTTGGAGTCTAGTACATGGTTAGATTTTTGAGCTATCCCTATGTATTTGAAAATAATATGGATAAAAGGGTATACATTATTCTGTACATTTATATTAGAACAAACTTGTTAATGGACTTATTCAGTGTATGTTATTGTTGGTCTAGTTCATCTGTTCATTTCTGAGAGTGATATATGTCAAGTATACTCCCTGTTACTGAGCCTATTTCTCCTTGCATTTGATTTATAATTCTGATTTATGACACCAGGTACATAAAAGGTATGTAGGCCTTCCTCTGTCTACCTACCTATCACCTATGTATGTATGTATTTGTGTATCTATCACCAACTTAGCAGCTATGAATCATCTATGTCCTTCCAGTATATACCCCTATATTTTGCAAACTTGCATATACTTACATTTTCTAAACATATTTGGATTTATTCAAAACCTATCCCCTCTCAAATGAAAATCTTTCTCAAAAAAAAAAAAAGAAATGTAGTCTGCCTTTCACACTCTTTTTATCTTATTTTTCAAACACACCACTTTCCTTGTAATGATGTGGGATTTTAATCTTGAGGGTTTTTTTTTTGCTGGTTTGTTTGCATATTTATTTTTATAGTTAATTGCACACCAGCAATAATGATGCACTTTACTGATTTCTTTGTCCAGCACTATCTCTTACACCCCACACATTGCTGTTATTTTAGTGCTCCTTTGGCTGAGCACAATCATTTTCCTTAGTAAAGGTACTGTGGGTCAAAATGTGCTAATTTCTGACAACATATTAACTTTTCCTCTTAGCTAGATGCTAATTTGGCTGATTATAGAATTCTTGGTTCAAAATTATTTCTCTGTAAAGGAAGCAAATGAACGATGTGACTGATGGAGAGAGGAGGAGGCTACAGAGGTTCTCATGAGGTGGGAGGAATAAGCGCGGGAAGGACCTGGCTGATGGCTGATTGTGGAGGGGTTCTGGAGAGACGGTGGGGGGACTTTGGTACGCAGATGAAGAGACTGCCATTAGCTAGGAACATGGTCAGTTCACCCATGAGTAGGCAAGAAAGTAGGTTATTACCTCTGTTATTGTGAATTTGTCTATTTCTTCTGGTATTTGGTTATAAATGTGGCCATGGGAATGCACAGAAAACAAAATTGTTGTCTCTGACTGGGGATGGGAAGGAAGTGTTGAAGGCTAGCAGAGAGGGGAATGTGAACCACCTGGATAGTGGGGGAGAATGGAGAATGAGTTCTGGGAAGTACTGAGAGTTCACTGAGGTCAGTGAACATGAATTTAAGTTAGGACCAGTAGAATGACTGTGGATTACTCTCTGGCCGCATCCCAAATGCAGAGGATGGATTTAACCTGGTTTGTGGTTTTACCACATAAATATGGTAAAATGAGAGAGGCAAAGCTATCAAGCATGTATACAAGAAAGTGACTTGGATTACTGATCACAGTAGATAAACAAGTAGGAGAGGACAGGTAAGAAACAATGTGAGGACCAGGAAAGGGAGGTTGGACAGGCGGATGGGGTCCTAATCTGACCAAAGGATTGCTCAGATTCTAGGGGCAGTGAGCCATGCGGCTGGAGAAAAAGTGTTTGAAACTGAAGATATGGAAGAGCTGAACTACTGGGAATGAGGCGGCTGATGTGGAAGACAAGCTCATTTGGATGGGAGGCCAAGGAGCTGGTGTCAAGAATAGGAAGCCCATCTACAGGCTGCTGAGGTCACCACGGGTTGTCACAGGAGCCATGCTGGGCTGGAAGCCGAGTCTGAAGGTGGCAGGGCTGGATGACATGAGATTTAAAGTTTTTAAGGAGAAGGAAAATGGTCTGCACAGGAGAATGTATCTGCCAAATATGGCCACAGCAATACTTCTGGTCTCCTATGTTCTGCCAGAACCCCACTCCTCCCCACCATCAGGAGGAAAGTCCGCTTCATCTCCACCCTAATTTGGACAGGCCCCTTTTTGGCCACCTCAATGAACAGAATATGGCAGAAAAGCTGACATGTGACTTGTGAGGCTAGGTTCAAAAAAGTGACATGGCTTCTGCCTGGTTCTTTACCTCTTGGGGAGAAAGTGCACACTAGCCCTCACGGACCAGTAGGGAGAAACGGAGGCCAGCCCAGCCGGACCTTTGGGTGAACAAGCCTTTGTATGCCTTCATCTCTTCTGGCTGACGTCCTGGACACACTGGAACAGAGACAAGCTGTGGCTGCCCAAGCTCCTGGATCAGGGTGTGAGCACACTGAACGGATGTTTTACACCAAGTCTGGGGGTTTTATTTCTGGGCTTTCTATTCTGTTCCACTGATCTGAGTCTATTTTTATGCCAATACCATATTGTTTTGATCACTTTAGCTTTGTAATATAATTTGAAATCGGGAACTGTGAAGCCTCCTGCTTTGTTCTTCCTTCTCAAGATTGCTTTGCCTATTTGAGGTATTTTGTGCTTTCAGAGAAATTTCAAGACTGTTTCTTCTATTTCTGTGAAAACTGCCATTGGAATTTTGATTGGTTGCACTGAGTCTGTCAATCACTTTGGGTAATATGGCCACTTTAACAATATTAATTCTTCCAATTGATGAACATGGGATATCTTTCCATTTATCATCTTCAATTTCTTTAATCATGTTTATAGTTTTCAGCATACAGATCTTTCACCTCCTTGGTTAAGTTTAATTTCTAAGTATTATGTTCCTTTTAATGCTATTATAAACAGGATTTTCCTAATTTCTTTTTTTTTGGATAGTCAACTGTTAATATATAGAAATGCAACTGGTTTTTCTATGTTGATTTTGTGTCTTGCAACTTTACTGAACTTATGTATTAATTCTAATAGTTTTTAGGACTTTCTATATATGAGATTATATCATCTGTAAACAGATTTTACTCCCTCCTTTCCAATTTGGATGCCTTTTATTTCTTTTCTTGCCTAATTTCTCTGGCTAAAATTTCCATACTATGTTGAATATAAGTGATAAGAGTGGACATCCTTGTCTTGTTCCTGATCTTAGTTAGAAGGAAAGCTTTCAACCTTTCACCATTCTGTAGATGTTAAGTATGGGCTTGTCCTATATGGCCTTTATTATGCTGAGGTACATTCCTTCTGTATCTCATTTGTTGAGAATTTTTATCATGAAAGGATGTTAAATTTTGTAACTATGTAAATAAAATATTAACTGAACTTAAGGGAGAAATAGACAGCAATATAATAATAGTAGGGGACATCAGTAACTCATTTCCAGCAATGGGTAGATCATCCAAACAGCAAATCAGTACAGAGACATGGACTTAAACAACACTTTAGACAGAGGGAACATTCTACCCAACAGCAGCAGAATAAACATTCTTCTCAAGTGTACACAGATATTCTCCAGGACAGATCATGTTATGCCACAAAATGAGTCTTAAATATTTCAGAAAAATTAGAGTATATCAAGTCTATTTTCTGATCACAATGATATGAAACTACAAATCATTAAGAAGAAAATTAGAAAATTCACAAATACAGAAATTAAACAACCACTACTGATCAACCAATGGGTTGACAAAGAACCAAAAAGGAAACCAGAGAGCATCTTGAGACAGAGACAGGACTACACATACAAGTACTTAGGGGATGCCACGAAAGCAGTTCTAAGAGCGAAGTTTAGAGCAATTAGTGCCTACATTAGGGAAAAAAGAAACATCTCAAAAAGATAACTTAATAGATAACACCTCAAAGAACTAGACAAGAACAAACTAAGCCCAAAGCTGGCAGAAGAAAGGAAATAAAGACTAGAGCACAGATAATAGTAAAAAAGATTTTAAAACTTGGGTTTTAAAAAGATAAACAAAACTGGCAAACCTTTAGTTAGACTAACCAAGAGAAAGAGAGAGATGACATAAATAAATAGAGCTACAAACCATAGAACACCACAGCTCTACATAAATATACAGGCTAAGTGAACACTGTGAGTGATCACAGGCCAGAACAGGATGACCCAGAAGAGATGGTATCCTAGATTCATGTACCCTTCCAGGACTGAATAATGAGGAAAGAGAGAATCTGTACAGACAAACCAATGAGAAAGCAAATTGAATTGGTAATTGAAAACCTGTCAACAAACAAAAGCCCAGGACCAGTCTCACTAGGGAATTCTAGCAAACACTTAGAGAAGAATTAATGCCAACACCCCTCAAACTCTTCCAAAAAAGACTTTAAGAGAAGGAACACTTCCAAACTCATTTTATGTGGCCAGCATTAACCTGATACCAAAATCACACAAGGACACCATAAGGAAATCAAAGGTCCATATCCCTGGACACTGATGCAAAAGTCCTCCATAAAATGCTAGCAAAACAAATTCAACAGCACATTACAAGGCTCATACACTATGATCAGTGGTACTTTTCTCTGGGTGCAAGGATGGTTCAACACAGAGCAGTAAACCTGATAAACCACATTAACAGTATGAAGATAAAAATCATGTAATCATTTCAACAGATGCAGAAAAAAGCATTTGACAAAATTCAATATTCTTTTTCTTAACAAAGATCCCAAAACACTGGATGGTGGGCAGTCTTCCAAATAAAAAAAGAAATGTGTAATTATGTTTAATTAGGAGTAAAAATATATTGTTTTATTTTCATTTTTAAATTAACATATGGAAATTTCATCAGAAGACTTGACTACAGGGGTAACCTATATACAATATCAAGATCATAAAAACTTCACTGCAGTGGCTTTTCAAATGTCATAAAGGTTATACCAAGTCAATGCCCTACCTAAGCTTGCTAAGTGAACAAAAATATTTTATTGACAAGTTGGAACTTAGATATTATGAAGAGGGAAAACAATTTTCATGGAGATCTATGCTTTTAAGAGATAAGAAATTTATTTCAAAGCTATGCAAGTAAGTCACATAAAAATGAAACTGCTAGAAGCAGCACTAGTCTCAAATTAGCAGGAATGAAGAGGATGTTAATATTTAGACAGAAAACATTCATAAGTGAAATGAAAAAATCTATTTCTAAAAGTGGGAAATAAGATCTTTATAAGACCTGCATGAACAGTAGTTAGACATGCAAATGACCTTAAGAAGGAATTGCAGGACATGGTAAAAATACTTCAAATGTAAGAAAAATAAACATATGAAAATATCTGGAGACTGTATCCCTTTTTTGGTAAATACTAGATGGAATTTTAAGGTAAGACAAAGCCAAGAGCTACGCGTACTTGAGCTGTCATTAGAGTGATTCATAAGGTGTGAGTACATACACTGGACCGTGAGCATATTTAGGGCTTGCTCTGCTTTTAAAGACAGCGGCAAGTGGAAGGACATGCCTTCTTGTGAAGGAGAGGGAGCGATTCTGAGAGTACCACAAAGGAACGTGGTCATCACAGCCAGCTCTCCAGGCTCAGGCAGATGGCTGCTAATAAAGGGCCTGCCTTCTGGCACCTACTGTCGATTTCTTTTCATTATCAATACCCCAGACACTGAGCTCAGTACAGTTTGAAGCTTAAATTTTCAATTCTTAATTATGTGAAAAGTCTTCCATGGAAATGATTACTCTGAACTTGGACTCGTCTCAAATGCTTTTAAAACAAGGGCCCTTCAGTGCTCACCGATAACAGAGCAACAAACGCACCACTCATCTGCGGCAGTATGCATCGGGCTCCCCGGCTCGCCTCCACAGGCTTCCTGCCTGAGGCTTGACGGGAAGTGCTGAGAGCGCAGGCCTGCCTTCACACGCGCTGCTCTAAGAAACTCTGAGCTAGAGCCTGGCAACAATAAAAGAAGGACGACAGGGCAGAAACAGACCCTTGAGTCACACACTGTCAGGATTCCTGGGTAGAGCTCTCCCACCAGGAAGGCAAGAAAAAAGCTGTCACCTCTTCTCAGTGCAAACACTCAGAGGATGAAGAGAAGATACAGGTGGAAACTTTACCTTTGGTTAGAATTTGTAACTAGAAGGCAATCCCTGGGCATTATATAGCTATCAGACAGCATGTCTGTAAAGACATACTGATCTGGGAAACAACCTCACACTCTAGTGTTAAGTCGAAAACAAAGCAGGATATAGTAAGATTCCAACTCATTAAAAACTATCAACCATTCCTCACAGGCATAAAGAAAGAGACTGGAAAGGAGATATAACATGACCGTTTGGGGCCACAATCAGGCACAATCTCTGAAAACAAGCCACCAACAGCTTTCTGTGCGATCTGAGGGAGAAGCCACAGAGAGGGCACTTTCCCCTCACTGGGCTGTCCGGGCGCCACTGGCTCCCTGTGGGTGAGGTGGGGCAGGGCTGCTTCCATCGCCTCGCTCTGAGGGGTGCTCCACGGGTTCACAGCCAGACTCTGCTTCTGTTTGCTCCATCCTTTTAATCTACCTTGAAACCAAGCTTTCAAAGTTTGACACTTGATATGAAAGATTTACGTTATAAAGACAGACTTTCACGTCAATCTTTGGTAAAATTGATTTATTCTGAAGATGGCAGAGACAGACTTACCCGGATGATGAGTGTCTTCTCCACTGGTCAGGCTCATATTGTCTATTTCCTGCACCAAACAGATACAAAAACCAAAACAGAGAATTAAATTTCTCTAAAACTCAAACAGAAAAAAATGCACATTTCTAACAAGTATAAAAACAGCATTCTGCACATATGTGGAGGACACAATTTTGTCAACTCTTCATCTGTGCCCACATGGCATTAGATTTTTGTTGCATTATTACTCCATTAAAGCAGGAAGCAATTAACAAGAGGTAGGTGTGCTAGTGGAAGGAGCAGTATTGAAACTACCCTCTTTACTCATCCCAACCATCTGCACTCTATCTAGACGGTTACTGCCGCGAATGGCATCTCAAAGTGGAAGTGCACGTGCAGATGGCTCATGGGATGTTTTGCCAAGTTTGGAAAAAAGTAATGCATGGCTACTTCTGCAGCTGAGCCAACACCATCCCCTCCCAGCCTGCGGAGCAGCTGGCCACTTTCTGCCTTCCACTAGACAGGGAACATGGGCAGAGCATCAGAAGAGAACCATCAAACAAGCAAAAAAAGTGACCATTTTTCACATTTAAAGCTAACACTTCCTACAAAATTTTCCGCCTTCTGCTTGGCTGATGATGGCTGCTGGCCCAGCTGTGGAGTCTGCTGCTCACACCTCTCCCAGAAGTGTGAGGCTCCCGGGGCTCTGGCAGAGGGCTAGGGGGCAGGAGGTCACAGCATTGGCCAGATGAGGTTTCCAGGCTCCACCCGTGTTATCACAGATGAACAGAGCAGTTTTACAACAGCCCAGGCCTCCTATAGAATTACCACAGAGACGTGAAAATCTGAAGAGATCACAGGCAAATTTGTAGCTACTGACTGTGGGATTTAACACATCATTTCTCACCAGCAGCAAGGAAGAGGTTAAAATGTTCTCACTTCAGCTGCCACATAGCATTTTAAAAGTTCTGAAAGCTTTGATGTTCACCACCTCCCTGAGGCCCTGTGGCCCAGGGTCCCGCACCCCTAGTTCACACATGTCAGGGAGCAAAATGCTTCCCAGGGAGGCTGGATTCCGGGCTCAGGAAGGCCTCACAGCTTTGTGATTCTAACATCTAGCTCTCTCTCCTGCCCAAATGGAAAGGGCTCACCTCCTGGAAGGCCAGGGGCCAGGCCCTAGGAAGCTTCCCAACGTTTTGGCAGCAACTGAATACTCTCATTCTGAGGCATCTTTAATTATTCACTAACGCAAAGGATTTTACCTCTTAACCCTGTCCTGGTAATAGTGACAACTTTCTATGTACACTAATATCTCAAAAAAGTACTAAAATAGGGAAGGTGGACAAAACTCAGCAAAGTATGCTGGCCAAGTAAAGGCAGGCATAATTTAACCACAGTAGTGAGAACTGAAGAAGCATGTTACATAACCTGGAAAAAGATGCCCCAACCCTGATAAAAGGTGTGTGTGAGAGAGAAACATCTTGCACAGAAGCATCTGAAGTTACAGAACATGTGAGCACTGCCAGTGTCCCCATGAAAGGTGAAGCACAGCGACCCTCGTGCCCAGCTTTCCACTGTGCTGTCTGGGCTCTCGGTCCCTTCACCCCATTCCCAGGTACTAAATCTGACCCTAACTCAGCGCTCACCAACCACCTTGACTTTCCCTTTAACCTGAGGCTTCCCAGAGGTTTTCCAGCCCCAAGCCCTCCCAAACTACTGTCCCTGGGCTTTTCTGTTACTACTCATCATAGTCCTACCCCAGAACAGGACGGACTCCTCCGAGCCCCACGTGTCCGGCTAGGGAAGTTTGTAAGCAGTGTTTGGGCCCTGCTGTGGAGGCTGTAGGTGTTCTTTCTTCTAAGAGGTTCTTCTTCTCTAGGGCTTGGCACCCATGTGACAAACATTCCTTAGAGTCCCAGAGATTTCTTGAAGTTGAAAGTGGAAATGTGGGCAGTAAGGGAACGCCCTTCCCCTGGAGGGAGAAACTGATTCTGTGCGGAGTTCACAACAGGCAGACCTGGGGGTTCTGGGGTTCGCTAGGTCTGGTCACTGGTAAGCAATGCAATGGGACGCAATACGGCGTCTGCCTGTCTGAACCCACCTGAGTGGCCTGCCTCTGCAGAAAATGAAAAAAAAAAGCGTGCAAGGCTTATCCCGAAGAGGCTTCAACTTCAAGGACCTCCAGGTCCAACTACCCCCACCTCCACCCTGGCTTGGGGGAGGTCCAGCATGTTCTCAATGGCATGTCCTCCTGCCCACCCACAGCAGTACTGTTCCACCAGGGAAAAGCAGAACCAAAGACCCAGAGAGCTGGGAGGGCAGAGACTATGGAGGCCGAGGTCCATGACGAGGCCAAGGAGCAAAGCTGGGGTGGCTGGGCCACACGGCCCGTTGACAGGTGCCCAGGAAGCGCTAGGCAGGCATGTCAGCGATTCGCCCATCGCAGGTGTGATGACACAGGCCCCAGGTGAGTGTGCTCCTCTACCTGCACGGCCACGGCCCCTCCCACCCAAGCTCGGCCTGACTTCAGCCCACACACCAACCTGACCAGGTCACCTTGCCTCTCCCAACTCCCTGGCCCTGTGGGGAGAAAGGGGACGAGTCCAAGCCCAAGGGGTGGGCAGCAGGCCACACGGAAGACCTTGATAGCAGGGAAGGGCTGGGGTCCTGATGGGACCGCTTTCTCCTCATGTAGAAGCATACAGCGGATTTGAGGAGAGAGGACCCCATAGGCCCACTGGGTCAAGCCATTGCTTCCCCTCACCCTGCCTACCTTCCTGGGCTGGGGCTGCATTCTGATCCTCCCAAAGTAATGCTAAGGGGGTGTTTGTTGTCAGTCTCACTGTGGCATAAATCCTCAGACAATTTAGCCAGCAATGAAGTGGAAATAACCCTCATGCTCAGACTAGACTGACTGCAAGGGAGGAATGGCACTAAGCATATCCAGCAGCTCCAGACGACGGCGGGTAGCACTGTCTGCGAGGCAGAGGCTGCAGGTCAAGCTGGTTCAAAGAATCGTCTGGAGCAACTGTAAATCTGCACGTGTGTGGGCACTGCCGACACAGTAATCACAAACCTTGGTCTACATGGAACTATTTGGGACACTCCCAACATCTGCTAAATATGCAGATTCTACCAGAACAAAAGGAAAGTACTCAGCCCTTCACCAGGCCACATGCTGCCTTGACTCAGACGCCCATTGGCCACATCACAAGGCAACGTGCCATGGCTGTCTGGAGGAGCAAACCCAGGAGTGCCAGTTTGGTGTGCTTTTAGGAAATAATTTAAGCAATCTGTGAAATCTCTACACATTTCAGAGATTGCAAAAGTAAAAAAAAAACCAATTTAAGGTGTGTTTATATTTGGAAGGATAAAACTAGGTAATTTAAAAGTCTATCCAGTTCGGCTCTCAAAACTATAAGGAATTTAAGCTTAAACACGGATGTGAGGTTTTCTGTGTGTTTAAGGTATAATTACTATGTACTAAATTCAGCTTTATGCAATAAAACCAAATTTCTGTATCATACACATAAAAGGAAGGGATTCACGTAATTCCCAGATCACACTGCAAGGCTCTTACATACATAAGCCATATCACAGAAAACATTAAAATGCTACTTTTGGTAGAATGCTACTTTTTGTACTATTTTTTTATTAGAAGGAGGTGTGCATGTAACTGCTACAAAAGCCTTTTCTGAGTAAATTACAAAAAATTGGATCTTGAACAGATGAATGAATTGACAGAAAGTATATCAAGTGGCAAGGAGTAGAGACAGACCAGCACCCCATGTGGAAACTACCCGCCTCCACTTGGCAAGGCAATGACATCACACCTATCGGCAAGCTCGTCTGCTACTGACTTGGAAATACACCACCTATGTCCAAAGGGATGCACAGGGGCCTCAAGCGGAAGTGCCACACTACAGAAGCGCTTGAGCAGCCACCACAGGCCTCTTACCTGGCCCCTGGTCTCTCCAGTGCTGTCCTTGGCCAGATCGGCTGTACCCCAAGCTCGTCCTATGGGAGCCGGATCCCTGTCGTCCCCACCTCCCTGTGGGGACACATGATTGCATGTTAGCATGACACATTATGTTAAAAGAGTATAGCAAAGTGGCAGTGGGTTGGCAGTTTTCAAGCTTCTGGCTTCCTTAAATCCACAGGGAACCCATGAAAAACTCAGTTGGGGCCAGAGTGCCACAGAGGGGGTAGGTGGTGGGAGCTAAGGTCTGCATCACATCCATGCTCCTGGGAGTCTGCGTGGTGACAAAGGGGCAGGCAGAGGGACACCAGCCAGGGCGCTCAGAGCAGGCCCTCCAGTCCGCTCTGATGGCAGCTACTGCCCTAGGGCGGTGGGGCTGACGCCAGGGCACATACTGCTGGCCCCTAGCAGGCTAGTGGTGAAGCACCGAGGCAGCACTCAGAGCTCTGGGTGAGCAACGGTCCTGGGACTCGTAAGCCAGGCCAAGAAGTCGTCCCTCCCAGTGCCGAGCACACCTAGTCAACACCTGATTTTTACTATAAAATTTCCTCTCCTAAGTTCCTAAACCCTGACAGCTTCTACCATTTGTTTCTACTACAATTTAACACTAGAAAGTCTACCTAAGCCCATATTTAAGTGTGATTTTTAAAAACATCTCTTTATTTCAAAATGCTCCATAGATTGCCTGGGCACCATGCCACAGGTGTGCACTGGCACTCCAGACACAGGGGTCTGCACGGTGGGCCCAGCCCTGCAGCCCTGCACCCTGTGTGCTCTCCTCCCTGCCCGTAAAACACAGGGCCAAGGTACAGCGGGGAGACCACGAGGCCTGCTGTGAGCAGGAGAGCATGCACGTGCCTTACCTGGCCACTCCCACACCGCCTGCCAGGGACAGCCACTGCACTGCGGCCAGCCTCATCTGGTGCCTGGGCAAGGCCTCCAACCTGCCTCACTTCCACCTCCCTATACTGGCAGAGTCATTTTCCCAGAAGCGTATTTCTGATGACATAAGATCAAAACCTTAAAAAGCTCCCCAATTTTCTGTGGATAAAAAGTCAAGACTTTCTGGCCTCCCAGGTCAGGCCCCTTCCCAGCGTTTCCTGTTTCCATTAGATTTGCTCAAATCTAAGCTCCAGTTGTCTTTTGGAGACACAAGGGGGCCTTCCTGCTGCAGCTGGAGCTCTCTCCTTCCACTACAACCACACTGCACCTTGTCCGGCACAATTTTCTGCCCGAGAACTCCCATGGTCCTTGCACCAGGGAAAGCTGCCCTTCCTGGGCCACCACCTGGAGTACAGGTCAAGCCCCAACTGCACTTGCCATCACACACCTGTGTTCTCCCCTCAGCTGCCCGCTGGGCTGGAACTTGGGGCACAGAGGTGCTGCTGGGCTCTCCTCCTGGCCACAGGTGAGTGACAGAGGGCAAGTGGCCCAGGCTCTGGGCAGCTGGGGTCCATAGCGGTCAGCCTGGTGCAGGTGTAAGAGCACAGGGAGTGGGCAGCTTCCAGCAGCCTGGCTGGGTGGCCTGTGTGGCTGCCAGAGGCCAAGGACTAGACCCTGGCCACATCCCTTCAGCCCTTCCCCAGGTGGAGTCACGGGAAGAGTGTGACTTGGAGCACTAGGGCACAGGGCTGGGGCTCCAGCCCAGGGCTACCAAACCTGCTCAGCATTGGGCGACTCACATGGTATCAACCGTTTTCCTTCTGCAAAATGAGGGGAGTGACCCATAGAATCTCAAGTTGTATTTGGGAGGAAAATGATGACTTTGAGGACAAAAACAGGAACAGTTTCAAAATCATATAAACTGGGTCATCATTTCTGTTGAAACAGTTTCCCTCATGAACCTGGAATAATGGGGCAAGACTGATAATTGTGCCCATTGTATGCACATGTGTCATTAGAAAATAACCAAACACAGCTTCCCACATGGACTGCGAGTGGCTGCACAGCCCCGCGAACACAAATGCAGGCCCGCCGGGCCATTCTTTGGGCTTTAAAACAAAACTTGGCCATGTGCAGACCTCCTAAGCCTCAGGCCTACCCCCCGAAGAGCAGAGCAAGATGAGGCCCTCAAATCCTAGGGACAGTGGCATGCTTACAACGGCGTGCTTCAGGCCATCCATGGCACCACGCCACCTTGCTAGGGATGGGAGCCGTGGTGCTGCACTGACAGGGCACGTGGCTGGAGGGACAGGCTGACAACTGCTCAGGGAACAGGTGAAGTAGGAAGAGTGCTGCACACTTATTTTGCAAGGAATAAACTTTGGGATTCCACCTGCGTACAGCTAGGGGAAAGCTAAAGGGTGGAGGGAAGGACAGAGCAAGGAGGGACTGTGTGGCCTGGGGGTTCCTACCAGAGGCCCCTCTGCTACCCTGCTCTCCTTTGGTCAGATCCCACATGTGGCACCTGATGGGGTGTGGCACGTCCCAGTGGTGTACTGACTTTGTGACACAAAGCCTCTCAGAATGAAATTTGCAAGGCTGATGCCAAGCAGAATGAAGACAGTCTGGCAGACAGGAAGGTGGGGTGAGTTGTCTCGTCCCATCAAGAAGAATAATGGGGCTGTTACTGTCACAGGTACAATGCTAACCAAACAAGGATGTGAAATAACTAAAATAAATTCATCAACAAAGAAAGCTAATTAGTAAGATATGCAGCCTTACTGCTAAACAAAGAAGTATCCATTCAGTGAGATACACTTTTTCATCTACCAAATTAGTTAAGAAAACAAACTTTTAGGTGATGCCAAGGGTGCCAGGAGACAGAAACTCTCCCTCACTGCAGGTGAGAGTATGAGGTTGTAGGAGGCTTTGAGAAACAAGTTGGTGACATTTATCTAAATGTCAACTACATCTTGACCAGTAATTCTGAAAACAATGGCAGTGTATTTTAAGGAAACAATGCACATAAAAGCATTATGCATAATGATAAAAAACAAGCAACTTCAGAGCTCGAAGTAAGAGAACTATAAGGTGGTCAGGACAGGGGTCCTGCAGCCACTGGGGAAGAAGGGGCGTCTCACCGTGATTACAGCTGCTTCTTAGTCCAGACCTTCGTGGAAAAGTAGGACCCAGGATTGCCGAGCGTAATTAGTCAGATAAAAGTGCAGGAGCGTATACAGAAAAGCATTATCTGTCAACACTGGTTATCTTTAGGTGACAGAATTAAGTTATTTGTATTTTCTTTTTAACTGTTTGATTTACATTATGAATTTTTTTAATACACTTTCATTATCAGAAAAGATAAACCATAACTTCTGTGAGATGCAGACACTGCCCAAGCAACATGGCACTCCTGGAGGAGGGGGCCCCAAGGGCCTCAATCATGCCACTAGCAACACTGACTCTGAGATCCTTCCTGTACAGGGCCGGCCCCCAGCTGCTTTCATCTTGCTTTCCTCCCAATTCCGTTAGCCTGTTCCTGGCATTCTTTCCCCCAAGGAGGCTGACCTGAGTGACGTGAATGCCAGTGCTGCCTGCTGACCACGCGTCTGTTCTCCTTCATGCAGGCCTTGCACACAACCGACTCCAGGCTGTGGAATGTGGCAAGCCGTGCCCTCTGCAAAAAGACCAGACAGTGCAGAGCAGTTAGACAGGCGGGCCCGCAGGCCCAACTGTGCACTGGCGTGAGGCTGCAGCAGCAAGTCCCCCTCAGTGCGGGAGCTCAGCACCCTCCTGCATACCAGGGGTGTGGTGGCTACGCCTCCCTGCCTGAGGTCAGACGGCCTTGCCAAATCCCCAGCTCCGCCACCCACAACGCCCATGCCTGTCACACATGCCGTGACCTCACTCTCAGGGGTAAGACATGAAGCAGAAAGTGCAGGGCCTCCTGGGCCAGGGGCAGGCGGAGGACCTGCCCCTTCCCTCCTCCTCTGTTCTTCCTGCTGTCTCACACCATGTGCCTCAGCCTGTGTCCAAATGGGAAGGGTGGGCCTAGAATCGTTTTGTGCTCGGTCAAGACATTTGATACAGAAGCACGGTCCGCGAGTGACTTTCAGGCTGGGGCTGTGAGGCAGGCAGGCCCCTTGTTCCTCTCCGCAGTATTATAGTAACCAGCCCAGTCTGAGGGACATTTTTCTACATTACTCTGCCTCTGCTGTCTGTACGTAATTTTGGCTGCTTCTAAATTCTGAACACTTAAATTCCTATGATGCCCTGGATTAAGGGTGCGTGTGTGACACAGGATGGCACACTTCACCAGATGTTTTCCCTCTCAAGTGAAGCACTGCACACTCAACAGTGACAGGCCAGCGAGCTCTCCCATCGAATGCAGAGCCTTGCACACACCTGTGGGGTTAAAACACATTCTACAGAGCCTGCCTGAGGCCTTCCTTGGATATCTTCCAGGAATCACGTAGCCATCATACTTATAAAGTCAGAATAGTAGCCAGCATCCCCAGCTAAACCAACAGCCTTTGGGGAGCACTCTCCAGTAATCAATTGTCACTACTCCTCCTGGATAGATAAACTGAAATTTATGAGTGATGCCTGCAGAAGGAACATTCGATTGCAACCCAAAAGGGGAAAAGAGTAAAGGAACTTCAAAATTAAACACGAGGCTCGGTGGGATGTGACCCATCCTCCCTCAGCTGAGGTCCTGGGGACTCCCGCCTGGGGAAGTATTTGGCAGAAGCCACGGGCATGTGACCCTGTGGCCATATGCCCCCAGTCACATTTCAGCTCCTGGATCCCTTTACCAGGAGAGCAGCAACTGGAGCAGTGTGCCCAGCAGCCTTGCCAGGACCTCTGGGAACGGGTGCGATGTGCTCCAAAGCGGTACCTCTCCTCAGCATGCCCATTTTCTAAAGGACACGACCCTTTGGACAGAGGGCACTGTCCCCCCCATGTCCGCAGGCAGGTGGCACTGACAGCACGCCTGCTACCCCCACGTCTGGGTGTGAAGAAACCACGGACTCACGTTTTGCTCTACAAGAGCCTCTGCAGCGTATCCCCTCTCGGACTGAAGGTACTTTTGATGGAAGAGCTTCCCGTCGAATATGTTCCAAGGCATGAACTCGCCTGTCCTCCAGGGGAAGCCGCAGGCGCTATTGACCAGCACCAGAGTGGTGAGGCCGCGCACCAGGAGGGCGCCGAGCTGCACAGCCCTGGGGTCGATGTGATCGAGCTGTGGAGGCCAGACACACAGGGAGGATGTGAAGAAGGAGCTGCATATGACTGAGCTCAGCTGCCCAGCAACCCTGCTCAACACAGACACAGGCAAAAGCTTGGCACACTGCCAGCCCTCGAGGGGACCTTGCTGGATGGGGGCCCTGCAGACAGGCCTTCATGGGGAGCAGGGGTGGGGCCTCTCCTTCCACCTGCCCACCGCCCACCTGAGCTCAGACTCTGCCCAGGCCCACTGCACGCAGACACCCCCAGGACCACAGAGCGTCAGTGCTGAGGTCCACCGGGAAGACGCTGCAGGGCGATTTGCCATGGGCACCCTCCTCGAGAAAGAAGCCGAGAGAGCATCATCATTCTAGATACTGATGAGTTCACGGTATTTTAAAAAGTCACACTCTAATTATGAGTATAAATTATTAAAAATATCATTGTAGTTGTGGATAAAATGAAAGTTCCTGTGGCCAGGATTCTCACCTGGCCCTGGTTGGCTAGCTCACTACACATGTGTGGGCAATACATTACTACTGACTCTATATAAAGAGCTCTGCCCAGTGCTCTGGGCAACACGGTGGCATGGCTGCAAGGCTGCAGGAGAGCAGAGCACAGGCTGGAGTGGTGGCAGCACCAAGGACAGAGGCCCAGAGGACGGCTGTGCGGGCAGAGAGGCCCAGGGGCAGAGACTGGCTTGCTGCATGCAGACTCGCTCTGAGTGAATGGGATTCTAGTGACTGACCTGCCACCTGGAAATAAAATTGGGTGTAACCCTTTCACCCCAAGAATATTCTACTGTCATTTCTTTGGTCACACTGAACCCATAGTGAATTTGCCCAGGGCTGAAACCCATTGGCAAGACAGTAGTTGAGCATTTATCACTTAAGAATAAAATGGCTTATTATCTCAGAGGCTGATGGGCTTATTATGATCTTTACAATTAGGAAAGTCATACCAATACTCCTTTTTGTGGTCAAATGTACCTTGATGTCACACATTAATACTGTTCTTGGCTGGAGAAACACACCAATGTGCTCCTCAGGGGACTCAGGTGTCTGGTGAGAACCTCAGAGCCCCCAGGTGCCTGTGCTGGCACACGCAGGTGAGCTGCCTGGTCCCTCCGCAAGGGTCTGTGATTCTGCCCATGAGGGAAACACAACTGAACCCGTTGGCACCTGGTTTATGTTCTCTGCTCAATTAAAGAGTGGCTATTTTTAATTTCATAAAACAAATCAGGAACAAAGTGATGGACATGCTGTCCCCTTTATAAGTACGGTTTCACTCCACTTTTAAAAGAAACTTACCAACTGGGATCACCCGAGTTAATGTAAGGTTTAATGCAAGTGTGTTTGCTGTATGGCACTACTTTTTAAATTGTTCTAAAAAACACTCAGTCCTTAGAAAGAGCTGCCACGGAACAGGTCCATGGGCTGAGGTGATTCTGGTTAATTAAAAGCTCATCACAGCACTGCCTTTCCTTGGCAGGTGAGGCGTCTGCTAGCTGGCTGCTCCTCTCCATGTTCCTTACTGCATGGTCTGTGAGCAGGTACCCTCCTCCTGCTCTTTAAATGCCTCCAGCCCTAGTGCTCCTGCAGCTGTGCACGTAGCAGCCACTCTAGAACTGCACTGTCTGAGCCAGGAGCCAGAAACCATGTGTGACATCTGATTCTAAATTAAGTAAAATGAAATAGTTTCTCAGATGCACGAGCCACACTGCACCTGCTCAGCGGACACACGCAGCCGCGTGGCCTGTGAGCTGGTCGGTGCCGGCACAGACCCTCCATCCTGGCAGAACAGGCTTTTCCCTAAGTATCTCATATTTTTTCTTTGCTAATAACATAAACTTAAGAAAGTGGAGGTTGTTGCTTCTTGTTATTGTCTTATAGAACACACTCAGGTTGTGTATGCTGACTGTATCTGGTACCTGCTGGCTTTCCTTTTTAATTCTAATGGTTGCCCTGGGTTTGGGTTTTCCATGCACACAATCCTGCCACCTGTCAACAAGGATGGATCTTCGTTTCTTTCAACCCTGCGCCTCGGTGCTCCTCTGCCCTCTCTCCTGCTGAGACTCTAGTTCACCAGAAGTGAGAAAGAAGGCAACCCTGATTCACTCCCACAACCGAAGAAAAGCTTGCAATGTTTCACAAGTATGATTTCTGTACATTTTGTACACACTGTTCAACAAAGGCAGCCCCTCCTACCTAGCTGGCTCAGAGTTTACCATGAACACATGTTTCTCCTGCATCCCTTAACAAAACACTGTGCTCTTCCTCATATATTGTATTAATAAAGTGGATCACACTGGTTTCCAAATGTTAAATCAATTTTCTATTCCAAAATAAATCCCTGCCCACCACATATTATTAGTTTTATACACTGCTGGATTCAATTTATTAATATTTTGTCTGCAAGTTTTGAATGTCTGTGTAACAGCAATGACCTATGCTGTTCATCTCTTGCCACGTGTTTGTTAGGTTTGGCATCAGGGTTGGAAACAGGCTGGATTAGCATGACCTTGATGCTGCTCCTCCCCTGGATGCTTAGGAAAGTTTACCAGGAGCCATCTGGCCTTGAGGTTTTCTTCTGGGAAAGGCTGTTCACTTCAGATTCAATGCCTTCAGAAGACATGGAACCATTCAGATTGTCAATTTCTTTTCATTCCAGTCTCATTAGGCTGTATTTTAAAAAAATTTTCATTCTACATCAGCTGTCAGATGTATTGGTCAGCACTGTTCACAGCACCTACTAAATGTCCACATTGCCCACAGGGCTGCCCCAATCTTCATGTCTTTTTTTTTTTTTTTTTTTTTTTTTTTTTTTTTTTTTTAATAATTATTTTTTATTGAAGGGTAGTTGACACACAGTATTACATTACATGAGTTTCAAGTGTACAACACAGTGGTAGAACATTTATATACATAATTCTAGGTTCCAGCTATCACCCTACCAGGCTGTTACAATATCTTGACTATATTCCTTATGCTATACATTACATCCCGGTTACTAATTTATTTTACCATTGGAAGTCTGTCCTTTTTTTTTTTTTTTTTTGTGAGGGCATCTCTCATATTTATTGATCAAATGGTTGTTAACGACAATAAAATTCTGTATAGGGGAGTCAATGCTCAATGCACAATCATTATTCCACCCCAAGCCTAATTTTTGTCAGTCTCCAATCTTCTGAGGCATAACAAACAAGTTTTTACATGTAGAACAAATTCTTACATAATGAATAAGTTACATAGTGAACAGTACAAGGGCAGTCATCACAGAAACTTTCGGTTTTGCTCATGCATTATGAACTATAAACAGTTCAAATATGAATACTCATTTGGTTTTTATACTTGATTTATATGTGGATACCACATTTCTCTCTTTATTATTATTATTTTTAATAAAATGCTGAAGTGGTAGGTAGATACAAGATAAAGGTAGAAAACATAGTTTAGTGTTGTAAGAGAGCACATGTAGATGATCAGGTGTGTGCCTGTAGACTATGTGTTAATCCAAGCTAGACCAGGGCAATAAAACATCCACGTATGCAGAAGATTTCTCTCAGAACGGGGGGGTGAGGTTCTAAGCCTCACCTCTGTTGATCCCCAATTTCTCACCTGATGGCCCCCCTGCGACTGTGCCTGTCTTAGGTTGTTCCTCCCTTGAGGAATCTTACCCGTCTCTGGCTAACCAGTCATCTTCCGGGGCCATACAGGGAAATGTGAAGTTGGTAAGTGAGAGAGAAGCCTTATTGTTTGAAAAAGTTGGCTTTTTACTTCTTTGCATATTTATGCCCTGTGGCTTCTATGCCCAGCATTTGTCTTGAGGTATCTTTACCACTTGGAAGAATTATGATACTCGGTAAATTTGATATGAGGCACGCATTCTATTTAAGGGTTGTAATTAGGAAGGAAGAAGAAAAGCTATAGAAGTAGCAGGCGGAAGAAAACATGGGAAGATTGATTATTTCTTTGGCATATCTTCTTGTAGAGTACTTCAGCATGAATAGGTTTTAAGCTACTACTTAAATTGCACACACACATTAACATAATAGGAGTATAGTTACATAACCAAAGCATATCTGTAATTACCAGCCATCTGCAGTGAAACCAAGAAAACCAGTTAGGCACCTTAGGCATTTGTGAAAACTTATCTATGATACGGTGGATATTGTCCAAATGAACTTGAACAGTCTGAGAGAAATCAGACAAATTAAAACAACCCATTCCTGGGGACTGTTCACATGCCATATGTTCTTTTAACAATAAATAGTTTGTAGTTGTAAGACTTTGGAGCGCTACAATTTGCACTTCTCCAAATTCTTGGTTGAGTTCCAACAGTATAGATCCAGTCCAATTTTGTTGTTTTACTATATGCACAGGCCAGCTTAGATATCTCCTTCCTCATTCCCATGGCAGGTCCAGGAACTGGTGGGATGAGTGCATCTACAGCTGTAGCAGTGCGTGGATCTTTGTTGGGGTTTTTTGATGATCATCTTCTGGCATGAGTCTTCCAGAGGGTGCAGATGTTGGAAGTTCTTTTTCATATCGTATCTTAGTTCATTTTCGGGGTAGCCCAATTAGGCTTTGATCCTCTGTATAAACACAAACAGACCCTTTGCCTACACTTTTATATGCCCTTTATACCCTTGTGTAGAACTCGTTGGAGGTTACCACACAGGAACTGCCCTTTTTTTTTTTTTTTTTTTTTTTGCTATCACTAATCTACACTTACATGACGAATATTATGTTTACTAGGCTCTCTCCTATACCAGGTCTCCCCTATAAACCCCTTTACAGTCACTGTCCATCAGCTTAGCAAAATGTTGTAGAATCACTACTTGCCTTCTCTGTGTTGTACAGCCCTCCCTTTTCTCCTACCCCCCCATGCATGTTAATCTTAATACCCCCCTACTTCTCCCCCCCTTATCCCTCCCTACCCACCCATCCTCCCCAGTCCCTTTCCCTTTGGTACCTGTTAGTCCATTCTTGAGTTCTGTGATTCTGCTGCTGTTTTGTTCCTTCAGTTTTTCCTTTGTTCTTATATTCCACAGATAAGTGAAATCATTTGGTATTTCTCTTTCTCCGCTTGGCTTGTTTCACTGAGCATAATACCCTCCAGCTCCATCCATGTTGCTGCAAATGATTGGATTTGCCCTTTTCTTATGGCTGAGTAGTATTCCATTGTGTATATGTACCACATCTTCTTTATCCATTCATCTATTGATGGACATTTAGGTTGCTTCCAATTCTTGGCTATTGTAAATAGTGCTGCAATAAACATAGGGGTGCATCTGTCTTTCTCAAACTTGATTGCTGCATTCTTAGGGTAAATTCCTAGGAGTGGAATTCCTGGGTCAAATGGTAAGTCTGTTTTGAGCATTTTGATGTACCTCCATACTGCTTTCCACAATGGTTGAACTAACTTACATTCCCACCAGCAGTGTAGGAGGGTTCCCCTTTCTCCACAGCCTCGCCAACATTTGTTGTTGTTTGTCTTTTGGATGGCAGCCATCCTTACTGGTGTGAGGTGATACCTCATTGTAGTTTTAATTTGCATTTCTCTGATAATTAGCGATGTGGAGCATCTTTTCATGTGTCTGTTGGCCATCTGTATTTCTTTTTTGGAGAACTGTCTGTTCAGTTCCTCTGCCCATTTTTTAATTGGGTTATTTGTTTTTTGTTTGTTGAGGCGTGAGAGCTCCTTATATATTCTGGACGTCAAGCCTTTATCGGATGTGTCATTTTCAAATATATTCTCCCATACTGTAGGGATCCTTCTTGTTCTATTGATGGTGTCTTTTGCTGTACAGAAGCTTTTCAGCTTAATATAGTCCCACTTACTCATTTTTGCTGTTGTTTTCCTTGCCCGGGGAGATATGTTCAAGAAGAGGTCACTCATGTTTATGTCTAAGAGGTTTTCGCCTATGTTTTCTTCCAAGAGTTTAATGGTTTCATGGCTTACATTCAGGTCTTTGATCCATTTTGAGTTTACTTTTGTATATGGGGTTAGACAATGGTCCAGTTTCATTCTCCTACATGTAGCTGTCCAGTTTTGCCAGCACCACCTGTTGAAGAGACTGTCATTTCGCCATTGTATGTCCATGGCTCCTTTATCAAATATTAATTGACCATATATGTCTGGGTTAATGTCTGGATTCTCTAGTCTGTTCCATTGGTCTGTGGCTCTGTTCTTGTGCCAGTACCAAATTGTCTTGATTACTATGGCTTTATAGTAGAGCTTGAAATTGGGGAGTGAGATCCCCCCTACTTTATTCTTCTTTCTCAGGATTGCTTTGGCTATTCGGGGTCTTTGGTGTTTCCATATGAATTTTTGAATTATTTGTTCCAGTTCATTGAAGAATGTTGCTGGTAGTTTCATAGGGATTGCATCAAATCTGTATATTGCTTTGGGCAGGATGGCCATTTTAACGATATTAATTCTTCCTAGCCACGAGCATGGGATGAGTTTCCATCTGTTAGTGTCCCCTTTAATTTCTCTTAAGAGTGACTTGTAGTTTTCAGGGTATAAGTCTTTCACTTCTTTGGTTAGGTTTATTCCTAGGTATTTTATTTTTTTTGATGCAATTGTGAATGGAGTTGTTTTCCTGATTTCTCTTTCTGTTGGTTCATTGTTAGTATATAGGAAAGCCACAGATTTCTGTGTGTTGATTTTGTATCCTGCAACTTTGCTGTATTCCGATATCAGTTCTAGTAGTTTTGGGGTGGAGTCTTTAGGGTTTTTTATGTACAGTATCATGTCATCTGCAAATAGTGACAGTTTAACTTCTTCTTTACCAATCTGGATTCCTTGTATTTCTTTATTTTGTCTGATTGCCGTGGCTAGGACCTCCAGTACTATGTTAAATAACAGTGGAGAGAGTGGGCATCCCTGTCTAGTTCCCGATCTCAGAGGAAATGCTTTCAGCTTCTCGCTGTTCAATAGAATGTTGGCTGTGGGTTTATCATAGATGGCCTTTATTATGTTGAGGTACTTGCCCTCTATTCCCATTTTGCTGAGAGTTTTTAACATGAATGGATGTTGAACTTTGTCAAATGCTTTTTCAGCATCTATGGAGATGATCATGTGGTTTTTGTCTTTCTTTTTGTTGATGTGGTGGATGATGTTGATGGACTTTCGAATGTTGTACCATCCTTGCATCCCTGGAATGAATCCCACTTGGTCATGGTGTATGATCCTTTTGATGTATTTTTGAATTCGGTTTGCTAATATTTTGTTGAGTATTTTTGCATCTACGTTCATCAGGGATATTGGTCTGTAGTTTTCTTTTTTGGTGGGGTCTTTGCCTGGTTTTGGTATTAGGGTGATGTTAGCTTCATAGAATGAGTTTGGGAGTATCCCCTCCTCCTCTATTTTTTGGAAAACTTTAAGGAGAATGGGTATTATGTCTTCCCTGTATGTCTGATAAAATTCCGAGGTAAATCCATCTGGCCCGGGGGTTTTGTTCTTTGGTAGTTTTTTGATTACCTCTTCAATTTCGTTGCTGGTAATTGGTCTGTTTAGATTTTCTGTTTCTTCCTGGGTCAATCTTGGAAGGTTATATTTTTCTAGGAAGTTGTCCATTTCTCCTAGGTTTCCCAGCTTGTTAGCATATAGGTTTTCATAGTATTCTCCAATAATTCTTTGCATTTCCGTGGGGTCCGTCGTGATTTTTCCTTTCTCGTTTCTGATACTGTTGATTTGTGTTGACTCTCTTTTCTTCTTAATAAGTCTGGCTAGAGGCTTATCTATTTTGTTTATTTTCTCGAAGAACCAGCTCTTGGTTTCATTGATTTTTGCTATTGTTTTATTCTTCTCAATTTTATTTATTTCTTCTCTGATCTTTATTATGTCCCTCCTTCTGCTGACCTTAGGCCTCATCTGTTCTTCTTTTTCCAATTTCGATAATTGTGACATTAGACCATTCATTTGGGATTGCTCTTCCTTTTTTAAATATGCTTGGATTGCTATATACTTTCCTCTTAAGACTGCTTTTGCTGTGTCCCACAGAAGTTGGGGCTTAGTGTTGTTGTTGTCATTTGTTTCCATATATTGCTGGATCTCCATTTTGATTTGGTCATTGATCCATTGATTATTTAGGAGCGTGTTGTTAAGCCTCCATGTGTTCGTGAGCCTCTTTGCTTTCTTTGTACAGTTTATTTCTAGTTTTATGCCTTTGTGGTCTGAAAAGTTGGTTGGTAGGATTTCAATCTTTTGGAATTTTCTGAGGCTCTTTTTGTGGCCTAGTATGTGGTCTATTCTGGAGAATGTTCCATGTGCACTTGAGAAGAATGTATATCCCGCTGCTTTTGGATGTAGAGTTCTATAGATGTCTATTAGGTCCATCTGCTCTACTGTGTTGTTCAGTGCTTCCGTGTCCTTACTTATTTTCTGCCCAGTGGATCTATCCTTTGGGGTGAGTGGTGTGTTGAAGTCTCCTAGAATGAATGCATTGCAGTCTATTTCCCCCTTTAGTTCTGTTAGTATTTGTTTCACATATGCTGGTGCTCCTGTGTTGGGTGCATATATATTTAGAATGGTTATATCCTCTTGTTTGACTGAGCCCTTTATCATTATGTAGTGTCCTTCTTTATCTCTTGTTACTTTCTTTGTTTTGAAGTCTATTTTGTCTGATATTAGTACTGCAACCCCTGCTTTCTTCTCACTGTTGTTTGCTTGAAATATGTTTTTCCATCCCTTGACTTTTAGTCTGTACATGTCTTTGGGTTTGAGGTGAGTTTCTTGTAAGCAGCATATAGATGGGTCTTGCTTTTTTATCCATTCTGTTACTCTGTGTCTTTTGATTGGTGCATTCAACCCATTAACATTTAGGGTGACTATTGAAAGATATGTACTTATTGCCATTGCAGGCTTTAAATTCGTGGTTACCAAAGGTTCAGTGTTTGCCTCTTTAGTATCTTACTGCCTAACTTAGCTCGCTTATTGAGCTGTTATATACACTGTCTGGAGATTCTTTTCTTCTCTCCCTTCTTGTTCCTCCTCCTCGATTCTTCATATGTTGGGTGTTTTGTGCTGTGCTCTTTCTAGGAGTGCTCCCATCTAGAGCAGTCCCTGTAAGATGTTCTGTAGAGGTGGTTTGTGGAAAGCAAATTCCCTCAGCTTTTGTTTGTCTGGGAATTGTTTAATCCCACCGTCATATTTGAATGATAGTCGTGCTGGATACAGTATCCTTGGTTCAAGGCCCTTCTGTTTCATTGTATTAAATATATCATGCCATTCTCTTCTGGCCTGTAGGGTTTCTGTTGAGAAATCTGACGTTAGCCTGATGGGTTTCCCTTTATAGGTGACCTTTTTCTCTCTAGCTGCCTTTAACACTCTTTCCTTGTCCTTGATCTTTGCCATTTTAATTATTATGTGTCTTGGTGTTGCCCTTCTTGGATCCTTTCTGTTGGGGGTTCTGTGTATTTCCGTGGTCTGTTTGATTACTTCCTCCCCCAGTGTGGGGAAGTTTTCAGCAATTATTTCTTCTAAGATACTTTCCATCTCTTTGCCTCTCTCTTCTTCTTCTGGGACCCCTATAATACGGATATTGCTCCTTTTAGATTGGTCACACAGTTCTCTTAATATTGTTTCATTCCTGGAGATCCTTTTGTCTCTCTCTATGTCAGCTTCCATGCGTTCCTGTTCTCTGATTTCAATTCCATCAATGGCCTCTTGCATTCTATCCATTCTGCTTATAAACCCTTCCAGAGTTTGTTTCATTTCTGTGATCTCCTTTCTGGCATCTGTGATCTCTTTCCGGACTTCATCCCATTTTTCTTGCGTGTTTCTCTGCATCTCTGTCAGCATGTTTATGATTCTTATTTTGAATTCTTTGTCAGGAAGACTGGTTAGGTCTGTCTCCTTCTCTGGTGTTGTCTCTGTGATCTTTGTCTGCCTGTAGCTTTGCCTTTTCATGGTGATAGAAATAGTCTGCAGAACTGGGACGAGTGACGGCTGGAAGGACTTCCTTTCTTGTTGGTTTGTGGCCCTCCTCTCCTGGGAGAACAGCGGCCTCTAGTGGCTTGTGCTGCGCAGCTGCGCGCAGACAGGGTTTCTGCTTCCTGCCCGGCTGCTATGGAGTTAATCTCCGCTGTTGCTGTGGGCGTGGCCTGGCTCGGGCAGCTACTCCAAAATGGTGGAGTCGCGTTGGAGCAGGAGCTGCTGGGAGGCTATTTATCTCCGTAAGGGGCCTCCCTGCTCCCTGCAGCCCAGGGGTTAGGGTGCCCAGAGATCCCGGATTCCCTACCTCTGGATTAAGTGGCCCGCCCTGCCCCTTTAAGGCTTCCAAAAAGCACCCGCCAAAACAAAACAACGACCACAAAAAAAAACAAGAAAAAAAAATTTTTTTAATAAAAAAAAAAAAAAAATTTTTAATTAAAAAAAAATAGGTGGTCGTTCGTTTTTCTTTATTCTCCGGTGCCAGCCTCAGGCCTCTGCTCACCGGTCTTTCTGCCCTGTTTCCCTAATATTGGGGTCCCTGTCCCTTTAAGACTTCCAAAAAGCGCTCGCCAAAACAAAGCAGCAAAAAAGCAAAAAAAAAAAATGGTCGCGCGCTTTTCTTATGTCCTCTGTCGCCCAGCCTCCAGTGCCTGCTCACTGTTCTTGCTGCCCTTTTTTCCCAGTATCGAGGGCCCTGCACTCTGTCCCGGATGGCGGGGGCTGGGTGTTCGGCAGTCCTGGGCTCCGTCTCCCTCCCGCTCTGCCTGCTCTTCTCCCGCCGGGAGCTGGGGGGAGGGGCGCTCGGCTCCCGCGGGGCCGGGGCTTGTATCTTACCCCCTTCGCGAGGCGCTGGGTTCTCTCAGGTCCGGATGTGGTCTGGATATTGTCCTGTGTCCTCTGGTCTTTATTCTAGGAAGGGTTGTCTTTGTTATATTTTCATAGATATATGTTGTTTTGGGAGGAGATTTCCGCTGCTCTACTCACGCCGCCATCTTCCGCCCCACTGAATCTTCATGTCTTAAGTTGGCAACTTTTGTTTTCTTTTTTCTTGATCAATTTTGTTAAAGGTTTATCAATTTATTCATCTTTGCAAAGAATCAGATTTTTAAAAACTTTTCTCTACCATACTTTTATTTCTATTTCATTAACTACTGCTCTTTATTACCTTTTTCCTACCACACTCTTTGGGTTCAATTTGTTCTTTTCTAATATATAGAGAGACAGCTACTTAGCTCACTGACTTTCTGCCTCTTTTCAAACATATTCATTTAATGTTATAAATTTCCTACTAAAAACAGTTTTTAGCTTCATCCTACAAATTCTGATATGTGGTTTTGCTGTCATTCAAAATGTTCTATAATGTCCACTGTGATTTCTCCTTTCATCCATGAGTATTTAGAAATATGCTATTTAATTTTCAAGTAATTGGGAGTTTTAATTTTTTTGTTATTACTGATTTCTAGTTCATTCCACTTACATTAGAAAACAGACTGCTGATTTTCATAGCTTTAAATTTCCTGAGGCTTTATGACCATTGTATAGTCAATTTCAGTACATTCTCCACGTGTACTCTGTCCAGGACCTTTCTGGTACTGTAGCTATATGCTGATCAGGTTAAGTCTGTCAACTGAGTTCAAATACTCTAATCCTGAACAATCCTCCACCTCCTTGTTTTATCATCTCTTAAGGAGATGTGTTAACACAGGACTCAAGAAGCCTTCTCTGCAAAGGGTCCGGAGTAAACAGCTCAGGTTTGGCTGGCCCTGCACAGGCTCTGTTGTACATTCTTCTTTTAAATTAAGTGTGAAAAACCATTCTTAGTTGGCAGGACTATACACACTGGCCCTTTGCCTGCAGCACTCTGGGCATTATGCTTGCATCCCTCACTGTGGACTGTGGATGTGTCTATTTCTCTTCTCCGTTCTGTCAATTCTCATTTTACATATTTTTGAAGCTGTGTGAGCTAGTTTAGATTTAGAGATTTGTGATATGATCTTTGTGGTCTGACCGTCATGTCATGTCCCCTTTTCCTCTGGTGCTGACTCCTTCCTGAATCCCTCCCCTGACCCAGCCCACCAGTTTCTCTGGCCAGGAATTGCATGGCACAGGTTTTCCTGTCTTTGTAGCTCCGCAATCTTGGGGTCCTCCAATCTCAGGTGTGTGTCTGATAGGCAGCATTTGGCTGGTTTTTGGTTTCCTTCTTTTTACTTGTAAGTGATGCAGAGTCTTAGGAAGTTGCAAGGATAGTAATGGGCCTGACCCCATTACCCCAATCATGACTCTTTAACATACAGCACCACGGCAGGGAACAATGGGAGTGCGTGTACAAGCCTTCCCCATGTGCGTGTGTGCACTCTATGCAATCCTAGCACAGTACAACCTGGGTAACCGCCACCATAGAGGTGCAGAATGGACTCATCACAGTCAAGACCTCCCTCACGCTGCACCTCAGCTGTCAGCACCCGACCCCGGCGCTGAGCCCTGGTGGCCCACAGTCAGCTTCTGTCTTTGTAAGTGTGTCATTGAATGTCAGGTACACAGAACAGCAGACATGAGGCCATCTGGGATTGTGTAACCCCACGGAGATCCACTCAAGTTGCTGTGTCTCAACAAGCCCTACTTTGATGGTTGAGTCCACATCCATGGTATGCACGCACCAGCTGGTTTAAGGAGTCACGTATTTAAACATCTGGGTGGTTTCCAACTTGCGCCATTACAAATACAGCTGCTATGAATATTCACATACAGTTTTTTGTATGAACGTAAGTTCATTTCTCTGGGACAAATACACTGGAGTGTGACTGTTGGACCATACGGCAGGTGCACGCATAGGTTTTTAAGAAACTGCTGAACTAGATATTTTCTAGAGTGGCTACAAACATTTCATGTTGCCACCAGCATGTATGAGGTTGATGTGTGCACTGATGCCACACTTGATTTGCTGTTGACACCATTTTCAATTCTGGCTATTCTAACATACATGTGGTGGCAGACCGCTATGGCTGTAGTCTGCTTTCCCTACGGGCTAACATGCCAAACAACTTCTCATGTACCTCTTTGCCATCCAAATACCTTCTTTAGTGAAATGTCTATTGATGTCTCCTGCCCACTTTCTAAGAGGACTGTTTTCACTTTATTTGTTCCCAGGTAATTCATTTTTGTGGAGCAATTAAGGGGTACTGTCTTTTAAATTTTAGTAACTAGAAATGCAACTGATTTTTCTGTGTGTTGATCTTGTAGCCCAAGATCTTGCTGGACCCTCACTAGCTCCAGCAGCTTCTCGGCTCCCTGGGTTGCCTGTGGAGGGAAGCACGCCACCTGCAAACAGGGGCAGTCTGGGTCTTCCTCTGCAGACCACGTGCCTTTCGTCTCCTTTCCCTGCGCCCCCCTGCACTGGCCGGGGGCAATTCAAATGTTCTAATCCTGAACAATCCTCCGTCTGCTGCTCATGGTCATGGGCAGAATCCATCTCAGGGAGAGCATGTATCCTTCACAATCTTGTATGTCACTGAGGGCTTTTAGAATTCTTTACTGAGTTAAAAAGGTCTCCCCTATTCCTGTTTTTCTGAAAGTATTTTTTATCATGGACAGGTATTTAATTTTATCAGATGCTTTTTCTGAACAATTGATATGATGTGATTTTTCTTCTCTGGCCTATTAGAGAACTATACTGAGAGATTTTTGAATTCTGAATCTGCTATGCATGGCTACAATAAAAAAACCCCATCAGATCATGGTGTGTAATTCTTCTCATCCACTACTTGGTTTGATTTGCTGTAGATCTATGGTTCAAGAGAGTTATGGACCTGAAGCTTCACTGTACTGCTTTACCTGCTTTTGGTATCAGGTAACACTGGGCCCACTGGGAAGAGTCTCATCTTATATTTTCTGGAAGAGATTATATAGAATTGGTATTAATTCTTTGAATGCTGGTAAATTACCCACTGAAGCCAATCAGCCCAGAGATGTAATTCTGGGGGACTACTGATTTAGAAAGTGAGGCTTCTCAGCCACATTTGCCTTGTGATTGTACTTTTCTAATTACAGCATGAGGATTAGAAAATAAACTGTACCTGTCCTTCTGGACAAGTCTGCTAAAAGGAAGAGGATTTTACTGAACTGGCTAAAGACACATTGAAAACTGTGGAGATAACTGGGGCTGGTGGACGGTTTGGTGACCAACTTCCAAATGACCCATCAAACTCAGAAAATACTGATTTAAGCAAGCTGGGGTGCTGGGAGAAAGCAGAACCATCTTAGGTTGTGGGATCACAATCTGAGGCCCTCAAGGTACTTTTCCAGCAATAGAGAAAATCACACTGCAGCTCTTCCTTTCCAAGAATTGCAATTTAGGGGATGTCCTAAGAAAAAGGACGAGACAGTGGAGACCCGCTCACTCTCACCCCAGTGCCCACAAGCTCACCAGCCAGGGTGAACGGACCCTTGCTGGACACGCGTCTTACCTGCATGCATGCCAACCCAACCGCAGCCGTTACTTTTCAGTGAGCTGCGGGCTCGCCAGTCCCATGCAGAAGCTGCTGTGCACACAGGGTTCACCACTAGGTCAGGAAGGGTGGCATCTGTGCAGGCGCGATGGCCAGAGCCCATGCACAAACATGGGCGCCCCCTGGGCAGGCACGCTTCCTCACCTGCCCCTCCCAGGCACCTCTCTCCAGTCCACAAAAAGTTAGTTTTATGAGCCAGTGGAGACTCCGGTGAGGACCCTGGTTAGGTGGCTAGCAACCCGTCAAAGAACATCAGGACCCCCGGCTCAGCTGTCCCCTCCCCAGCCTAGTGGTCCCACCCCACAAGTTCATTCTGCCTGCAGCCAGCAAGACTCTAACTCCCAGTAAGAGTAATTTAAAGCCATGTTCTGACAGCTGCTGAGGGGCTTTATCTTTAAAATCTGGACTCTCAACCTATCTCCAAATGGTAGCACTTCACTGAATCCAAATTTTACCCTGCCTATTTATTTGTCCTTAATTAATTTAGGCTACCAGCATTTTCCCCAGAGGCCAAGAGATGGACCACTGCACTGTGGCACCAAAAACTTCTGTTCCTTTGCTGGGAACAGATCCTTTCACTCACTAGTCACCATTTTATTTCTAAGCATTAAGTTATTTTACCAAAAGCCACTCACAGTCTGTCAGAAATTGCTCCATCAAACACTGATGACAGGAACCATCTTAGGGAACTAAGCAGGACGGCACTCCTAATGAGGTGCAACACTTTCTTTCCCAGGATCTGCTGGAGCAATGGAGCCCTGCACACAGGTTGCCTGAGCATCTCTTGGGCATGCAGGCTCACTGCTCTGCACCATGCTCTGCCTTCTCCTGCTCTGGGCCACACTCTGCTCTTGTCAACAACTCTGATTTGATTCCCTTCTTCTCAAGAATGGAAACATTAGGGCCCTTTTCTTTGGCAATTCTCTCCTCCCTGGGGTTGTGATCTGGCACCCACTATCATCTAAAACACTGTGCACCAGCTCTTTTCAGATGGACACTGAGAACACGGAACAAGATAGAAGGATGAAGTCCAAGACCCAACTCAGAAATCTCTTGAAATGTTAAACTGTCACATTCACCCGTCCTACTGGTTAAGCAGGAGACGGTGCTCCAGCAGGGTGGCATCGCCCCATGTTAAACACAGAGGCACAGGCAGGACAGCATGTTGTAGGTCTGCTCCACAAAGATCTTAAATCACTGCCACCAGCCCCATCACCAAGTGCATGAGGAGCACGTTTCGTTTTAGGTGCCAGGGATTACAAAGAAAAGTAAGATATTGTTCCAGTCCTCGGGAACAGACAATTTAGTTGTGGAAACAAATCTCTCACGTACAAAATACTTAGAAAACAGTATAAGGAAAATCACTGACAAGTTTTAAAAAGCCAAGAACGCATGATGCAGACCATGGTGCTGTCCCAATGAGGCATGAACACAACCAAACCCAGCAGTCGATGGACATTTCTGCTACCGCCCTTGGGGGAGCCCCAACTTCATCCCAAATCCCTGCCCTTTACATTGGATATGCATCTCCATTAGCTTTGGCCTGTAACATTTTGGTCTCAGAAAATATAAATGGCTGCAGAGTGAATGAACAGCTTCACAGAAACAAACACATTTATTCAGTTTAACATGGCAAGGCGCCACGTGGGAGCAACAGGAGACAGGAACGTCTTGGCCACCCTAACAGGGCGAGGGGGACGGGACACAGGCACAGAGCTTCCCTGCGCCTGCCATCTCCTTCTCTTGCTGTGCTGTGAACTGGGGTCCCAGCCTGGCTTGCAAACCCTCCACAGACACCTGTGCTCCTACTGCAGAGGGGGTCTTGGCCTCCCCAGGTCTGATGTGCCCACCAGACCACAAGCCAGCAGCTTCCCCCTCACATCCCCAGGGAGGGGCGCCCAGAAAAGGAGAAGGGCTCAGCACCCCCCTCCCTGCAGGCCTGGCCCCCGGAGGGTCTCTGTCAGCTCTTCCACCCTGCTGGGGCCCCCATGCTGAAGGGTCAGGGTCAGAGGGACCTTGGCAAGGGGTGGGGGCTCTGAGACTGTGGGGCAGCTGTCCACACAGAGGTAAGGAGCAGGTCATCAGTGGGACCCATTCATGCAGCAGGGCACTGGGCCCTGGAGAGCAGAGGAGCAGAATGCTGTCCCTCCTTTCAGAGGCCTCTGTGGAGCAGAGGAAGGATGTCATGAATATCTGTAACAGGGCACACCAGCCTCTTAACTGCGGGTCCCCCAGAACAACGTGCTGTGGTGCCATCATCCTAAGGGAGGGCCTCAGCCAGTGTATTTGGAAAAAAGTCTGCAAGGTGAAAGGGGTTACTCAAAAAAGATAGTGAGACCGGCAGGCTCAAGCACGGAGAGGCCAGGAAGGCACCAGCAGACTCGAGGCCCACTGGGTCAGCACCAAGCGCTGTCTCACCTTTGCTTCAGTGTCTCGTGCACAGGTGGGCAGGACCCTCAGCAGAAGGGGCTGGTAAGAGGGAACAAAGCCGACAGAGTACATGCCCAGTTATGTTCTGCAGCTTCTCTGCAGAACAGGGATGGGCGACTGATTGAGTGGAAATCTTAGCTGCAGCAGAAGTTGAGAGACACTTGAATTTATCAACAAGGGGACATAGCAAGTAGAGACATGAAGTTAAAGATGAAAATGAAGAAAAAGAATCAGAGGCCAATTCACATAGCGAGCCCCAAGGAGGGATGAGGAGATGGGCTCCAGGCTGGGTGACAGGGCCTTGCTCTGAGACTCCAAAGGCTAGAGTTGTGCCCACATTTGTAGTGAGTACTAAGTATTCTTCCAAATTATTTCTGCAACTTTTACACCATAAATTATTGAAGTATGGACGTTCAAAAGGTATATGCTGACAAGGAGTTTATGAAGACTCAGAGACTATCAGAATCTTAAAGGATGGCTATTTTAACTCATGTAATAGAGACTCCAGCAAGAAAAAAAGTAGAGGTTCACACTTAACAAACACGATACGGTCTTGCTGTGAGAATACCAATTTCAGCTGATGTGAACAACTATCATAGTACACTTACAAGTGGGTGACTGAATGCCCTGAATAAACAGGGCCGTAATTAAGCAAAAAGTGGGGCTTCAAGGCCTTCCCTGAGTCCTCTACAGAGTGTCTTGACTGAGAGCTGCTGCTCACACGAACAACAACCGTGCTCTATGGCTCCAAGCATGCGCCCACACAGCTCACTGGTCTGAGCAGGATGCCACAATGGTGCCATGCTCCTGTGCACACCTACACCACCACAGTGATAGCATGTGACCCACAGTCTGTGTCCAGTACATCTGGGGAAATCTTCACAGCAGCAATGAACAGCACTCATCACTGTCTAACATTGTATGGCTTCAACTTTGTATCAGAAGTTTCCCTTCCATTAACTCATATTTTTTCCCTTTTAGTTCCCCAATCAAAAATGACCAAGAAGCCTCCAATGAGTATTAATACATACCAGGAGAGGGGGCTGCCACTCCTGCAGGCCCAGGCCTCTGGGGTAGCTCAGGGCTCCCTGGGCCCTTGGCATGTTAAAGATGAATCTGGGGTGTTCTAGCATCTGCAAGGAAGCTGGGGTCAAAGTCAGTAGGGGAGACAGCGGTTCTGTTAGTTCCAGGGACCCAGCATAGCAGAGATAAACCAAGGGCAAAGAAAGCCACTCTGGTTTCTTTGGCTCTTCCCAAAAAGAGAGCAAGGGCAGATCTAGAACCACGGTGACCCTCAGGGTAGAAGCGAGTATGCTTCTGAGAGCAGGCTGAGTGCAGATGCCAGGCTGGGAAGCACACTGCTCGGCTCAGCATAGCACATTGGCTCAGTGACAACCCTATTATCTCATGTTTTACAGAAGACTTTACAGAACACTGGGCATACTCGAGTCTGACAATACCATGGGGTAAGCAAACAGGCTACTTCTAGCCCTTTTACAATCCTGGACAAGTACACAGTAAGCCCCAGTTAGATGCTCCAGTGTGCAGGACGGAGCCATGACCAGGATCCCTGGAGGGCACCACACATCACTGGCACCAGCTGGAAAAGGGCGGGACAGGGGGCAAGAGAGAGTCACCCGAGTGTCCACAGGAACATGCACATGACGTGTGATGCACGACCCTCAGCAATCCTGTCGCTAATTAATCAGGCAGAGGAACTGAGAACCTCCCTCCCCATTATGCTGCCCGAGGAGGGCTCTGCACATACTCCCTCACCCTGCAATTGGGTCTACAGCTCAGCAGGCTCTCCCTCCCTACCACAGAGGTTCTACCACCAGGCCCACCGCTACCTTCTGAGTGTGTGCGCATGTTTCCATGCAGGATGCACAAACATCAAAGGACCTCATGAGCGTTTAAAGTACAATGAACAGACCATATCCTCTAGAATGGCAAGCAGAACACACACACCATGTTACAGATGTGAGCAAGAAAATGTGTAAGAGCCACTGCTGGACAAGGACACCATGATACTTCCTACTGGCAGCATGGCTCTCCCTGTGTGCTGGGTATCGATGACCTCTATCTTCTTACCTGTGCAACTGCCCTTCGTGCATTACAAAAGAAAGCTGCCTTTTTCTTTTTCTTTTTTTAGAAGTAATACTGCTTTCCTCCCTTTTTTTCTTTTGTATAATTACTGTGGATTAAGAGTTCCTGTATTCCTTGATTTCATATATAGGAGACTTCCATGTCTGTAAATGAATGTGTGTGTATATATGTGATGTGCTCTTCACATCCATAATCCAATCACCAATCATAATACATATGTAAATACATGTATTGTTTTAACCCCATATTTTAGCTGTTGGAACAAGACTAAAAAACTAATAGAGCATTTTTTAAACTCCTCGTGAGCAGCAGTGAGAGTGACACCAGGAGCCCTAAGTCACAGCTAAGGCTCCTCAGCCATCAGAGGGAGACAGACCCTGGGGTGAGACCTGCCCACTCCTCTCATGGCATCTCCACAACCAACGTGGGCAGACAAGAAGGTACAGCTCTGGATTGATGTGCAGGCTGCTGAAATGGCGCTGTTTCTAGCTGGTCAGACACCTCTGTGCTCCTAGAGACGCTCTCCTGGGCACAGCCACTGGAGCACTGGGAGAGCAGGGGCTGCCCAGATCGGGCATTCAGAAGGACCTATGATCAGCAGCAGTGGGCACAGGCCCCATTTTGCTTGAATGATGGGAAGACACCTGTACATTTGGATATACCACAGCTGGCACACACAGGCCTAGGAGAGACACTGTGCTGGGTGTGCTCCTGCTCAAGTCCGCTCGCTTGAAGACCTCCAGACTCCTGGCACCCTAATGGAAAAGGGCAGAGGCAAGAACACTGGGTTGCTGAGAGACCTGTCCCACTCTGGCTCTGCCAATAACAGAATGGAGGTGGGAACATGTATTCACTACCAACAAAGACCTACACAGCGCATGCTCTGCCCTGGCCACAAGCCTGCATGGCACCCCCATCTAGCAAAGGGGGAAGTAATTCTCCTGCACATTCATAAGAGCTTGCTCAAGGTCATGCAGTGAGCAAAATACAGAACCCAGAACCTAACCCTGACCTGCATGACCCCCAGCTCCAGCTCATTCTGCTGCCCATACTGTCTCAGTTTCCCCATCTGTAAATGAAGCAGGAGATGGCTTGACCTCTAAGTTCTTTGCTCCTTCTGCCTGGTTGTTTCACTTACTGGGAAGGAACACAAGAGCAGGTGAGGGTCCCAGGCTATAATGTAAGCAGCTTAGCAGTTGCTAAGGGAACTGGCAGGCTGATGGTAGCAAGACAGAGGCCTGGAAGGAAGGATATGAGGTGGGAACTAATAATAACTTAAAGACAACTAAAAATTCACTTGTTAAAACTGTTTTGCCAAAAGGAAGAACAGCTAACAGCTGTTCATACTCAACAGCGAACAGCTAATGCCACACTCAACAGTGAAAAGCTGAATGTTTTCGTCTAAGATCAGGAACAAGACAAGAATGCCCACTCTCACCACTTTCATTCAACATAGTACTGGAGGTCCTAGCCAGCGTGAGTAGGCAAGAAAAAGAAATAAAAGGCATCTAAATAAGAAAGAAGCAAAACTGTCACTATTTGCATATGGCATGACACTATATATAGAAGAGTTTAAAGACTGCACCAAAACACTGTCAGAATAATAAATGGATTCTGTAAAACTGCAGGATACAAAATCAATATACAGAAATCAGTTTTGTTCCTTTACACTAATAATATAAAAATTATAGATTCAGTTCAATGCCTATCAGAATACCAATGGCATTTTTCATAGAAGTAGAACAATCCTAAAATATGCATGTAACCACAAAAGGCCTTGAAGAACCAAAACAATCTTGAGAAAGAAGAAATCTGGAAGCAGCATGCTCTCTGACTTCAAACTATATTAGGAAGCTATAGCAATTAAAACTGTATGGTACTGGCCCAAAAGCAGACACACAGATCAATAGAACAGAATACAGAGCACAGAAACAAGCTCATGCATATATGGTCAATTAATTTACAACAAAGGAATTAAGAATACACAATGGGAAAAAGGACAGTCTCTTCAATAGATGGCACTGGGAAAATTGTGGACAGCCACATGCAGAGGAATGAACCTGGACTCCTATCTCATGCTACACACAAAAATTAACTCAAAATGGATTAAAGACTTGAACATAAGACCTGAAACCATAAAACTCCAAGAAGAAAACACAGATGGTAAGCTACTTGAATGTATTTTTTGAATTTGATGCGAAAAGCACAGGCAACAAAAGCAAAAACTAACAAGTGGGACAACATCAAACTAAAAAGCTTCTGCACAGCAAAGGACACCATCAATATAATGAAGACACATCTACTGAACAGGAGAGTCAGACTGAATGTGAGAAAATATTTGCAAATCCTGTATCTGACAAGGGGTTAATATCCAAAATATATAAAGAACTCATATAGCTCAATAGCAAAAGAACCAAACAATCTAATTTAAACAAGGGACAGAAGATCTGAATAGGCATTTTTCCAAAGAAGACATACAGATGGCCAGCAGGTATATCAGAAGATGCTCCAAATCACTCATCAGGGAAATGCAAATCAAAACCAGAGGTAACACCGCACACCACTTAGAATGGCCACCATCCAAAAAAACAAGAGATAATAAGTGTTGGCTAGAGTGCGGAGAAATGGGAACCCTTCTACACTGTTGGTGGGAATGTAAATTGGTACAGCCACTGTGGAAAACAGTACAGAGGTTCCTCTAAAAACTAAAAATAGAAATACCATACAATTCACTAATTCTACTTCTAGGAATTACTCAAAATCCCCGATTAAAAAAGATGTATGTACCCCTATGGTTTATTGCTGCACGATTTACAATAGCCAAGATATGAAGCAACCTAAATGTCCATCAACAGATGAATGGATAAAGATGTTGTACATATATACAATGGGATATTACTCAGGCATTAAAATAAAAAATAAATCCTGCCATTTGCAACAACATGGATGGATCCAAGGGGTATTATGCTAAGTGAAATAAGCCAGGAGGAGAAAGACAAATACCATATGATTTCACTTATTTGTGGAATCTAAAAATGAAACAAAAGGAACAAAACAGCAGTGGACACACAGACACTGAGAAGAGACTAGTGGTTACTGCATGGGAGGGGTTGGGGTGGGTAGATGGGGAAGGTAAGAGCACAAAAATTCTCAATAATATAAGTTGGTCATAGGGATGGTAGCACAGCATGGAGAATACAGCCAATGATTCTGTAACATCTTGCTATGTTGACAGATAGTAACTGCACTAGTGGGGGTGAGGATTTAATAATACAGGTAACTGCTGATCCACTGTGTTGTATACTTGAAACCAATATCAGATTGTATATTAATGATACTTCTTCAATCAAAAAAAAATCTGTATATTGTATACCTGAAACTAATACAATGTTGTGTATCAATTATACCTAAATAAATAAAAAAGAATTATTTAACCTATTACTCAAAATTCACTTTTTTAAAATTGTGTTTTGCCAAAGGGAGGAAAAATCCACTTTTAAAAATAACTTTTTTTGAAAGTGATTACTAAAACTGCTAATACAAAAGAATAAATTTGGCACTGTTCATTTGATTGGTCTGCAATGAAGATTAATTTATGGATTAAATCCACTATATAAGAGTTCTGAGATTAGATTAAAAGGTTGCCTGTAAATGAAAGGTAATAGTTTTTTCACTAGATGACAAGTAAAAACAAACTCAAATAAGACTCATTCTCATTATCCAATGGCATTTACAAAGAGAAGTCTTAAGTTTTCAAAAACAGCTGACATGACCATGGAGTTTTCCACCAAGAAATAAATATTACCACTGCATCATGAAAACACACTGACAAAACATGCCTTCTTGAACTTTTCTGTGAAATATCAACCAAAATTTAAAAAGAAAGACAAAAGCAGTAGGCTGACAAGGGCACTGACCCTTTGGTCAGGGCAGGTGGTCTTCAGAACAGTGACAGTCAGTCATGGCAGTACCTGCAAGTCTTCAAGCTGTACAGTTGATTTTCCTTGGAGGCACAAGGCCTGAGCAATAAAAGCATGCAGGTCCTCCAGGCAAAGAGTGTCCACCTGAAAGGGAGAGAGAGAGAACCCTGCGTCAGCGTGGAGAAAATCCAGCACTTGCAAATGGACCTCAGGGACTAAGCACAGGCACATGAACAGTGCATTTCAACTTTTGGCAGTGGGCGAGAGGAGAGATGTAGGTGGAGGTGAGCAGGGCCCTTCTCTCATGTCCATAGCCCTGGTGCAAAGCTCTCCAGGATGCCCAGGGCCACGCTGGGCAGGGGGTCTGGTTACACCACAGTAAAGTAGGAAGCTCCAGAAAGCCTTGGAGGAACCATGAGCTATGACCAAGTCTGAGTCTTTGAGCAATAGAGGTGATCACTTTTTGGAACAAATTTTCAGAGCCGGCATCTCAGGGGTTTGCAGGCAGAGCACCCACAGCTAGCCTACACTGGCATGCTCAGGGCTGGGATAAATACCCACCCTCACCAGCACCAGATGAAATCTGTGTCCTCAGATCCCAGTTTAAAGGAAACCAGCATCCCCAAAGCATGAATCCCCTCCAATCCTCTATCGAATTAAAAGGTCTGACAGAAGTGTGAGAGCAAAACAAGGAGAGACAGAGCCACGGGGAACGATAAAGCCAGGGGTAAGTCTCAGGTAAACCGGGGAACCGTGGAGAGGATGGGAAAGCAAAGACACAGAGCCAGGCCTCTCCTCACCACCTCCTCACACGAGGATGAAGCGGCGACTTTGCTAGCTCACCCACCAAATTTTGCTGGCCAGACAAAAGCATGAAGGTACCACTTGCTAAATATTCCACAGCCACCACAAGTATTTTGTAGCAAGTAAAGGCTTGAGGGGAAAAAAATCAGGGAAACAATAATAAACCCATGGATAACAATTTTGATTCTTCCTGCAGGATAAAATTGGCTGATATGCTTATTCCTGATAAAACTGACCCCCATACATCTGGTGGACTCTTCACAGGGACCCTTAGCCCGGCTGTGAGCGTCAGTCTCCCCAGGGAGGGTGGGTGTCTCCGGGCAAAGCTCCCGTACCAACTCCTCCGCCCCATGGAGACATTAGCGCTGCTGGGCTGCCGCCACTCTCCCCGACCTGGCATCACCTACGTTGCTTCTATTCTGAAGCAGCTGTCGCCTTGTTTAAACAATTGCTACAACTATTTCAGAGAAAAACAAAGTTCACAAATGTGCAGACTCATAGCCAAGGAAAAAGGTCCCATCTGCGGGGGGAGGGCCAGGCAGAGAACAGGTTTTTAAATCCATAAACCCCATCTCTTACCACCTAGACTGAGGTTGGCTGGCCTCTTCCATCAGCGACTTTTGAAGAGGCCAATTTCTTAAAACCAACCTATGAAAAAATAACAATATTTCATTTGCATTTTTCAGTTGGCCAATTTCATGCTCTGCTACCCTCTTTGTAATTAACCCATCTAAAACATATCAGAGGGTGCCAGACTTTAGTAATTCCATCTTTTAAGAATTTCACATAATGTATGTTATTATTATAAAGTATTTGCTCTACTATAGATTATGAAAAATATCTACACTTCTATGATGTAAACTTACCCTCCAGAGAATTTTCTTACATATGCTTTTAATAAATGGTGTTGTTAGAGCTAACTGGGAGGTTAGACTGAGTGACAGCATTTCATTTCTCTGTAGATGTTGACCATAAACAGTATATAATTTTATCTCACATTGCACATCAAAACACCTAATCTGAGCTTAACTATATGAAAGTATAATATTTTTATAAATTTATCTTTTTAGCCTTATTAATCCCAAGAGAAAAATTACTCCCATGAATAACATAGCCCCTTCTTAACTAAAGGGTGCCCCTTATATGTTGATTTGTTGTTTTCTAGTTTTAAGATGTTCCACTGTCAAAAGTGTCCTCTGAAGTCAAACCATTGTAAGTCTCTCTCATGCTGCCATACCCCAAAGACAGTTTTACTTATTAGTTAATTATTAGAAGAGAGAAGGCAAGACTGGAAGTTTTCCTCCTGCCGCTTATCCTGCTTCAGGCTCACATAGATATGTGAGATGTAATGCTATTCTCCTGTGATCTGCGTGTTCCTTGCTGGAAGTGCGGACTGACCTGTGTCACAGACAAGAGCTGCACTAAGCAATGGCGAGCGGGCTCAGCATCTCTGCTGAGGGGAAGCCAGCCACAGTGTGTGTCCTCAGAGTGTTAACCCAGGCTATCGTTATTCACGCAAACAGAACTGAGAAGAAAGCACACTTACTTTCTGGATGAGAAACTCAGCTATTGGTTATCCACCACTTCCCAATTCCCACTACGGCTCAACCTCAGCCACAGTCATGTGTAGATTAATAATGGACAGAAGGTATTAACCAATGATATATATGTACATTAAATAAAATCAAAAGGAATGTACTTTTATGCCTCTTTTTAATCCTACCATTCTCTATTAATTTATACCTTGCTAACTAGTGCAAATAAAGAAAGGTTTTCCCCCAAAATAGTAATGTAAAAACTAAAGTTTATAATGGTACAAGTGAAACCAATAATGAAGCAATAAAATCTCTAAGTTATTTAGCCAAACCACATTTTTACAAATGCAAAATGTAGGACTAGCTGTAAAACAGCAGTGCTAAGAGAACATTTAGAAAGGAAAAATCAGGGTAAGTTCCCTTGAAATTTAATTCTACAATAAGAGTAAGCTTCTTAAAGACAATTGACAATTCAGAAAGTGAATTCAGGTTGGAAAAACAGAATCACTTAACTTTTGATTTCAGGCAAATGAAAGTTTGATGGTCATGCCGAAGTAGATCCAAGATCCACTGATACACAGATCAGAGTATAATACAAGACAGCCTGAAGGGGTCAAGAGAGTTGACGAAATAGACTTGGTTGTAAAGGACTTTTACTTGTTGTTATGACAAGAATGAGACAAAAATCACTTAAAAATAATACAGCTGGAAAAGAAGTGGGAAGAAAGGGCTGGGAATAGGAGGTCTTTAGCCCTTCTTTTACTGAGGTGTCCAAACATTATCAAGTATGTGGAAAACTATTAGAAAGGCAAACCTCATCGGCCTTTACAATGCTCAGGTGATGGGATGTGGCATGGCAAATGCTTCTTCAGGCATGTCTGCAAAATAATCATCCCCATGTTTTCTATAATACGATTCAACTTCAACAATCCCAGGAAGCTATCTCATTCTCAGGCTGGAAAACCAAGGTAGAGTGCTCAAGAAACATGTCAGATGAACAAAGGACTAAGACTTAGGAAAGTTGAAGTGATTTACCCAGAAGTTCAGAGCTACTAAGGGATAGGTGGGCCTCCAGCCACTCAGCTGGACTGCAGGCCTGGCCTTCTCCCCGTCCACCCCAAACCCTAGAGACTGGAACAACAGCCCAGCAGTGACACAACAGGAGATGTTCCGTGGTCAGAAAGGCCTGGGAAGCTCAGGGAAAGTGAAGGCGGGTCCCAAGATGTCTAAGCCTCTGCTACACTACATGCCTTCCGAAGCTCTAAGGCTGCAGCAAGGCTCTCACTTTGACCTCAGAGCATCTCGGAGGACTAGTGCTCATGGAAGGGATGGCACACAAAGATGAGGCTGGGATGGCAGCACCACTGCAGCTCAGAAAGGATGGGTCAAGCACAAGGACAGCCTGAGCAAGGAGCTGTGGTTACCTGGACAAAGAGGTAGATCAGGATACAGCACAGACCCTGAAAGGGGCCCTCCACCACCTGCAGCTCTTCTCTGGAGGAAGAAAGGTCAAAGCAGGCGAGAAGCGTGTCCAAGCGCCGGTCTTGTGTTCCTGGCTCCTGGTTCAGCCACAGCAGCTTCAAACTCGGCATACCCCCTGGTCAAAAAGAGCCCATCCACCATTATTCTTGGCACTAGCAAGTCATAAGATGATTCTTGCAGAAATACAGTAGAAGTGTGAGGACACTAACATCTCCCCCTCCTGACAACCTTGGGCTTTAAAACTCAAAGGAACTAGGAAGTCAACATTAACAAAGCCTGGTAACAAAGACCCTGAAAGGCCAACATACACGTATTTCACTGAAAATATTTTTTTTAATGCTATGATTTAGGGGAAATTAGGGCTTTTCTCCTACTTGTGTTGTATCCTATAATAAGAATGCTTTTTGAAGGATGTTTCAAAGATATTGCCTCAGGGGGTGAGATGGAATTCAGCAAAGTGCTGGACAAAAAACACCCCATATTTATCTGGTTAGCTTGCTCTCTAGTGCCCTAGACCAGCGGTCTTAAACTTTAATGTGCAAAAATAATAAGCTGCAGAGATTATAGAAAATGCCATTTCCTGGGTTCTACATGCAAAAATTCTGCTGTGCTGGGTGTGGTGCAGGGGGTGGGGAGGAGGAGAGGGGGGAGCAGGGGAGTGTCTGCGTTTAGTAACCTACAGACCTGGGTCTATGGGCCCCATGCTTTGGGAAGCACATTCCTAAAACTACTAAACAAACAGAAATTCCTAGAATATACTTTTTGGTGATTCACTTCTGTATTTTATACATACATATAAATTGTTAAAATCAAAGAAAAGAAAAACCCCTCACTCACTCACTGAAACCCTAACAAAGGTGGGGCAGTCTGAAGCAGCCTGCTCTGTCCGCTGACAGTGCTGGGCTGAGCCAGGCCCTGTGTGAGCGGTAGCTGAGACTTGCTGGAGGGTCACTTGGCTGTAACACACGGCTGACCTCAAGGAGGGCTGGGATCTAAAGGTCTCACATGCTTACTAGAAAACAAACACACCGACCAGACAGCATCAGAATTAATTAACAGAAAAGGAAGCTCTTCTCTTTTCCCTCAACATTTCTGTCATTTAATATACCCAGTTTGTATTTCTCCTATCAGAAGCAAAACGACCCAGCAAAAGTCACGTGCATTATGAAATGCTGAAATGCTGAAACAGTTTGCTTTTTATCAGTTTTACACTTAGTTTATAGATGAAAATTGTAAAGGCCAATGAGATTTGCCTTTTTAAAGTTTTCCATGTACATGATGTTTGGACACCTCAATAAAAATTTTTCATTATTTATTTTGGAAAGGAAAATGATCACTTTTCTCTTGAAGGGAAGAAAATGCTGAAAATCATAACTGGGGGGGGAAAATCCAAGGCACTCCTCATCAAGACAGAGATGTTATTCCATGATAATCAAAGGCTCAGCTGCCACTGCTCAGAGACGCACATCTCAGGGCTTTCTTCAGGGGTCAGTAAGCTGCAGCCCACAAGCCAAATCCAAATACAGGCTACAAACTAAGAATGGGTTTCACATTTTTTTTTTTTTTTTTTTTTAATAATTATTTTTTATTGAAGGGTAGTTGACGCACAGTATTACATTACATGAGTTTCAAGTGTACAACACAGTGGTAGAACATTTATATACATAATTCTAGGTTCCAGCTATCACCCTACCAGGCTGTTACAATATCTTGACTATATTCCTTATGCTATACATTACATCCCGGTTACTAATTTATTTTACCATTGGAAGTCTGTCCTTTTTTTTTTTTTTTTTGTGAGGGCATCTCTCATATTTATTGATCAAATGGTTGTTAACGACAATAAAATTCTGTATAGGGGAGTCAATGCTCAATGCACAATCATTATTCCACCCCAAGCCTAATTTTTGTCAGTCTCCAATCTTCTGAGGCATAACAAACAAGTTTTTACATGTAGAACAAATTCTTACATAATGAATAAGTTACATAGTGAACAGTACAAGGGCAGTCATCACAGAAACTTTCGGTTTTGCTCATGCATTATGAACTATAAACAGTCAGTTCAAATATGAATACTGATTTGGTTTTTATACTTGATTTATATGTGGATACCACATTTCTCTCTTTATTATTATTATTTTTAATAAAATGCTGAAGTGGTAGGTAGATACAAGATAAAGGTAGAAAACATAGTTTAGTGTTGTAAGAGAGCACATGTAGACGATCAGGTGTGTGCCTGTAGACTATGTGTTAATCCAAGCTAGACCAGGGCAATAAAACATCCACGTATGCAGAAGATTTCTCTCAGAACAGGGGGGGTGAGGTTCTAAGCCTCACCTCTGTTGATCCCCAATTTCTCACCTGATGGCCCCCCTGCGACTGTGCCTGTCTTAGGTTGTTCCTCCCTTGAGGAATCTTACCCGTCTCTGGCTAACCAGTCATCTTCCGGGGCCATACAGGGAAATGTGAAGTTGGTAAGTGAGAGAGAAGCCTTATTGTTTGAAAAGGTTAGCTTTTTACTTCTTTGCAGATTTATGCCCTGTGGCTTCTATGCCCAGCATTTGTCTTGAGGTATCTTTACCACTTGGAAGAATTATGATACTCGGTAAATTTGATATGAGGCACGAATTCTATTTAAGGGTTGTAATTAGGAAGGAAGAAGAAAAGCTATAGAAGTAGCAGGCGGAAGAAAACATGGGAAGATTGATTATTTCTTTGATATATCTTCTTGTAGAGTAACTTCAGCATGTATAGGTTTTAAGCTACTACTTAAATTGCACACACACATTAACATAATAGGAGTATAGTTACATAACCAAAGCATATCTGTAATTACCAGCCATCTGCAGTGTAACCAAGAAAACCAGTTAGGCACCTTAGGCATTTGTGAAAACTTATCTATGATATGGTGGATATTGTCCAAATGAACTTGAACAGTCTGAGAGAAATCAGACAAATTAAAACAACCCATTCCTGGGGACTGTTCACATGCCATATGTTCTTTTAACAATAAATAGTTTGTAGTTGTAAGACTTTGGAGCGCTACAATTTGCACTTCTCCAAATTCTTGGTTGAGTTCCAACAGTATAGATCCAGTCCAATTTTGTTGTTTTACTGTATGCACAGGCCAGCTTAGATATCTCCTTCCTCATTCCCATGGCAGGTCCAGGAACTGGTGGGATGAGTGCATCTACAGCTGTAGCAGTGCGTGGATCTTTGTTGGGGTTTTTTGATGATCATCTTCTGGCATGAGTCTTGGGTTTCACATTTTTAAATCGTTAAAAAAATCAAAAGAAAAATAGTATTTCAAAATACGAGAAAATTATATGAATTCCAATTTCAATGTCCCTTTATAAAGTTTTAGTAGAACACCACCACACTTTTTTATTTAACATATTGTCTATGGCTCTTTGAGCACTTTAAATGCAGAGCTGAGCAGCTGCAAGAGACCAGCCTAGAATATTTACTATCTCACCTTTACAGAAAGTTTGCCAAGCCCCAATCCAAGGTAAGTGATGGATATTCCATTATCATATTTATTTCAAATGCAATAAAGCAGCTGAAAAACATTTTTTTCTGACTCTAAGTCATTCATCATAAAAAGTTTATAATGATAGAGAAGCATAAATAAAATAAAAATAATCTACCTAAAAACAATCCTACCCCTGGATATAACCCGTATTTTAGAATATAGCTTTCAGTCCTTTTTTCAATGCATATAAAACATCTGTGAGCACAGGTAAGAGGCCAAGCCCCCATCCGAGCATGAGATGGACAGTAGGAAGATTCTACCTCATGTCTCACTTGCTTATGCATGAGAGTTTAATATACAAAAATTGAGATTCGTGAAATATATTCAGAGCCAAGTACAGCAGCAGTGATAAAGGTGAGATTCCTGAGTAACAGTGCTTATGGCCTGCTATTCATTCCCAAAAGGGACAAAACTGGGTGAAATGGACTTAAATATCCAGGTAAGATATTGTCAGGCAAGATACCTCCCCGAGTCTGTCCAATGAGAGAGGATTCTGGGCCTGCTGCCAGGTCCCGAGAAGCACCACACGAAAGCAGAACGAACGGTCACTGTCTGGAAGAGCTTGTGTGCGGCCGGCATGCAAAGACACTGTGATACCAGGCCATGGAGTTCTTACCAGGGGAGTACTGAAGGTCAAAGGACGATAAGCTTAGCTGCTGACGGTGTCTACATGGAAGGGGTGGGGTGGCTGGGAACCGCTGATCTGGGCGCTGATCTGGGGATGGCAAGGAGGCAGCAGTGGGTATCTGGTACAACCCTTCCTGCTTCCCCCTCCTGCCCAACTGTCCTAACATCCCACCAAACATACACTCAACACCTGCTTTGGGGGAAATGCCACATGCTGGCCATCATAGCAGGTGCTGGAGAAAAGCTGTGTCCACCATCAGGAGCACACAGGCACCCACCAAAGGTGCCCTGCTGAGGAAGAGCAGTGGCACAGGACTAGACCTGGGGGAGAGGGAGGGTCACAAGGGTTACTGGAGGGAGAGATATGAGAGCAGCAGGAATTCACCAAGACAGAGAAGGGAAGGGAGACATGGGTTGCAAAGGTCTGCACCCTGAGTGATGGGAAGGCACCGAAGGGGTAGCCAGTTAGTCAAGTTTGTGCTCTGAGAGGCAACTCAGGCTGCAGAGGAGCGTGGGTGGGGGGCATATGGGGTGGGAGGAAGTTGGTGGACCTGAGGGGACCTGAGGCAGACCCAGATGGACAGGGGGAGAGATGGGGAGGGAGCACCCAGATGGTTGACTTCTTCCCTCTTCACATTGAGGCCTCTGTGGGGGCTCCCAGGAACCAGCACTGCACCCAGAACGGCAGGTTCAGTACCTGCGAATGGCTGGGAAGATTTCTTCAGGTGTCAGCCTTCTGACGCAGCAAGGAGGCAGTGAACAAACACCTGGTAAGCAACTTCTGAAATGGGTGACTCTCCTTCTTTCCCCTGTATCTTTTATCAAACTAATAGTCTCCATATCATTTGGGAAGTTGTTAGAAATGCACATTCTTGTGTCCCACCCCAGACCTACTAAATCAGAATTTCTACAGGTGGGGAGCAGCAATCTGTTTAAATATATCCCCAAGGTAATTCTCATGCAGGCAAAGTTTGAACACTTCCCAACACTCTCCAAAAATACAGCTAAGATATCACTTACACAGACTAAAAAAGAATAACTTACCAATAATAAAGAAATCAATCCCTGAAAAGGTCTAATAATATAATAGATTCCAGGAAAAACCATGTCTTAGAATTTAGCTCCTAAAATTCAATCAGTAATTTGTTTAGTCTGGACATATCTGTATATTAGTATAGGAGGTTAGGTGTCCACAGCTTTTTCCAAAATGTGAGGGCCTTCACCTTTAATAGAAGATAAGATATTCTGACGGTACTGTTGTTTTATGTCACAAGGAGTATATCACTGGAACACACCGAGACATGCTGAGGATTCCACAAAAAGGCCTTAATCATAAGGTTGCTTCCTTCCTAAGTGCAGGAGAATGTCAGCTCCTCCTGTCCACAAAGATCTACTTCTCAGCTGATAGATTTCCAGTCATCATTTTAAGCCAGGAGGGTATGAATTTCTTTAGACTAGCTCTCTTCTACTCGTAAATTCACTCTAAGCAAAGTAGTTTATAACTCTGGTGTGACAACGTGAGAGGGCTGAGCCTACCAAACACACAGGAAATTGTTAGTAATTTCAGTTTAAAAGAATCACATTTTCACCAGAACCAGAAGGCAGGTCAGCTCAAAGGAGGGCACCTGAAACTACCAGGCACGGAAGAGAGCTCTTCTCTTCACGCTGCGTGGGCAGGTGTGCGCACACACTCACACTTAGCTAGGGTCATGAAGACAGACTTCACCAGGAAAGGTCAAGAGTGGCCCTTACATTTCACCCAGAGCTCCATGGGCAGCCAAGATGTTTCAAAGAACAATCAGAGACCTGAACAAGCAACCTGGTCTCTAGGGTCACCAACTAGCATCACATCTAAAATGAATCAGCTTAAAAAATCTAACTATATAACCTGGTTAAGGTTTTCGTGTGAATAAGACAGGAACCAGGAGGGACCAAGCCCCACAGGGCTGAACAAAGGGGTGGGGAAAAAGGTTGTCTCCATAACTGACACCCATGAAGAATGTCTCCAGAAGTGCCTGGAAGGACCCAGCTTCTGGGTGGGGAGTTGCTGGATGCGCCCCATTAGTAGCAAATCAAAGGTCCCGTTTGTGTTTACAGTAATAAACATAAGTGAATTAACAGATTGTTTCCTTGCATATTCCTATGGTGAGAAAAACTATACAACTATTTGGCTTGTGTCCACTCCCAGGATATAAGAGGTTAAGTCTCTGGAAATTAATTTACATGTATCTTATGTCTCAAATTTACCTGAAAAGGTTCTAATTCGTAAGTGTGAATTAAATGAATCTTTGTTTACCATTCTCTGTTTCGTAGGACATTCCTGGCCAAAAGAAAACAAAATTAAAAGGCGTGCTGACCCACATGTCAACAGAATCCTTTCTCTGGCTGGCTGAACTTCAACAGCCTAATTATAATAAGCAAAAAGATCCACTCAGACATAAATGGAGGAGAATGCAGTACCATCTCAAGGTAGTAAATTCTACACTTCTGTGGATGAGGCGTCTAACTTTGTGCTTATAAAATGACACTGTTATATGCTTCTATCTAAGGTATTCAAAATAGAGTGACTGTGGCTATAAAACACTGTAAAATTCAACTACTGGCTTGTGACTCAAATGTGTATTTGTAATACATTTATTTGACAAAGCCTCCAATTATTTTTTTAAATGGAAGAAAAACCACTATTGAGGTTATAAATCCATTTGTCTTGGTTCATGACGTCAGACAGGCAGGTCCAGAGGCTGAGGGCCACAGACAGCAGTTGGTGGCTTCTATATACTGCCCACAGAAACACCTAAGATTCCACAAGACTTTCTTCACCTGTGTGCATCAGGTGTCAAGGTGAACAGGAAAGCTTCACTACAATTGTTTGGCAAATGATGGAAGCAGTCAAATACAGCACCTTCTTTTCATGAAATTATCACCTCACCTCACTTAATTTTGTAAAACAGTCCTCTAAGACAATTTGCAAGGTTCTGGTGAATCAAACATCCTATATAGCCAAGAACCAATTCTGGAACAACACTAAACAAATCACTCTAGACAGACAAATGGCCAATTAGATATGTGCCATCAGCATTCCAAGGTTTCTAAAATAAGGGAGTAGTTAAATGCCTAAAAAGTGACATTGAGTTTGGTGGGGGGAGGGGACTCACCTATACTTTGTCTAAAGAAGAATCTCCAATTCTAGGGATTAAAGAAACTATTTTAAATGCTCGCCTGTTGTTTAGTCCAACATTCACTCCACAAATACAGAACATTAGTGAGCGAGGACACAGAGGGAGAGCGGGCTGCATGGATGCCAAGAATGAATGAGCACAGGGTGGACAAGCTGGGGCCCTTTAAGAATCGTGTCTGAGGAAAGGAAAATGAATTGAACCTTTCTCATGGTATCAGAAACCTCATCTCTCATGATATCAGAAACCTCATCTCTCATGATATACTGTAAGATAAATGAAACGTAATATATATAATATTATAAACATAATACAGATTATATATATACATAACATACATATATGTATATATACATATATATCTGTGTGCATAACCCACACACAGGCACACACATGAAGATGGGGATCACAGATGGGAAATATGCTCATGAACGAGTTCCCTGAAAAAAATATACCAGTTATAAAATTTATTTTTCTAACCCAACCGTGCTGGGCAATTTTAATTCTTTCCCCTTCTTAATCCTTGGGAAATCTCTCTAATTTTTATGGCCCCCAATTCTGTCACCTTTTCACTTTGTTCAAAAATGCCTGTGATTTCTTTATTTTTACCATTTAAGACAGCAAGCATTAAATCATATGTGCTGTTAGAAGAAAAAGTCTTTAAGAAAGAACACTCTGGCCACTATATTGGGACACTCACTGAAAATACGTTTATGAGACCGACCTAAAACCATCTCAGGAGAACAAGGGAACCCCAACACAGGTTGCTAAGGTAATGCCCAAGCTAATGGTGACAGGAGAACCATCTGACTCAGAAACTGTGGCTCTCATCCTACAGCTGGTGCATCGCAGCCAAGTGGGAGGTCCTGCAAGTCTCAGACTCTTGGGATGAGGTGGAGGAAGAGGATTGCCAGGGATTCCAGTTTCAAATCACACATGATTTGAGCAACAGAAAACACCAGGGACAGGAATCTGACGGTCTTTCATTTCAGTCTAAAAACCATTTGGCATTTTCCCTCATGGTTATAGAAAAGCATTCAAATTTTAAATTCTTGTCATTCTTGAATCATTATTGATATAAGCATACACAGTCATTCATATAAATCATCTGCAACAAAAGCTCAAAATCATGTTTCCAGTTTACTCAGGTAGAGGATGGACGTGCCTTTGGATATGGCCCTCCATGCAGGCCCAGCTTCTCAAGCTCCTTCTAGAATCAGGACCCTGACATGTAGTCCATGGCTGCCACATGCATAAGCGCCATACTTCCAGCAGTGCCAAGGAGAATGTAGTGCCTCTGACAGTTTGACTTCTAGAGTTTATTAAAACATTACATGGAGTGGCCTTTAGAATTAGCTTATAATATAATGATGAAGAGACAAGTATTCTTCTTAATTAAAGCATGAGGAGAATTATAATAATCCCTTTCTGTATTATTTTTGGAAAGGCACTGTAAGATGGAAATTATATTACAAACATTTCTGAAAAGTTCTTTTGTCTTTTAAAAACACTGCTGTAAAAACAAATGAGAATTCATCTTCACTTTGTAATAAGTACCTTTTTAGGTTTGAATGTATCACTGACTGAGAGAATATGGAAATAGCTCCTGTAATAACTTCCTCAGCTTCTCTCCTACGGCAATTCCACTTTTAAGAAAAACACTTTGTGAGGATGGGCGGAAGATGGCGGTGTGAGTAGAGCAGCGGAAATCTCCTCCCAAAACCACAGATATCTATGAAAATATAACAAAGACAACCCTTCCTAGAATAAAGACCAGAGGACACAGGACAATATCCAGACCACATCCGCACCTGAGAGAACCCAGGGCCTCATGAAGGGGGTAAGATACAAGCCCCGGCTCGGCGGGAGCCGAGCGCCTATCCCCCCAACTCCAGCGGGAGAAGAATAGGCAGAGCAGGAGGGAGACGGAGCCCAGGACTGCCGAACACCCAGCCCCATCCATCGGGCCAGAGTGCAGACACAGTGCATGCGCAGGGGGCCCTGGATACTAGGAAAACAGGGCAGTAAGAACAGTGAGCGGGCACCGGAGGCCGGGTGCCAGAGGACATAAGAAAAACGAGCGATCAATTTTTTTTTTTTTCTGTTTTGTTTTGGTGAGTGCTTTTTGGAAGTCTGAAAGGGATAGGGACCCCAATACTAGGGAAACAGGGCAGCAAGAACAGAGAGCGGGCACCGGTGGCCTGGCGCCGGAGGACACCAGAAAAGAGAGCAACCAGGTTTTTTTTTGCTGTTTTGTTTTGGCGAGTGCTTTTTGGAAGTCTTAAAGGGACAGGGACCCCAATACTAGGGAAACAGGGCAGCAAGACCGGTGAGCAGATGCCTGAGGCTGGCGCCGGAGAATAAAGAAAAACGAGTGGCCACCTTTTTTTTTTTTTTTTTTGTGGTGTTGTTTTGTTTTGGCGGGTGCTTTTTGGAAGTCTTAAAGGGGCAGGGCGGGACACTTAATCCAGAGGTAGGGAATCCGGGGATCTCTGGGCACCCTAACCCCTGGGCTGCAGGGAGCAGGGAGGCCCCTTACGGAGATAAATAGCCTCCCAGCAGCTCCCCCTCCAATGCGACTCCACCACTTTGGACCTGCTGCCTGAGCCAGGCCATGCCCAAAGCAACAGCGGAGATTAACTCCACAGCAGACGGGCAGGAAGCAGAAACCCTGTCTGCGCGCAGCTGCGCAGCACAAGCCACTATAGGCCGCTGTTCTCCCAGGAGAGGAGGGCCACAAACCAACAAGAAAGGAAGTCCTTCCAGCCATCACTCGTCCCAGCTCTGCAAACTATTCCTATCACCATGAAAAGGCAAAGCTACAGGCAGAAAAAGATCACAGAGACAACACCAGAGAAGGAGACAGACCTAACCAGTCTTCCTGAAAAAGAATTCAAAATAAGAATCATAAACATGTTGACAGAGATGCAGAGAAATACGCAAGAGAAATGGGATGAAGTCCGGAGGGAGATCACAGATGCCAGAAAGGAGATCGCAGAAATGAAACAAACTCTGGAAGAGTTTATAAGCAGAATGGATAGGATGCAAGAGGCCATTGATGGAATTGAAACAAGAGAACAGGAACGCATAGAAGCTGACGTAGAGAGAGATAAAAGGATCTCCAGGAATGAAACAATATTAAGAGAACTGTGTGACCAATCCAAAAGGAACAATATCCGTATTATAGGGGTTCCGGAAGAAGAAGAGAGAGGAAAAGAGATGGAAAGTATCTTAGAAGAAATAATTGCTGAAAACTTCCCCAAACTGGGGGAGGAACTTATCGAACAGACCACGGAAATACACAGAACCCCCAACAGAAAGGATCCAAGGAGGACAACACCAAGACACATAATAATTAAAATGGCAAAGATCAAGGACAAAGAAAGAGTTTTAAAGGCAGCTAGAGAGAAAAAGGTCACCTATAAAGGAAAACCCATCAGGCTAACATCAGACTTCTCAACAGAAACCCTACAGGCCAGAAGAGAATGGCATGATATACTTAATACAATGAAACAGAAGGGCCTTGAACCAAGGATACTGTGTCCAGCACGACTATCATTCAAATATGACGGTGGGATTAAACAATTCCCAGACAAACAAAAGCTGAGGGAATTGGCTTCCCACAAACCACCTCTACAGAACATCTTACAGGGACTGCTCTAGATGGGAGTACTCCTAGAAAGAGCACAGCACAAAACACCCAACATATGAAGAATCGAGGAGGAGGAATAAGAAGGGAGAGAAGAAAAGAATCTCCAGACAGTGTATATAACAGCTCAATAAGCGAGCTAAGTTAGGCAGTAAGATACTAAAGAGGCTAACCTTGAACCGTTGGTAACCACAAATTTAAAGCCTGCAATGGCAGTAAGTACATATCTCTCAATAGTCACCCTAAATGTAAATGGACTGAATGCACCAATCAAAAGACACAGAGTAATAGAATGGATAAAAAAGCAAGACCCATCTATATGCTGCTTACAAGAAACTCACCTCAAACCCAAAGACATGTACAGACTAAAAGTCAAGGGATGGAAAAACATATTTCAGGCAAACAACAGCAAGAAGAAAGCAGGGGTTGCAGTACTAATATCAGACAACATAGACTTCAAAACAAAGAAAGTAACAAGAGATAAAGAAGGACACTACATAATGATAAAGGGCTCAGTCAAACAAGAGGATATAACCATTATAAATATATATGCACCCAACACAGGAGCACCAGCATATGTGAAACAAATACTAACAGAACTAAAGGGGGATATAGACTGCAATGCATTCATTCTAGGAGACTTCAACACACCACTCACCCCAAAGGATAGATCCACTGGGCAGAAAATAAGTAAGGACACGGAAGCACTGAACAACACAGTAGAGCAGATGGACCTACTAGACATCTATAGAACTCTACATCCAAAAGCAACAGGATATACATTCTTCTCAAGTGCACATGGAACATTCTCCAGAATAGACCACATACTAGGCCACAAAAAGAGCCTCAGAAAATTCCAAAAGATTGAAATCCTACCAACCAACTTTTCAGACCACAAAGGCATAAAACTAGAAATAAACTGTACAAAGAAAGCAAAGAGGCTCACAAACACGTGGAGGCTTAACAACACGCTCCTAAATAATCAATGGATCAATAACCAAATCAAAATGGAGATCCGGCAATATATGGAAACAAATGACAACAACAACACTAAGCCCCAACTTCTGTGGGACGCAGCAAAAGCAGTCTTAAGAGGAAAGTATATAGCAATCCAAGCATATTTAAAAAAGGAAGAACAATCCCAAATGAATGGTCTAATGTCACAATTATCGAAATTGGAAAAAGAAGAACAGATGAGGCCTAAGGTCAGCAGAAGGAGGGACATAATAAAGATCAGAGATGAAATAAATAAAATTGAGAAGAATAAAACAATAGCAAAAATCAATGAAACCAAGAGCTGGTTCTTCGAGAAAATAAACAAAATAGATAAGCCTCTAGCCAGACTTATTAAGAAGAAAAGAGAGTCAACACAAATCAACAGTATCAGAAACGAGAAAGGAAAAATCACGACGGACCCCACGGAAATACAAAGAATTATTAGAGAATACTATGAAAACCTATATATGCTAACAAGCTGGGAAACCTAGGAGAAATGGACAACTTCCTAGAAAAATACAACCTTCCAAGATTGACCCAGAAAGAAACAGAAAATATAAACAGACCAAGCACCAGCAACGAAATTGAAGCGGTAATCAAAAAACTACCAAAGAACAAAACTCCCGGGCCAGATGGATTTACCTCGGAATTTTATCAGACATACAGGGAAGACATAATACCCATTCTCCTTAAAGTTTTCCAAAAAATAGAGGAGGAGGGGAAACTCCCAAACTCATTCTATGAAGCTAACATCACCCTAATACCAAAACCAGGCAAAGACCCCACCAAAAAAGAAAACTACAGACCAATATCCCTGATGAACGTAGATGCAAAAATACTCAACAAAATATTAGCAAACCGAATTCAAAAATACATCAAAAGGATCATACACCATGACCAAGTGGGATTCATCCCAGGGATGCAAGGATGGTACAACATTCGAAAGTCCATCAACATCATCCACCACATCAACAAAAAGAAAGACAAAAACGACATGATCATCTCCATAGATGCTGAAAAAGCATTTGACAAAGTTCAACATCCATTCATGATAAAAACTCTCAGCAAAATGGGAATAGAGGGCAAGTACCTCAACATAATAAAGGCCATCTATGATAAACCCACAGCCAACATTCTATTGAACAGCGAGAAGCTGAAAGCATTTCCTCTGAGATTGGGAACTAGACAGGGATGCCCACTCTCTCCACTGTTATTTAACATAGTACTGGAGGTCCTAGCCACGGCAATCAGACAAAACAAAGAAATACAAGGAATCCAGATTGGTAAAGAAGAAGTTAAACTGTCACTATTTGCAGATGACATGATACTGTACATAAAAAACCCTAAAGACTCCACCCCAAGACTACTAGAACTGATATCGGAATACAGCAAAGTTGCAGGATACAAAATCAACACACAGAAATCTGTGGCTTTCCTATACACTAACAATGAACCAACAGAAAGAGAAATCAGGAAAACAACTCCATTCACAATTGCCTCAAAAAAAATAAAATACCTAGGAATAAACCTAAACAAAGAAGTGAAAGACTTATACTCTGAAAACTACAAGTCACTCTTAAGAGAAATTAAAGGGGACACTAACAGATGGAAACTCATCCCATACTCGTGGCTAGGAAGAATTAATATCGTCAAAATGGCCATCCTGCCAAAGCAATATACAGATTTGATGCAATCCCTATGAAACTACCAGCAACATTCTTCAATGAACTGGAACAAATAATTCAAAAATTCATATGGAAACACCAAAGACCCCGAATAGCCAAAGCAATCCTGAGAAAGAAGAATAAAGTAGGGGGGATCGCACTCCCCAACTTCAAGCTCTACTATAAAGCCATAGTAATCAAGACAATTTGGTACTGGCACAAGAGCAGAGCCACAGACCAATGGAACAGACTAGAGAATCCAGACATTAACCCAGACATATATGGTCAATTAATATTTGATAATGGAGCCATGGACATACAGTGGCGAAATGACAGTCTCTTCAACAGATGGTGCTGGCAAAACTGGACAGCTACATGTAGGAGGATGAAACTGGACCATTGTCTAACCCCATATACAAAAGTAAACTCAAAATGGATGAAAAACCTGAATGTAAGTCATGAAACCATTAAACTCTTGGAAGAAAACATAGGCAAAAACCTCTTAGACATAAACATGAGTGACCTCTTCTTGAACATATCTCCCTGGGCAAGGAAAACAACAGCAAAAATGAATAAGTGGGACTATATTAAGCTGAAAAGCTTCTGAACAGCAAAAGACACCATCAATAGAACAAAAAGGAACCCTACAGTATGGGAGAATATATTTGAAAATGACACATCCGATAAAGGCTTGACGTCCACAATATATAAAGAGCTCACATGCCTCAACAAACAAAAAACAAATAACCCAATTAAAAAATGGGCAGAGGAACTGAACAGACAGTTCTCCAAAAAAGAAATACAGATGGCCAACAGACACATGAAAACATGCTCCACATCGCTAGTTATCAGAGAAATGCAAATTAAAACTACAATGAGGTATCACCTCACACCAGTAAGGATGGCTGCCATCCAAAAGACAAACAACAACAAATGTTGGCGAGGCTGTGGAGAAAGGGGAACCCTTCTACAGTGCTGGTGGGAATGTAAGTCAGTTCAACCATTGTGGAAAGCAGTATGGAGGTACATCAAAATGCTCAAAACAGACCTACCATTTGACCCAGGACTTGCACTCCTAGGAATTTACCCTAAGAATGCAGCAATCAAGTATGAGAAAGATCAGTGCACCCCTATGTTTATCGCAGCACTATTTACAATAGCCAAGAATTGGAAGCAACCTAAATGTCCATCGATAGATGAATGGATAAAGAAGATGTGGTACATATACACAATGGAATACTACTCAGCCATAAGAAAAGGGCAAATCCAATCATTTGCAGCAACATGGATGGAGCTGGAGGGTATTATGCTCAGTGAAACAAGCCAAGCGGACAAAGAGAAATGCCAAATGATTTCACTTATCTGTGGAATATAAGGACAAAGGCAAAACTGAAGGAACAAAACAGCAGCAGAATCAAAGAAATCAAGAATGGACTAACAGGTACCAAAGGGAAAGGGACTGGGGAGGAAGGGTGGGTAGGGAGGGATAAGGGGCGGGGGAGAAGTAGGGGCGTATTAAGATAAACATGCATGGGGGGTAGTAGAAAAGGGAGGGCTGTACAACACAGAGAAGGCAAGTAGTGATTCTACAACATTTTGCTATGCTGATGGACAGTGACTGTAAAGGGGTTTATAGGGGAGACCTGGTATAGGGGAGAGCCTAGTAAACATAATATTCGTCATGTAAGTGTAGATTAGTGACACCAAAAAAAAAAAGGGGCAGTTCCTTTGTGGTAAACTCCAATGAGTTCTACACAAGGGTATAAAGGGCATATAAAAGTGTAGGCAAAGAGTCTGTTTGCGTTTATACAGAAGATCAAAGCCTAATTGGGCTGCCCCGAAAATGAACTAAGATACGATATGAAAGAGAACTTCCAACATCAGCACTCTCTGGAAGACTCATGCCAGAAGATGATCATCAAAAAACCCCAACAAAGATCCACGCACTGCTACAGCTGTAGATGCACTCATCCCACCAGCTCCTGGACTTGCCATGGGAATGAAGAAGGAGATATCTAAGCTGGCCTGTGCATACAGTAAAACAACAAATTTGACTGGATCTATACTGTTGGAACTCAACCAAGAATTAGGAGAAGTGCAAATTGTAGCGCTCCAAAATCTTACAACTACAGACTATTTACTGTTAAAAGAACATAAGGGATGTGAACATTCCCCAGGAATGGGTTGTTTTAATTTGTCTGATTTCTCTCAGACTGTTCAAGTTCAGTTGGACAATATCCACCATATCATAGATAAGTTTTCACAAATGCCTAAGGTGCCTAACTGGTTTTCTTGGTTTCACCGGTGATGGCTGGTAATTACAGGTATGCTTTGGTTATGTAACTATACTCCTATTATGTTAATGTGCGTGCGCAATTTAAGTAGTAGCTTAAAACCTATACCTGCTGAAGTTACTCTACAAGAAGATATGTCAAAGAAATAATCAATCTTCCCACGTTTTCTGCCGCCTGCTACTTCTATAGCTTTTCTTCTTCCTTCCTAATTACAACCCTTAAATAGAATTCGTGCCTCATATCAAATTTACCGAGTATCATAATTCTTCCAAGTGGTAAAGATACCTCAAGACAAATGCTGGGCATAGAAGCCACAGGGCATAAATATGCAAAGAAGTAAAAAGCTAACTTTTTCAAACAATAAGGCTTCTCTCTCACTTACCAACTTCACATTTCCCTGTATGGCCCCGGAAGATGACTGGTTAGCCAGAGACGGGTAAGATTCCTCAAGGGAGGAACAACCTAAGACAGGCACAGTCGCAGGGGGGTCATCAGGTGAGAAATTGGGGATCAACAGAGGTGAGGCTTAGAACCTCACCCCCCCTGTTCTGAGAAAAATCTTCTGCATACGTGGATGTTTTATTGCCCTGGTCTAGCTTGGATTAACACATAGTCTACAGGCACACACCTGATCATCTACATTTGCTCTCTTACAACACTAAACTATGTTTTCTACCTTTATCTTGTATCTACCTACCACTTCAGCATTTTATTAAAAATAATAATAATAAAGAGAGAAATGTGGTATCCACATATAAATCAAGTATAAAAACCAAATGAGTATTCATATTTGAACTGACTGTTTATAGTTCATAATGCATGAGCAAAACCGAAAGTTTCTGTGATGACTGCCCTTGTACTGTTCACTATGTAACTTATTCATTATGTAAGAATTTGTTCTCCATGTAAGAACTTGTTTGTTATGCCTCAGAAGATTGGAGACTGACGAAAATTAGGCTTGGGGTGGATTAATGATTGTGCATTGAGCATTGACTCCCCTATACAGAATTCTATTGTTGTTAACAACCATTTGATCAATAAATATGAGAGATGCCCTCACAAACAAACAAAAAAAAGAAAAACACTTTGCAGTGCTCAAAGCCTTATTTGGTAAATTATAGGCCTGTGTGACGGAAATGAGGTGCCATGAGAGAATTTAACAAATACAAAAATGGAGTATCGTAATTTTAGAAAAATATTTGTTCTCTAAAACAATGACAAGGGCTGCTAAAAGTACTCCTGAAGCATCCTCTTTGTGCAGAATACTGATTTCTAGTCAGATGCTTGACTTTTCAGACGCTATGAACATGTAGGAAAAAAGGACTTACTTCAACTAAGTTTTAGGTGAACTCTGCATTTTCCTTCCTACCCACTGTATGTTAAAGATGCCTCTCATGAAAAGAAAACTTATTTTGCCAGTTAGGATAATTTTCTTTTATCTCCCCTTTCTGTTCATCAAAATAAACTTTCATAAATGGAGAGAAGGTAAGGGTTGACCCAAGCAGAGTATCAAGAACCCAGTCCTATTAATTCAGTGCATATTTGCTGTGGAACACGCTGGTGTCAGGCCCTGAGGATCCGGCAGCAGCGGCTCTGACCTCAGCATGCTCCCTTCGTGCCCAGCCCCACCCCCGGCGTGGGCCTGAGCAGGGTACAGGGCGAATGGCAGCTAGTGCAGCAGGCGGGCCCAGGGTGATCCACAGAGACACACTTGTTTTATCACGCTTTGCTGGACAGAGCTTCACAGAGACTGCTTTTTTACATATTAAAGGTCCAGGCAACCCCATCAGGAGTCCACCGGCACCATTTTCCAAAAGCATTTGCTCGCATCAGGTCTCTGTGGCACAACGTGGCTTCGAGCAGTACTTCAAACTTGCCCATCGTCACACTGGCTGTGGCGATGTGTGATCGGTGACTACAGCTTGCTGCAAGCCCAGCAGTGGGTAGCTGTTTTTACCAATAAAGTATACTTAAATTAAGGTATCAACACTGTTTTTCTAGACTTAACAGACTATAGTAGAAGTGTAAACATGACTTTTACATGCACTAGGAAACCAAAAATTCACTTGGCTCACTTTATTGTGATATTTGCTTTACTGCTGTGGTCTGGAACTGAGACCAAAGCTTCTCCAAGGTATGTGTGTAATGCCTCCCTGGGGAGTTTTAGACCTTTGTTAGATAAATACATTTCTCTTGGGCCCAGGCTGAGATGAAAATTACTGTATGTACAGATCTGGAAAAATATGTTTCCACATTGGATCCATTATTGGACTTGTATGATATGGTAAATGAATTAGTGATTTACTTGAGTCAAGGCTGTCTGTACCTGGAATGTTCATCGGCAGAGGCCTGACGAAGTCCGGGTGCCTGAGAGGGTTCCCTGAGTAGACAAACCACTCCTTGACAGCAGGACAGGTGCTGGAGCCACCTGCATAAAGCAGACATAAGGCAGATCAGATGCACATGAGTGCTGACAAGTCACCAGGCTAGCGGTGTAACAGACGCCACCCTGCTGGAGGCTGACCCAAGCTGGTAAGCATAAGTCTTAACCTCCACAGTCACTAAGAATGACCTCAAGCATCCAGCAGTCAGCCCCCACTCTCTAGTCTACAGGCCATCCGTTCATTCCAACAAGAAGAGTGGCCTCTGGGGTGAAGGAACTGGTGGGATGATCTGGGTGAGTGAACAATAATGGGCGCACAGAGCTCACCACCCAGCAGCTCCTGCAATGTCCTTCCCCACTTCCCCTCCCACTCGCACAATGATCCTGAAAACATTCAGGGAAAACTGTGCAGATATGATAGTCCTTTCTAGCCTTAAATTCACTGTTTTATTATGATTCACTCTTATTACGTGAGATAATTCAAAAAGCTGACAGCAATACCCCAGAACAGAGGCACTGTGGAATTACTAATCACCGTATGCCATTTGCGTGAACCCCATTCTTCCTCCTCGGCAAAGTGAGCAGAAGTGGGAAGAAGCCCTTCCAGTTCACAGAGCCCGTCTTGTGCCCCAGAGCGGCCTCCTCACCAGCACCACTGTCCCCCGACTCGCGGGTGCCTCCTGTCCCTTGATGCACCCCTGGTCAGGCCAACTTCAGTCTAAACTCCATCCAAGCACCTTTCCAAGTAAATGCCAGTTTTTGCTTTTAGCTTTTTTTTTTAGATAATTATTTTTTATTGAAGGGTACTTGACGCACAGTATTACATTACATTAGTTTCAAGTGTACAACACAGTGATAAAACATTTATATACATAATTCTAGGTTCCAGCTATCACCCTACCAAGCTGTTACAATATCTTGACTATATTCCTTATGCTATATATTACATCCCAGTTACTTATTTATTTTACCATTGGAAGTCTGTCCTTTTTTTTTTTTTTTTTTTTGTGAGGGCATCTCTCATATTTACTGATCAAATGGTTGTTAACGACAATAAAATTCTGTATAGGGGAGTCAATGCTCAATGCACAATCATTAATCCACCCCAAGCCTAATTTTCGTCAGTCTCCAATCTTCTGAGGCATAACAAACAAGTTCTTACATGGAGAACAAATTCTTACATAATGAATAAGTTACATAGTGAACAGTACAAGGGCAGTCATCACAGAAACTTTCGGTTTTGCTCATGCATTATGAACTATAAACAGTCAGTTCAAATATGAATACTCATTTGGTTTTTATACTTGATTTATATGTGGATACCACATTTCTCTCTTTATTATTATTATTTTTAATAAAATGCTGAAGTGGTAGGTAGATACAAGATAAAGGTAGAAAACATAGTTTAGTGTTGTAAGAGAGCAAATGTAGATGATCAGGTGTGTGCCTGTAGACTATGTGTTAATCCAAGCTAGACCAGGGCAATAAAACATCCACGTATGCAGAAGATTTTTCTCAGAACAGGGGGGGTGAGGTTCTAAGCCTCACCTCTGTTGATCCCCAATTTCTCACCTGATGACCCCCCTGCGACTGTGCCTGTCTTAGGTTGTTCCTCCCTTGAGGAATCTTACCCGTCTCTGGCTAACCAGTCATCTTCCGGGGCCATACAGGGAAATGTAAAGTTGGTAAGTGAGAGAGAAGCCTTATTGTTTGAAATGGTTAGCTTTTTACTTCTTTCCATATTTATGCCCTGTAGCTTCTATGCCCAGCATTTGTCTTGAGGTATCTTTACCACTTGGAAGAATTATGATACTCGGTAAATTTGATATGAGGCACGAATTCTATTTAAGGGTTGTAATTAGGAAGGAAGAAGAAAAGCTATAGAAGTAGCAGGCGGCAGAAAACGTGGGAAGATTGATTATTTCTTTGACATATCTTCTTGTAGAGTAACTTCAGCAGGTATAGGTTTTAAGCTACTACTTAAATTGCGCACACACATTAACATAATAGGAGTATAGTTACATAACCAAAGCATATCTGTAATTACCAGCCATCTCCAGGGAAACCAAGAAAACCAGTTAGGCACCTTAGGCATTTGTGAAAACTTATCTATGATATGGTGGATATTGTCCAACTGAACTTGAACAGTCTGAGAGAAATCAGACAAATTAAAACAACCCATTCCTGGGGAATGTTCACATCCCTTATGTTCTTTTAACAGTAAATAGTCTGTAGTTGTAAGATTTTGGAGCGCTACAATTTGCACTTCTCCTAATTCTTGGTTGAGTTCCAACAGTATAGATCCAGTCAAATTTGTTGTTTTACTGTATGCACAGGCCAGCTTAGATATCTCCTTCCTCATTCCCATGGCAAGTCCAGGAACTGGTGGGATGAGTGCATCTACAGCTGTAGCAGTGCGTGGATCTTTGTTGGGGTTTTTTGATGATCATCTTCTGGCATGAGTCTTCCAGAGAGTGCTGATGTTGGAAGTTCTCTTTCATATCGTATCTTAGTTCATTTTCGGGGTAGCCCAATTAGGCTTTGATCTTCTGTATAAACGCAAACAGACTCTTTGCCTACACTTTTATATGCCCTTTATACCCTTGTGTACAACTCATTGGAGGTTACCACACAGGAACTGCCCTTTTGTTTTGTTTTGTTTTGTTTTTGGTATCACTAATCTACATTTACATGACGAATATTATGTTTACTAGGCTCTCCCCTATACCAGGTCTCCCCTATAAACCCCTTTACAGTCACTGTCCATCAGCATAGCAAAATGTTGTAGAATCACTACTTGCCTTCTCTGTGTTGTACAGCCCTCCCTTTTCTACTACCCCCCATGCATGTTTATCTTAATACGCCCCTACTTCTCCCCCGCCCCTTATCCCTCCCTACCCACCCTTCCTCCCCAGTCCCTTTCCCTTTGGTACCTGTTAGTCCATTCTTGATTTCTTTGATTCTGCTGCTGTTTTGTTCCTTCAGTTTTGCCTTTGTCCTTATATTCCACAGATAAGTGAAATCATTTGGCATTTCTCTTTGTCCGCTTGGCTTGTTTCACTGAGCATAATACCCTCCAGCTCCATCCATGTTGCTGCAAATGATTGGATTTGCCCTTTTCTTATGGCTGAGTAGTATTCCATTGTGTATATGTACCACATCTTCTTTATCCATTCATCTATCGATGGACATTTAGGTTGCTTCCAATTCTTGGCTATTGTAAATAGTGCTGCGATAAACATAGGGGTGCACTGATCTTTCTCATACTTGATTGCTGCATTCTTAGGGTAAATTCCTAGGAGTGCAAGTCCTGGGTCAAATGGTAGGTCTGTTTTGAGCATTTTGATGTACCTCCATACTGCTTTCCACAATGGTTGAACTAACTTACATTCCCACCAGCAGTGTAGGAGGGTTCCCCTTTCTCCACAGCTTCGCCAACATTTGTTGTTGTTTGTCTTTTGGATGGCAGCCATCCTTACTGGTGTGAGGTGATACCTCATTGTAGTTTTAATTTGCATTTCTCTGATAACTAGCGATGTGGAGCATGTTTTCATGTGTCTGTTGGCCATCTGTATTTCTTTTTTGGAGAACTGTCTGTTCAGTTCCTCTGCCCATTTTTTAATTGGGTTATTTGTTTTTTGTTTGTTGAGGCGTGTGAGCTCTTTATATATTGTGGACGTCAAGCCTTTATTGGATGTGTCATTTTCAAATATATTCTCCCATACTGTAGGGATCCTTTTTGTTCTATTGATGGTGTCTTTTGCTGTACAGAAGCTTTTCAGCTTAATATAGTCCCACTTACTCATTTTTGCTGTTGTTTTCCTTGCCCGGGGAGATATGTTCAAGAAGAGGTCACTCATGTTTATGTCTAAGAGGTTTTTGCCTATGTTTTCATCCAAGAGTTTAATGGTTTCATGGCTTACATTCAGGTCTTTGATCCATTTTGAGTTTACTTTTGTAAATGGGGTTAGACAATGGTCCAGTTTCATTCTCCTACATGTAGCTGTCCAGTTTTGCCAGCACCACCTGTTGAAGAGACTGTCATTTCGCCATTGTATTTCCATGGCTCCTTTATCAAATATTAATTGACCATATATGTCTGGGTTAATGTCTGGATTCTCTAGTCTGTTCCATTGGTCTGTGGCTCTGCTCTTGTGCCAGTACCAAATTGTCTTGATTACTATGGCTTTATAGTAGAGCTTGAAGTTGGGGAGTGCGATCCCCCCTACTTTATTCTTCTTTCTCAGGATTGCTTTGGCTATTCGGGGTCTTTGGTGTTTCCATATGAATTTTTGAATTATTTGTTCCAGTTCATTGAAGAATGTTGCTGGTAGTTTCATAGGGATTACATCAAATCTGTATATTGCTTTGGGCAGGATGGCCATTTTAACGATATTAATTCTTCCTAGCCACGAGCATGGGATGAGTTTCCATCTGTTAGTGTCCCCTTTAATTTCTCTTAAGAGTGACTTGTAATTTTCAGAGTATAAGTCTTTCACTTCTTTGTTTAGGTTTATTCCTAGGTATTTTATTTTTTTTTGAGGCAATTGTGAATGGAGTTGTTTTCCTGATTTCTCTTTCTGTTGGTTCATTGTTAGTGTATAGGAAAGCCACAGATTTCTGTGTGTTGATTTTGTATCCTGCAACTTTGCTGTATTCCGATATCAGTTCTACTAGTTTTGGGGTGGAGTCTTTAGGGTTTTTTATGTACAGTATCATGTCATCTGCAAATAGTGACAGTTTAACTTCTTCTTTACCAATCTGGATTCCTTGTATTTCTTTGTTTTGTCTGATTGCCATGGCTAGGACCTCCAGTACTATGTTGAATAACAGTGGAGAGAGTGGGCATCCCTGTCTAGTTCCCGATCTCAGAGGAAATGCTTTCAGCTTCTCGCTGTTCAATATAATGTTGGCTGTGGGTATATCGTAGATGGCCTTTATTATGTTGAGGTACTTGCCCTCTATTCCCATTTTGCTGAGAGTTTTTATCATGAATGGATGTTGAACTTTGTCAAATGCTTTTTCAGCATCTATGGAGATGATCATGTCGTTTTTGTCTTTCTTTTTGTTGATGTAGTGGATGATGTTGATGGACTTTCGAATGTTGTACCATCCTTGCATCCCTGGGATGAATCCCACTTGGTCATGGTGTATGATCCTTTTGATGTATTTTTGAATTCGGTTTGCTAATATTTTGTTGAGTATTTTTGCATCTACGTTCATCAGGGATATTGGTCTGTAGTTTTCTTTTTTGGTGGGGTCTTTGCCTGGTTTTGGTATTAGGGTGATGTTAGCTTCATAGAATGAGTTTGGGAGTATCCCCTCCTCCTCTATTTTTTGGAAAACTTTAAGGAGAATGGGTATTATGTCTTCCCTGTATGTCTGATAAAATTCCGAGGTAAATCCATCTGGCCCAGGGGTTTTGTTCTTTGGTAGTTTTTTGATTACCGCTTCAATTTCGTTGCTGGTAATTGGTCTGTTTATATTTTCTGTTTCTTTCTGGGTCAATCTTGGAAGGTTGTATTTTTCTAGGAAGTTGTCCATTTCTCCTAGGTTTCCCAGCTTGTTAGCATATAGGTTTTCATAGTATTCTCTAATAATTCTTTGTATTTCTGTGGGGTCTGTCGTGATTTTTCCTTTCTCGTTTCTGATACTGTTGATTTGTGTTGACTCTCTTTTCTTCTTAATAAGTCTGGCTAGAGGCTTATCTATTTTGTTTATTTTCTCGAAGAACCAGCTCTTGGTTTCATTGATTTTTGCTATTGTTTTATTCTTCTCAATTTTATTTATTTCATCTCTGATCTTTATTATGTCCCTCCTTCTGCTGACCTTAGGCCTCATCTGTTCTTTTTCCAATTTCGATAATTGTGACATTAGACCATTCATTTGGGATTGTTCTTCCTTTTTTAAATATGCTTGGATTGCTATATACTTTCCTCTTATGACTGCTTTTGCTGTGTCCCACAGAAGTTGGGGCTTAGTGTTGTTGTTGTCACTTGTTTCCATATATTGCTGGATCTCCATTTTGATTTGGTCATTGATCCATTGATTATTTAGGAGCGTGTTGTTAAACCTCCACGTGTTTGTGAGCCTCTTTGCTTTCTTCGTACAGTTTATTTCTAGTTTTATGCCTTTGTGGTCTGAAAAGTTGGTTGGTAGGATTTCAATCTTTTGGAATTTTCTGAGGCTCTTTTTGTGGCCTAGTATGTGGTCTATTCTGGAGAATGTTCCATGTGCACTTGAGAAGAATGTATATCCTGTTGCTTTTGGATGTAGAGTTCTATAGATGTCTAGTAGGTCCATCTGCTCTACTGTGTTGTTCAGTGCTTCCGTGTCCTTACTTATTTTCTGCCCAGTGGATCTATCCTTTGGGGTGAGTGGTGTGTTGAAGTCTCCTAGAATGAATGCATTGCAGTCTATATCCCCCTTTAGTTCTGTTAGTATTTGTTTCACATATGCTGGTGCTCCTGTGTTGGGTGCATATATATTTATAATGGTTATATCCTCTTGTTTGACTGAGCCCTTTATCATTATGTAGTGTCCTTCTTTATCTCTTGTTACTTTCTTTGTTTTGAAGTCTATGTTGTCTGATATTAGTACTGCAACCCCTGCTTTCTTCTTGCTGTTGTTTGCCTGAAATATGTTTTTCCATCCCTTGACTTTTAGTCTGTACATGTCTTTGGGTTTGAGGTGAGTTTCTTGTAAGCAGCATATAGATGGGTCTTGCTTTTTTATCCATTCTATTACTCTGTGTCTTTTGATTGGTGCATTCAGTCCATTTACATTTAGGGTGACTATTGAGAGATATGTACTTACTGCCATTGCAGGCTTTAAATTTGTGGTTACCAACGGTTCAAGGTTAGCCTCTTTAGTATCTTACTGCCTAACTTAGCTCGCTTATTGAGCTGTTATATACACTGTCTGGAGATTCTTTTCTTCTCTCCCTTCTTATTCCTCCTCCTCGATTCTTCATATGTTGGGTGTTTTGTGCTGTGCTCTTTCTAGGAGTACTCCCATCTAGAGCAGTCCCTGTAAGATGTTCTGTAGAGGTGGTTTGTGGGAAGCCAATTCCCTCAGCTTTTGTTTGTCTGGGAATTGTTTAATCCCACCGTCATATTTGAATGATAGTCGTGCTGGACACAGTATCCTTGGTTCAAGGCCCTTCTGTTTCATTGTATTAAATATATCATGCCATTCTCTTCTGGCCTGTAGGGTTTCTGCTGAGAAGTCTGATGTTAGCCTGATGGGTTTTCCTTTATAGGTGATCTTTTTCTCTCTAGCTGCCTTTAAAACTCTTTCCTTGTCCTTGATTTTTGCCATTTTAATTATTATGTGTCTTGGTGTTGCCCTTCTTGGATCCTTTCTGTTGGGGGTTCTGTGTATTTCCATGGTCTGTTCGATTATTTCCTCCCCCAGTTTGGGGAAGTTTTCAGCAATTATTTCTTCTAAGATACTTTCCATCTCTTTGCCTCTCTCTTCTTCTTCTGGGACCCCTATAATACGGATATTGTTCCTTTTGGATTGGTCACACAGTTCTCTTAACATTGTTTCATTCCTGGAGATCCTTTTGTCTCTCTCTACGTCAGCTTCTATGCGTTCCTGTTCTCTGATTTCAATTCCATCAATGGCCTCTTGCATTCTATCCATTCTGCTTATAAACCCTTCCAGAGTTTGTTTCATTTCTGCGATCTCCTTTCTGGCATCTGTGATCTCCCTCCGGACTTCATCCCATTTCTCTTGCGTATTTCTGTGCATCTCTGTCAGCATGTTTATGATTCTTATTTTGAATTCTTTTTCAGGAAGACTGTTAGGTCTGTCTCCTTCTCTGGTGTTGTCTCTGTGATCTTTTTCTGCCTGTAGCTTTGCCTTTTCATGGTGATAGGAATAGTTTGCAGAACTGGGACGAGTGACGGCTGGAAGAACTTCCCTTCTTGTTGGTTTGTGGCCCTCCTCTCCTGGGAGAACAGCGACCTCTAGTGGCTTGTGCTGCGCAGCTGCGCGCAGACAGGGCTTCTGCTTCCTGCCCGGCTGCTATGGAGTTAATCTCCGCTGTTGCTGTGGGCGTGGCCTGGCTCGGGCAGCTACTCCAAAGTGGTGGAGTCGCGTTGGAGCAGGAGCAGCTGGGAGGCTATTTATCTCCGTAAGGGGCCTCCCTGCTCCCTGCAGCCCAGGGGTTAGGGTGCCCAGAGATCTCTGGATTCCCTACCTTTGGATTAAGTGACCCGCCCTGTCCCTTTAAGACTTCCAAAAAGCACCCGCCAAAACAAAACAACGAGCACCAAAAAAAAAAAAAGAAAAAAAAATTTTAAATTAAAAAAAAATTTTTTTTAATTAAAAAAAAAAAAGGTGGTCGCTCGTTTTTCTTTATTCTCCGGTGCCAGCCTCAGGCCTCTGCTCACCAGTCTTGCTGCCCTGTTTCCCTAGTATTGGGGTCCCTATCCCTTTAAGACTTCAAAAAAGCGCTCAACAAAACAAAACAGCAAAAAAGCAAAAAAAAAAAAAAAAAAATGGTCGCGCGCTTTTCTTATGTCCTCTGACACCCGGCCTCCAATGCCCGCTCACTGTTCTTGCTGCCCTGTTTTCCTAGTATCGAGCGCCCTGCACTCTGGCCCAGATGGCTGGGGCTGGGTGTTCGGCAGTCCTGGGCTCCGTCTCCCTCCCGCTCTGCCTATTCTTCTCCCGCCAGGAGCTGGGGGGAGGGGCGCTCGGCTCCCGCGGGGCCGGGGCTTGTATCTTACCCCCTTCGCGAGTTGCTGGGTTCTCTCCGGTGCGGATGTGGTCTGGATGTTGTCCTGTGTCCTCTGGTCTTTATTCTAGGTAGGGTTGTCTTTGTTATATTTTCATAGATATATGTTGTTTTGGGAGGAGATTTCTGCTGCTCTACTCATGCCGCCATCTTCCGCCCCTCCTGCTTTTAGCTTTTTTAAATGAAAATTTGATCAGGTTGCTCTCCCTAATTAAGATCCCCCAAAAGTTGCCCAAAACCCCAGAATGCAAGTGCAGAGCTTGGAGCATGGGCCGCATACCCATCGCACAGCAGGGTCCTCACTTGGATCAGCCATCACCCCAAGCAGATCCCAGAGGCTGACTCGGCAGCTCTGGTCTGGGGCTCCAGAATGAGGGCTCTGACATACAGGCCATGTGCCGCTGAGCTGGAGAACCTCAGGGTCCTCGCCCTCACCTTGCCTCTTCTTACCCCTACATTTGGATATGGTGTTCATGTGCTTTAGGCACTCATCTCCTCACCCCTTCTCCCAGGAGGCCCAGCACCTTTGACGGGCATTGGGTACCTCTTATTTTTCCTTCAAGTCCCAGCTTAGGCATCAGTCTCTCCACTACTGTGTCAGACACCTTTCCTGTGGGCTCCCCAGGTGTTCTCGGCTATATTACTGCCAATGCCGCCTTATGTCCCCTACCTACCCACCCCAACTGGGAGCTCCTGGTAGCAAGAACTCTGTCTTCTTCACTGAGCCTCAGTTTTCAACATAGGGCCCAGAGCAGAGGCTCATTCATTAGCTGTAAGTTTAATGGACAAATCCAACTTGCCTAAATTTCACACATACATATGCTAAAAAAACCAAAAAGAAAATCTGAGAATTATTCGTAAGGTTGTTTTAAAAAAAAAAGACATCACCACTTTCTATGTAATCCTCTTGGCCCAGGTTTCCATATAAATGAAATAATGGTCAATGAGTGAATGGTGTTGTGAACCCTATTTCAGAAAGGACTGCAGTGTCTCATGCCAAAAGACAAATCTTATTAGGCTGAGGAACTCACTGGATACGAACACTTAACCGCTGTCATTCACCTCACCTGCCAACTGCCTCTTAGGGAAACTAGTGAAACAGTCACAAAACTGCATTTTTTACTATACGTAAAGAAATGATCATCTTTCATCTAAAACTGTTCACAACACAAAGGTTTAGAGTTGACGTCTCAAAGAGATTTGATTATAAGTAACATACAAAGAAAGTAAAGATAGTCTCACAATGGGCGCTGGTACTTTATTAAATTAACACCAAGTAGATTTTCTAATATGTCCTTTCTCATTAAGACATAGGGAAGTCAATTTTGAGGCAAATATTCTAATAGAAACACCAACCACAGTCAGCTTTTCAGTCCCAGTTCCGGATCTACAGCCCTGCCGCAGGCTCAGCAAGGGCAGCAGCCTGAAGACCAGCCCAAACCAACTTCTCTCTTCTCCAAAACTGACGTCAGCACTGATGTCAAATTCCCTCCTTTTTCTGTAATGTGGACCAGCGAGGGGAAGCCCATATAATTACAAGGTATTTCTTACTTAACTACAGCAGCATTTGCTTTCAAAGTGACTGCCTGACATCCCATGAGGTTTGCTGTCCACACAGTGTCACAGAACAGGAGCGAGCTTTCTGTTTAAAATGCAGCCCAAATGTCTGTTCATGATACTAAGCCTCGACTAGGAGAACTCCCAATTTTCACATATAAAGTCAACTAACAAGAGCATAAAAGTTAAGTCAGATCTGCTGATCAGAAACATTTTTACTCTTGTTTTATCGGAAATTGTAGGGGAGGATACAGGGGACAGAATGTACTAAAAGCGAGCATCGTCTCTGAGGTGGAGAGCAAGGTGCGGAGCACTGATCAGAGCTGGGAGCCCCAGACCGCGACAGGTGCGCCTGCACACAGCTCCCCTTGTGAGCCATTGGGCAGTGGGGCAGGTATGGACAGGCCTCAGTGTGCCTTCTGCTGTCACAAAGGGGAAGGGAGTATATACAGTGGCCACAAGACGTTACCATTTACAAAGAATATGTCAGGTAGTCTGGATAATGCCTCCATGCAAACCTAAACATTCAGACGGCAGTGTTTCCACTGTTAATCCAGTTTGTCCTGCCTACAGACACACAGTCACAACTCCTGCTCCTCCCACAACCCAGAGCCCCATGCAAAGTGTTACTTGAGAGCCTCTTTCAATAAAAATCTGTCAGTTTTGCTAGAAAATCCTAGAGTTTAGCCTATACTCTTGGGGGTATCACAACTTTAGAGGTTCTAACCTGGCGTGCACTTTGAAATTACAGCAGAAACGTTTGCAAAATTTGGCTTGTCTGAATTAAAATGAAATAATCCTAAATGCCTACATGTCAAGCAAAACAGAAGAGGAAATTGAGTTTGTCAATTTCTAGAAGAAAAGGCTGACTTTCTCATTCAAACTTCCAGTGTGCTGGCCTCCAGCACAAGAGTGAAGTAAAAACCCCGAGCAAAGTTAGGTGCTAGTTTTACTGGCTCCTTCACGTGTTAACATCTTATACAGAAGCAGGAAAATCAACACAAACATGTTTTTCTGCCATTCCCAAAGGACATCACATTATTCCACTTAGAAACATATTTTATATATAAGTAAGACATTTTTGGGGGGGAGCAAAATTGTTGAAATACATACACTTCCAACCTCCCTTCCATAAAAAGCTGACTACATTATGCCGACACGCAGACTGTCCAAAGTGCTGCCTCCTCTCACACGATGTGGAGGGTCTGAAGGCACATGTAGGTGTGTGTCAGGCCGGCAGAAAGAGAACGAGGAGGAGTAACGTCCATTTTAACCTCTTAGTTACTGGGATTTTCAATAACAATCCTCCAGGATTTAAAAAAATATATATTTATCCTTCTGGTTCTGTAGTATTTTTATTCTGCTAGTTTAATCTGTAATTATGTGTGGTCTTGGTCCTTAAAAAAATAGAAAAACACCCCAAACATTCTTTTTTGTATGCCATTTGAAGGCTGGCAGTAGGAGATAAGGAGCTGGTGACCTGTGGTGCCCCATAGCACCACGCTGACTGGACAGAACCACGCACCCATCGTTAGACTAGCGCCTTCTCCAACTCTGATGGGAACTCCCAGACTGCGCTGGATGAAATGAGGAGACAATGGCAAGGAAAGGGAAAATTAAACTTAATGTTAAAAGGCTGCCCAAGGGCAGGGAGCTTTTCTCCATCAGTGTTCACTAGTGAGATGAGGTGGTAAGAGAGGAAAGCGTAACAGATTTTGCTTTTTGTGTCTTTCTGAGTTTCTTCTGTTTTCTAAAGTTTATAGGGTTTCATAGTGATGTAATCTAAGATTATCATTAGGGAAACAAAAAAACAGTGATAGAGTTAGAATCAGAGGTAAGAATGGGTATGAAGCCAGGGATGGGCTCAGAACTGAGTGATTTCAGGGTTTCTACCCACTTTGGGCCATGACCCCACCTAGCCATCTAACTACCACATATTCAACCCCATGAAATGCATGCAGGAGTAAGAGGCACCCTCCAACATACTCTGCTGAGTCAGAGTACGCAGTCAGTCACCCAAACTGGGACCACTGTCAGGGACTCACAAACCTCACCTACCTATTCAGTGCCAGAGCCTTTCGGCTCAGACCTCTGTGTCTACAGCTGTGCAAGTTCACGAGCTTGGTGCTGGTGCTGATTCTGTAACTATGGGGTTGGAGACAACCCTAATTATGAATCTCACTCTAAATGAGTGGGTGCCCACCTGCCAGCCAGAGTGGGCTTGGAGACAGCTACCCAAGCAATGGGATTTGAGAACTCTTTTAAGGGACACTTTGCAAACAGAAATACTCCTGCGCAGGTAATATTGCAAACATACAGTCAAAAAGCATACACTGACCACCTAATTCACATCAAGAAACATGCTTGATGCAGCAAAAAAACAGTCCCTGCCAGCTCAGCTTACTAGCTCGCCCTAGTCAGGAGGGGAACATCAGACAGGCAACCACAGGAAGAAACATGCAGTACAAACCACGATATATTTAAGAATGAAAAGCTCATAGTGCTTTCAGAGGGGAACTTCTGATGAGGGAGTAGGGGAGGAGTTTGTGGGAGTTAGTTTTTAAGGGCATGAGGAATGAACAGAAATGAGCAGAAATGAAGAGAGCCAGAAAAACTGATTTGTATTTGTTAACATGGACATAGACTTTAAAGCAATGCAAGTGATGAGATAGCCCAGGTGTAAAAAGGCTTACCCCTGCTCTGAGGGCCCCCAGCATGTGGGGATCAGCATAGAGCAGGAGTCAGGAGGGTGGGAGGAACACAGCCATGATGCTGAGGGTCCCAGTAGCAATGCTCCGTTGGGAGGAGCTGGAAGACAAGTCAAGTTCAACAGAGTAGAGAGAGGTGATGGGCTCACACAGGGCCCCAGGGCAGAAATCCTGATGAAGAGAGGGAGGAAAGGGGGAAACTGACCCGTAACAGCTGAGAACTGGTAAAATGTTCCATGATGAATGGAGAACAAACTGGGAATCAGAAGATGAAGAAACACAGAATATCAACCCAGGAAGCCTGCATCCATCTCTTAGCAGCTCCCATGCCAGAGAACAGAGAAAATGGAAAAGAAAATTTGTAAACTTACATAGAGAAAAACAGTAACAAGTTCCAAGAGAAAAAAGTCCCCAAGAAAGGAACAAGAATCACACTAGCACTCAACTTCATCAGCACTTAGAACGAGAGGACCATGGGGGACAGCCGTGGTGGTCATCACCCCCATTTTCTGCCCAGAGGCACTGTGCAGAAGACAGCCTTGGTAAGAACCCTAACAAAGTGAGGAAGCCTCCGCAGATTAAGGCTGTCTCGACAGCTGGGCTGCAGGCACATCAGAGAGCTAGTGCTGTGCAGGAAGGGGCTCCAGAAATCTGCACAGAAGTGTGCCTAAGGTCATGGTTGAAGACTGGGATATACATGTCCAGGGCAAAGCCCAGTGAAGCTGGACAAGACGACCTCTGGGGACCCCCCCACCCACACACCACTGGAGCCTGCACAGGGAACCTGACATCAGAGTTCCAGCTGCCAATGTGCAGAGACCTTATTAAATACTTGGCACTCATGTGACAGCCTAGGAAGGCCAAACTCAGAAGCAGGGCCACTTTCTCATTCTAGAGTGAAAGGTCCTATAGGCCCACGCTAGTAAAGCTTAAGACATGCCCTGAATGATCAAGTAAATTAACTGCCTGACAGAACAAAAGTCAATACCCTTCACAGATCCAAAATCTTCCAGCAAAGACTCAAAAGATTCTGGACATGGGGTTAAGCAGAAACATGTGGACCCATTATGAGGAGAAAAGTCAGCAAAGAGACACAGGCCCAGAAATGACAGAAATGATGGGATTATGAGACAAGAATTAGAAAAGAGCTACTGTGAATTAGGCAGGGATTTAAAGGAAAATACAAAGACAGGAAGAAATAGAGGGCTAAAAAGCAGCTGAAAAACACAGTATATGAAATGACAATGTCACAGGATGGATTCATACAGATTAGAAAATGCAGAAGAAAGGCTCAGTAAATTTGAAAACAGGGCAGCAGGAAGTTCCCAAACTGAAACTCAGAGAGAAAAGAGGCACCAAACAAGCCTTGGTGCCTGGGTAACACCAGGAGTGTGAACTGCACCATGACTGGAGGCCTGGGACAGAAAACTGTATCTGATGAAATAACGTTCAATTTTTTTTTCAAATTTGATAGGAAATATCAACTCACAGATCCAAGAAGCTCAGAATCCCAAGCAGAATAAACACAGAGCAAACCACTCTAAAGCTCAACTTAAACAAAATGCTGAAAACCAGTGATCAAGAGAAAAACCTTCAAGACAGCTACAGGGAAAAACACTCGTTACATACGGGGAACAATAGTAAGAACAGACCACTGTCATGTCATGAGAAACATGCAAGCCAGCGACAACATGATGTCTTTTAAGTGCTAAGCGAAAAAATACCTGTAATTCTATATCTAGCAAAAGTACACTTCTGAAATAGAGATAATAGCAGGAAAAAATTCAGGAAATTAAAATGAACAGGTCAAGAAATGTCAAAGTACTTCAAATGGAGAAAAAAGACACTAAAGGAACTTGGACCCACAAAGGGAATTGAGTATATCAGATGTAGGATGCAGGAAGGGCTTTCTCGTTCATTAACTCCTTTAGAAGACAACTGACTGTTTCAAGTAAGGGCTGGAAAATTACAGCCCATGGGCCAAATCTGCCTTGCTTATTTTTGTACAGTGAGAAAGCCAATAATGCTTTAATATTACTTTAAATGATTGGAAGATTACCAGAAGAGGACTATTTGGTGACAAAGGAAGATTGTATGATACTCAAATTTTGTGACACGGGATACCACATAAGCCTTTATTGGCACCAAGCCACACCCCTTCACTGACACACTGTCTATGACCACTTTCATACTACAGCAGAGTATTGATTACACAGACTATGGGAGCCCTCAAAGCCTAAAATATTTATTATTATCTGGCCCTTCAAAAAAAAAGTCTGCCACTTCCTGGTTTAAAGTAAAAATAAGAATCATGTATTATGGGGTTTAAAATATATGCATAACCTCAAAAGGTTACATACTATATGTAACATTCTTGAAATGACTAAATATTTATAAGACATTTATGTAACAGTCTCAAAATGACCAAAATGTACAGACAGTGGGCAGTGGTAGCCCGGGGACAGGGACAGATAGCAGGGTACACAGGGTCAGCATGAGGGGGTTCCTCTGTGGTGAAGGTTTGGTTCTGTATCTTGATAAACTGCATGGAACTATACACATACAAATGAACAAATGCAAAATATGGTGAAAAATGATTAAGGTCCGTAGTCTAGTTATTAGAATGTACCAGTGTCAACATGCTGATTTTGATATTGTACTTTATTATATAAGAAGTCATTTTGGGGGAAGCTGGGTGAAGGGTGCATGGAGTCTGTGCATATCTGCAATGCCCACCCTTGAGTACAATCATTTCAAAATAAAAAAAACCTTAAAAAAAAAAAGACATAAACCAACAGCAGCAAAAAATATGGGAGAATGAAAGCACACTGTTGTAAGATTTTTACATTAGCATAATAGGGTATAACACCAATGGAAGGCAAAGTACAGTAATTCAAAGATGTATGGGATAGAGCCTGGAGCAATCACTAAAACAAAACTTGGTGAACCTAATAATCCAAAAGAAGATATAAAACAGAATACTAAAAATTATTCAATTAACCCAAAATAAGTCAGGAAAGGAGAAAATAAGGGAAAAAAGAACAGGGCAAAAAGCAAAATGGAAGACTTAAACACAATCACATTAAGAATTATATTAAACACAAATAATACAAACATCTCAATTAAAAGACAGAGATTGTCAGACTCAATTTACTGCTTTTAAGAGATATACATGAACACAAAGTAGTAGTTTAAAAGTGAAAGGACAGAAAAAGATGCACCATGAGAACAGTAATACTAAGAAAAATGGAATGCATTTATTAGTATCAGACAAAACCAACTACAAAACAGGAGTATTACCAGATTTTAAAAAAGGAATTCTCATAATGTTAAAAGGGTCAATTCATTAAGGAACATAACAATCCTCAATGTATATGCACCTAATAATGGACCTTCAAAAATATCTGAAGCAAAACTAACAGAACTAAAGGAATAAATAAAAACATCCACAATGGAGATGTCAACATTCTTCTCTCAAGAACTAAGAAAAGTTGACAGGAAATCAGTAGAAGACTTGAATAGCTCTGCTAACACTACTGATATTCATAGGTACTCAGCAACACAGAACATGCATGTCTCAAGCACACAAGGAATAATAAGCTAAGCTAAACAAACAAGAGAGAATATGCCTCATTATTATCACCACAAAAAAAAACAGAAATAGAGCATTTACATTCCTGTCCTAATAATGTAAACTTCAGGTAGAAAGTCAAAAAGTTGAGAAAGAGAAAAGGAAAATAAAGATCAACTCTGAAGACAAGTTCAATTTGAGTAATTTTTTCTGTTATTTTGGTTAGCTAATAAAGTTATCTCTATGGCTATAAATAAATTAGTAAAGTATGAAATTTAAGTTAGCAAAGTTTACATATTTTAACCTCATTTAACGAAACACTCTAAAAGCAATTCCAGGTAAATATCATAGCTTTCATGATGAAACTATCTTTTTTGACTCATTAGAGTCAATGTGAGATGTTTCATGTGAAAGAAGACTGGGCAGAGCACCACATAAGAAGAAATAGAAAAAAATTTTCTAAACAATATTTGGTTCCCACATTTATTACATAGGTTCTTTTGTTTGTGCTTTAAATCAGGGTAAACACCTTCCTCAGGTCACATGGTGCTTGGACCCTCACGGCACACATGGGGAAGGCAGTACATGCTGGGGATGCCACGGGTCCAACGAACAATGGGCTCAAAGAACCTGCCACTCCCTCCCCAACAATGAAAAAGAATAATCACGACACTGTGATCTGAAGATTCCATCATCACCTTTAGATTATGTAAAGGTCTGCTTTCTGGAACAATGGAGCAATACTAACAACACTGGGATGTTTGGAGATACCAGCGTTTAAGCCTCTGGGACTCAGGTATGCTTTCACCAGCTCTCACTGCCTCTGTCTCCCATCCTAGGAATGGTGTGCTAGACCCCACTTCTCACCAAAGCACTCAGATCAGACATGAGGCCCCACAGGCCTGTCTCCAGTGAGCAAGGCCTTACCCAGGGGGCGACTAAACGCATCAAGCAACCCCTGCTTTCTACATCCCCAACTCGCCCCAAACTGTTCCTAAGAGAGGGTCTGGGGCCCCACTAACTTTACACTGGGTATTAAAGCTCCTCCCAATCTTACTGCTGTGTCAGTGCCAGTCCTTCCCCATTCTCTTGTCGCTACTGCACAATGGGAACACAGAAGGGAAAAAACATAAACTACAAAAATGGTAAAGGAAAACTTTGTTTATATTCTAAAATATGTACTAGATTTTATAAAATTATTTTATGAAAATATAGTTTGAAGGAGAATAAATATTCTAATAATAAACATACCCTAATGTTTCTGTAACAGTAACATCTAATAATAAGCACCGTAAAGGAGGAAAGGGTTTTCACATTTTAAAAAAGTACAAATCCTTTTAAGGAATAAAAATATGACTTTTTATAAAAGCCAAGCACTCTTCATGACTACTGACCAACTGCTTGATAATTAGCTATAGATGTCTCATGCCATTTAACCTTTTGTTTTGTACAATATTAGCATTCTGTTACAGGTTTAATAAAGAAACAAAGCCCTATTTAAGTGTATCTGTGCCCTGAAAGAACACACTCTACTTCATGCAGCCATTTCCTCAGAATTCAGCTCCATCAATGCTGTCCCTCACCTGTACTGTGCCCCAGTAAGAGGGCGTAGACGCGCTGCCGCACAGGGCGGTAGACAAAGGCCTGGCTGGGCAGGGCCTGGTCCAGTTCGTCCTCCAGGCTGTTGCTGCACTCCACCTCCCCACTGCTCATGATGTTGTACACCAGGTAGCTCTCCGCCTGGACATGATGCTCTCTGGCAACCTGTTCAAATTTAAATACAACCAATTTCTCCTTGGAAACAAAGTAGTAACTTGCAAATAAAAAGCCTCAACACCTTTTCATCACATGCTAGTGTTTTTAAGGCACTCAGAAAATGAAATAATTGTCACGCACACACATGACATCAAGCTGGCATTTATGCTTCCTTTCCTTTGGGCTTCTAGGCTCAAAAATTACTTTTTCCTTCTCCTCCTTCCAACACCTACCAGATGTATCACACTTACTGGCTACAGTATATCTCACTTTGTCAACCTAATAATAAGTGTCACTATAAAAGGCTCTTGCTGACCCCCAGCCCGTTTTTCCCTTCTCCAACCCACCCTTCACACCAACACCCTGTCTTCTTAGAAACAGAGGGCCAGTTCCTACCTTGCCCAAAAGCCCTGAATGGCTACTGCAGATTGTTCACCCCCACTTTCAGGCCCTACTGGGCCTCAGTGTCCTCTTCCCACACACACCATGAAACTGCAATGCTCCAGCCACCTTTGCTGTCCCAGAGTGCCAAGCCTCCTCCCAGCACTGGCGCCCCCATGGGATGTCCCCATCAGTGCCTGCCCACCTCCCACTTCACAAGCCTCTTTCCCATGTAGGTTCACCTAAAGCGTCTCCCTCTCCATAAATTCTCTCCTCGCAACTAGAACTCATCTCCTCCCTACCTTATGGGGCTCAATGCACATTTACACTGCAATACTTATCTTCTGATCTCTCCTATCTCACTGTAAGCTCCTTGGGACTAGGAACTAGATCATATTCATGCATTTGTTCAGTAATTTTTACTGAGCAAAAACTAGGTGCTGATAGTCGTGTGTTTCTGCCTAGCAGTGCCAGCACACATTGGTCGGGGATGAGATGTATGGTTTAAATTGATTCCACTTTCTCATTCAATAAACAGGATAGTCAGGAGGCATCTCAGCATGTGTAACCACGCAGTTATGATGGAAAACACTAGTAGACATTAACCAGCAGATAGGGCAGGAGAGCTTTCCAAGCCAGGATGGATGAGGGATGACACAGCTGCACACGTGTTAGCAGCAAGGTGGAGGCCTGCCACAGCCTTGTTAAGGGATCATGTCTACCCTGAGCTGTGAAGTGCAAATAAACAACTTTATTTCTGCCTGCAGCATGACTAATGGATTGGAAGGGGCACAGGTTTGTACAGGAAGTGTTAAGAGATCACCACGGTGACCCAGTCAGGACAGAGCTTGGTCCAGGGTAACCAAACATTGAACGGGTGAAAGGAACGAGACTTGGGATACACAGTGCCTAGGCTTGTAACTTGTGTGGCCAGATGAAAGATGGTGACACAATGCCAGGAGCAATTCGTAGATAAGGCCGTGGGCTGGGTTTTGAGCTTGCTGAGATGCCTTTGGGGCAGTCACATGCCTTAGCCAGAACAGGAGAGTGCCTGCCTCAAAGAGCTGCTGGGAGGCTAAATGAAGTGTGTCAGCACAGACCCTCACATGGAACAGGTGTTAATTAAGAGTGGCCCTCCATCAAAACCTTCCTTGGCTCTATTACCCCTAGAATTAGTCCAGATTCCTGGCGGGATGTTCAAGGATCTTCACAGTCTGACTGCAGTCCACCTCCCACATTTTCTTACTTTTCCCCTCAAGCCCTTGCTCCAGCCCTGTTCTACACTGTCCCAACAGCACAGACTCAGCACTCCACCCTTCATGCTCCCATAGCCCCACGTCTCTGCCTTCCAAAGCAAGGTTCAGCCCCAGTGAAGGTCTGTCTCCAGCCCCACCTCTACCAGAAGCTTCTCTCTGTCCATCAGCCCACAGTGATCTCCCTCCTGCAGACTCCTAGAGCTCTCCTCCAGAACAGAAGCAAACAGTTTATGACGTAAGTCCAAATGTGCTATGTCAACTTCTTAACTGAACTCCGAGGGTCCTGCCCTGTGCTCCCCACAGTGCCTCAACCATGTTCACAGACAAGTCCACCAGAGGACACATCCCACTCATGACCTATCAGGTGGGTATATCTACATACCTTTAAGATGTCAGGGTCTGAAACCATGGTCACTTGTGGCCTCATTTCAGGCTCCATATCCACGGGGCCTTCTTGTTGCATTTCAGGGTTTGTACGCATGAGTGCTTCCCCCTTAAATTCAAGACCTGTAGCTATAGGTAATTTCTGCTTGATTTTAGGGTGTGTACACATGGGAACTTCTTGCTTGGGTGCAGGATCTATATTGATGGGAACTTCCTGCTTGGATTCAGGCTCTGTACACATGGGAACTTCCTGCTTGGATTCAGGCTCTGTACACATGGATACTATCTCCTTTTCCAAAGTTATTACACCTTTGGGTTTTTGGAAAAACCATGGTGATTTCTGTCCTGGCAAAAGATATGATGCCACTCCCCTATGAAAAAGGGCTTTGTTTGGTCCCAAAGGTAACATTTCTTCCAGCTTTTTCTCACCTTGATACAAGCGAAGAACTTTAGCTATGTGGTCAGCTACAGCTAAGATAATGTTACCTTTTTTGTCAAAGTTCTCTTTCACTGAGGTGTAGGAAGACAAGCACTTGTACCGAAAGCTTTCAAACATGCCTTCTGGGATTATGTCGTTGCCAAGGAGGCAGGCCAGCAGAGGAAGGTCTGCCAGGTTAAGACCCAGACTCTGGCAGAGCGTCTCTCTACAGAGCATGACAGTCTCAAGACTCTCCAGACAGAGCTCACTAATTGAAAAGTAGGGGCAGGTGTCATAAATCAAGTAGTCTGTGTCTTCCCCTAGAATTCCAAGACAGTTATTCTGGAGGCCATAGGACGCCACCTCATAGTCAGCTTCCTGCAATGAACACAGGGTCTCCTGACCAAGGGTCTTCAAAGCAAACCGCGTAAAGATGGCCAGCCCAGACGGTATGAAGAACATGCTTCTGCCAGGCTGCTCCCTGTGCGACTTGATATAGTGGAAAATCCTGGCAATCTCCCTGTTGTTCTTGAGTCTCCGTTTCACCCACTCACGGCGCTTGTCCTGCTCCACAGTCCCGTCAAAGAAGAAGGTCAGCTGGATGCCGACAGCTGTGAAGGCTTGCACAAAATCTTGCAAAGCAGAAAAGTATTCTCGCCACTGGCCACCACAGATCCAAGATCTGGGAGTATACCAGTACCTGAGACAACACATGGCATCAACGACAACGGTAGGGGTGCACCCAGGATGCTTGCTTCGGTGGCGTTCTGCTAGGTCTCTGAAATTCACTACTGTACATACATGCGGGCAGGTACTTCCCACAAATCCCTGCAAGCCTCTGACGCCCATAATGGAACTGCAGGAAAGGACCTGGAAAGGGAAATACATGAACAATTATGGCACTATCACTAAACATATGGCACCCTCAAAGCAAACACAAGGTAACATTTAACGGTCATTCTCTATTTCAAAACAACTCTCATCTCCAACATGATATGCTACATGATATGCCAGTTGGGAGCCCAGAGTTTTCCACAACAGTACATAACGAATTTCACTTACAAGCTCCCTGAGCTGGACTTTTATCATGACAACATAATGTAAGAATCTGTCAAGATTTTCTCTAAGACATTTATTCAGGACATTTCTCATCAAATTCAAAAACAAGATGTTTCCCATCTAGAATTCCAGTAGTCACTGATTTTGAAAATCTAAAACATAAGTTGATACATGCAACATGATGTTTCTCAAAGTAGTTTTGCTGAGTAAAAAAACAAACAAACAAAAAAGGAATATATAAACAGTGTGCAATTCCATTTACATAAAATTCTAGCTCACTGAGAGGCAAGCTGGTCTGTAGGGATGGAGAGCACAGCAGTGGTTGTCTAGGGTGGGGATGCTGAGGAGGAGGGGTGTGCAGAGGAGAAATTGTTGGGGTGATGGGTATATTCACTACCTTGATGGTGGTAACGGTATCGGGGTGACACATGCTGACCAGGTTGAACTGGACACTGTAATATGTGCACTTCACTGTAATGTCAAGCACAGGTCAATCAAGATGTTCAAAGAACAAAACCTACTATGCAAATGTTTACATTTGAGGTGGTGACTGACTTTTAATGGAAAACTGCCCATTCTAAAGTGTAGAAACAGACAAAATAGTTCAAAGAGTTAGAATTTGCATCTGGAAAAAGTCTAAGCAGAGTACTTGATATAATAAGATGTCCTTATATATAATGAAAGATGTAGTGTAAGACATTCTTCAAGTAGGTAATAGAGTCTTTCAATGGTCAGAAAAAATTCCATAATGACATCTTTTATCTTGCCGGCCTATATTCTTTCACACGGGTTTTATTCAAGAGTCATCAGGGTTTAGCGTCCTTTGATAAAACAAAACAAAAAATCCTTATTATGCAAACAGCAACACCTGAACAAATAAGCCTTCTCAAGCGTAGGCTGGAGGACAGCAGCCACCGGCTGAAGGCCATCACAGCTCTGCCTGATGTCCCCCACAGCACTGGCACTCCACACACAAAACCTCCGATCTTCAAAACAACCCTGACAGGTAAAAGACTAAAAGTTCTATTTCACAAATGAAGAAACTCTAATTACTTGATTGAGGAAAGTCACCCATACAGGGTCATCTTCTTAGGATTTATTACTGCCTGCTAGTGGAATCTGGCCCTAACACTGGAATTTGAAGTTATCTGTTTAATAGCTGTTAGTAATAAAAAATATAAACTGATGTGGACATAAATAGCACACATTTATGTTGAAATTTAGATAAGTCTCGCTCATTGTTCTCTAAACATAAGGGAACATATGAATTCATATACCCCAAACCACCATAAAGTTATTACTAGTCTAGAGTTTATCTTGGGAGCATTTCCATGGTACACAAGTTTTTGAAGCAGGAACTGGACCTCATAATGGGATTATCTCAGCTCTAAGGCAGTTCTGCAGGTCAGACCTCTGGGTGACATCGTATTTCTGCAGCAGGTGACTTTTCTGGTGGCATTTCAGCCCAGTGTTGAGTGCACATTTGGAAAGGGGCTCTCGGAATACAATGGGTGGTCGAGACAGCCAACAGTACTCGGCCTCATGAATGTGGCCACTCCAGGCCTAGCTTTAAAAACAGCAGGCTTGGAAGGTCTGCTGACAGGTGGATCCAAGGTAGCTCTTAGGAACGTGTACTCTGACTGCTCCTATGCTGCGGATGCCTCACTGGCTCCGAGCTGGGTGCTAATCCCTTCCCACCAGGCGCCCCCATGGCCAGGGCTGGCACGCAGTCCTTGCTGGCTTGCTCAAGACACACACACTGCAATGCACACACTCAGGGACGAAGCTGAGAGAGGGAGCCTGGCAGCCCGCCCTGCACCCGGCCCCGCGGATGTGACTTACACAGCAGCCTGACACATTTGGGTTGGCTGCTGTCCCTCACCAACAAAAAGGGATTTTTGTTTCATGCATTTTTCTTCTAAAACTGCAAATGTCAACACTGAGATTCTCAAAACACTCTCCTCTTTATTCCTCAAGAATTCAGGCTCAGCCTCTACTCTGATTTTATTCAAATGTTTTCCTTCTCACCCCACAGTGAAAAGCTCAGTATCTTAATTAAACATGTACCGGTACTCCTGTTTCTCACATTTTAAATAACAAATTACCTCAGGAATGTTATATTACAATGTGTTCTTCTATGGCATTTACAAAGAAAAATTTGGGAACTTGTGAAATTTGAGGATGCCTTCTGGTATTTCAGCTCTTTAAAGTATTCAATAATCACACTACCCACCCTCTACACAGCTGGCATGGTGTGAAATGAAATGCTTAAAAGATAAGTTCTGTAGATATTACCTTTTAGATTTTTTTAAGAGCCTTTCACTGATATGGGCACGTTTTTTCATTCTTTAAAGGTAATGTTTAAAATGGTTGCACAAATACATATATATGTGTGTGTGTGTGTATATATGTAAAACTTAATTTATTTTATCTGCAAATTACACAGGAAATTTTCATTATTCAGATGCTTGTTTGGGAAGAAAACAGAAGTCATGTCTCAATAGATAGGAGCGTCATTGCCCAAAATACAGTCTGGGAGTCACTTCCATCATTTCCATCGATGTGGGCCCCTCAGGACAGATGACACCACTGTCATATTCCCAATACCCATCAAATAAAATTTAATTTCATTCAAATGGTTTTCCTTCTCACCGCAGCAATGAAAAGAATTTGGCAAGTGCAGGCCCACTACGTATTTGTAAATGGATGAGCAAATCAAGGCATCTAAGGGCAGATGTATGAAGAGAAATCAGAAATCTGCAAGTGTAGACTTCAACTGTGGGCAAGTAAGAGTACAAAGTAGGGGGTCATGGCCCTCAAGTAACTGACAAGCTAATTCAGGAGACAGCATCAGTGCAGGAAACTCTGAGGGGCAGCCAGCAGCATACACGCCCAGCTGGAACATGCTGGAGGCTGTCCTCTTCAGAATGGCTTCACTCTCCTGACAGCCGGACTCAGACCCACACACGGAGTTATCAGAAGGTGAGGGTGTGAGCAAGAAAGAGAAGTCTAGAAGTTCCTTCTTTCAACTGACAGGCTCTTAGAGAAATAAAGAGTGGCATGCAAAAACCTATCAACCCTATTTGTCACTCATAGAGGGGGACAAAGACTGCATGTCCAGTCACTGGCCAGAGGGTCAAATGCATTCACGGGCAGCCCAGGGAATAGTTCCCACGTGGAAAGCAGTGATTGCCGAAGAACCACCAGTGCCAGCGCTCGTAGCCACCTGAAGGGCATACCCAGTAATCCAATATTGTCAAAGCATGATTTTCAAAGGCTAAAAGACATAACCTACATGAATATAAATTGTGAGGGAGATCAAAAGATGAGAGGATGGTTCAGAGGGCATCTGAACAGCTACAATTGACTAAAATTAGCTTAAGCTGGAGACAAATCAGGTTAACATCCAACAAAGCAATAAAACTGTAACGTTTGGATTTATCTTTATCAGGCAGAATAGTTCCTCTCTCTACAAGACAAAAATATGCAAACTAACATGTAACATCAGTGTTTAGGCTCTAAAGTAAATAATCGAACAGACAGAGAGACAGGTACATTCTGCTGGAAAACTGAGAGCTCCTGAGTGAGCTGGTTACACGGCGCAGGGTGGCCGTGATGAACGTGAGCCCTCTTTTCTCTCTTGCCTCATTTCCAGCCCCAGGTAACCCTTCCAGTGAGTATGCTCGCTGGGCCAAGGCCTCAGTGAGCCCTGCATGATGGCTTCATGTGCCTTATCTGAAGTCCCTGACTTCTCTCCTCCTGACTGCCCCGCCTAGAGAGACACACTTCAGGGACCCCTCACACACAGCAGCACAAGGACAGGGACTGAAAACGCCATGAGATGAATGCCCATCCCATGCCAGCAAGTGGGCAGAGTGTTTGCTCAGTGTGTGCTGAGTATTTATGAATGCACAACCAGCCAGGTGTGGAAAGGAAGGGTTGTCTCCAAGCTTCAGAGGACCTTCACACCGGGCATGATGAACAGCTGACAGACCTTGTCCTTGACAAGCTCCAGCCAGGCCCCTCTGTGCCCTCTTCCTGACTAGGCCTCCATCTTTGGCTTCCATGTATGTCCCTGCCAAGTCCAGTTTTAGCAAAAATTCTGCTGGGTCAGTTTAGAAAAAATCCCACACCCTTGGTATGATTACCCTCAAAATCTAATCAAACTCTTCATCCCCTAACTTTGTCTTTAACGGACCCTCTTACTGCTGCTGGGCTATAAGCCCCCAAAAGTCTCTGCCATATGCAGTTGAGCCCTACCTCACTCCCACACTGCAGAAGTCTTGAATAAAGTCTTCCTTGCTATTTTCACAAGTGCCAGAATAACTTTTTTTTAATATGGCTACCTCAAAGATTATTTGAATGAGAAAAGGAAAGCTTATGGCTGCTGCAATGTACTTTAATATATCTCAGTGCAGGTGTCCAGACTCAGAATGCCCTGGGGGACCCCCCACTCCAGAACACAGTCTGCCTTGTACCAAGATTCAGAACACTGGTACGTGACTGATGGAGACACCCAGTAGTTGGCAGGTTGACCTCTTTGAGCTGTGTCCTTGGGAGAAACGATGGAACACCAGGCAGTGGAGTAATGTCGATAAAGCCTTCAGAACAAAACAGGACCAAGCACAAGTTCTATCTTCCACTTGAAAGCAGCGAAACTCTGAACCAGTTTCATTTTTTTCATCTGCAAAGTAAGGTTTACAAGACCTACTACATAAATTGTCCTGATGCAATTTTATTTACATTACAGATTTATTCATCAAACATGTCTCATCAGTTGCTAAAGTATACTAAAATCAGCTCATCAGTAAAAATTCTTAAATCACCTCAAAATTTAAAACAAAGCCACACAAACTCTAGTGAGATTTTACCATGTTTGATTTTTACAAGCTAAACTACTCTTTAATGTCAGAAATGTATTTATTTGTAAAATGTATTTTCTGATTTAAAAAGCCGCCATGAAAAAAAATCAGCCACATTCTTTGCAGAAAAGTCAGAGATAGTACAAAGAAAAAAAAGGATGACTTATAATCTCATCTTCCACACACAAACCACAGCAAACATTTTAGAGTACACATTAGCTACTGTTTTTAAAAACTGGGATCATACTTTCCTATAATCTACTTTCAAGTCTAGATATATATGAAGAAAGTCCTAAAGCTCACATCACCCCTCCTGCGCGAAATGGACAGGCAGTGTGGACACAGCAGGAGGGAAGGTTTGGCCCACATTCAGGTCATGTTCAATATTGCATCTGTAAAGACGAATGCGAGTCACATCTGTGTACATATATCTTTGAGTACATCTCCAGTCATTTCCTGGGGATAAATCTTAGGCATGAAACTACTAAACCAAAGTAAAAGCATATATTCTCCAACAGGCTGTCCATGCCCTCTGCTTACTTCTCTAGCAGGAAACGCAAACAGGTTAACACCCAGCAGGTGTCACTGCACAGCAGAGCATGGGGGTACTCAGCAGAAAGACCCACCCAGTTCCAGGACTCACAGCTGTCCTAGAAAGGGCATTCCAAATGAGACTTGACACAAGGCAGGAAAGGAAGGCACGGGTGGACAGCAATGGGAAAGCAGTCATGGGAGGTGTGAAGCAAGGGCAAGGAGGGATGGAGTTCTTAGGTCTGTAAGGTGTCTTTTTTATTATTAAATGGGTGTTAATAAGGTGCTTTAATGTCTATTAAGTAGTTTAACCTATAGCTTAATTTATACTATAAATGTGTTCTTCAAATACCGAAAATAGAAGGAAAAAAAAAACCCTTCGGTATGGTTGTAACTTGTGGTCTAAGGAAGGAGACTAAGGAGAGGCTAAGAGGCAGCTAGAGGAACTGCAGACCATGTATGCACCTGCACTCCGTGCCAGGGGAAATCAGATATCATGCAAGGTATCTGCAAGAGCCCTTAGAAACACTGTCTTGCCAATGTCACAGAGAAGGGATGGAGACAGGCAAGACTACAGGTAAATGAGGGGCTCTGGTGGATACTGGTTGTGCTGGCTGTCCAATTTCCAACATTCTCCCTATTCCGGAAGGATCCCAAAACTGGAGGGATGCAAAGCCCTATTTTCTACTGCAAAAGACAAACGAGAACAGAGACTCTCTTCCGGCCCCCTACAGATATACCGAAGGCATGAGTTCTAAATTCCCACATGCATTTGGTATTCATCTAGTGCTCACTGTGCTCCAGAACCTGTGCTAGCAGCTGTGCACACAGCAATCAAGAAGAGGAAGTCCGTAAGAAATGAATCTTGAAATAGAGAGGCAAAGGCTCAGGGTCTCTCAGAAAAGCAGCAAGCCTGGGACTTTAAATATGTGCAGTTTACTCCAAAAGCCCACATCAGACACCCCGTTAGCCCCAGACTCTACATTAAAAGGCATGTTCTGTAGCACAAGGCAGGAAGGCCTGATTGCTGGGCCACAGCCAACAATGTATGCTACCTTATGCCACCTGCCTGAGGTCACACTTACAATAAAGCCTGAGTGCAGGGGAGGAGGGGCAGGAGGGGCAAGAGGGGGAGGAAGGAGAGAGGGAAGGAGGGAGGAGGGGAAGGATGGGGACAAGGGGGAGAGTCTGAAAGACAAGAATGCCAAAAACAAGACAGCAGGATAAGACCAAGGCCAGTTTCATAGGAATCCAAGTTGTGCAAGGCCTGAACTTATACAATTGGGGGAGCTTCTTTTAAAAAAACCTATATAAAATTATAAACACAAGGCCACTAAGTTCCTTCCCAGTGTCTCAGAAGGGAACCGTAAAAGCGAGGGGACTGAAGCCTGAATCTCTTGGCTTTACACTGATCTGCCCCACGAGTGACTCCCAGGTTCAGGCTCGGGGCAGAACCTCAAAACACCAAAAATACAAATGACCTCAGATGTCACCTGCTGCAGTTTTCTCAATTTATGGATGAGAAAAAATCAGGCCAGAAGTGATGGGGTTTCTGTAAGTCTGGAAGAGCAGGTGGTTAGATATAACACAAGAAAACCAGAAAGTCAAGAACTAGTGCACATGGAGAGGTGGCGCATTTGGCATGAGCAAAACTGGTAAAGGAAGCCCAGCTGGAGTTCGCAGACAAAAGGAACGGCAAGAGCAGGGAACCCACTGTGGTGGAGCTTAGAGTGCGCAGAGGTGGATGGGGAACCAAAGAGAGAATGTGTGAAGGTTCGGCTGGTGCAGAAGGTAGCTCCTAATAGCAAGGTCCAAACACCCGCAGGGTCAAAGAAAACATGGTCAAAGGACAAGATTTGCAAATGACAGAGAACAAAATAAAGATGATGATCCAAGACTTGGAGAAACTGTGTAACACATCTGCAGACAGACAATGGAGCACATCTGGGAAGCTCCAAACCTGATGCCACTCCCTGCTTCTCACTCTGAACCATTCACCCAAAAGCTGAAGCCAGAAACCTGGAAGTCATTAGAAGCACCAGCACCTCATCTCTTTTCCACCAAACTTACCTCCCACTTCTATCCACTACCATTTTCGGGTTTTCAGTTCTAAAACTTCTCTCTCCTGCCCAACTGCAGGGCCCTCTTCTTGTGATGTGGCGAGTCATCACCCCCGCCATCATCCCGACACCTGCCAGACTCTTTCAGCAGGTGTCTGATCACTTCCTTGTTCCAAATTCTCTTTAGCTTCCTGACATTCCCCATCTGTACCCAGCACTTTTTCCCCCCGAATATGTCAGACTGTCTCCGACCTTCGCGTCTTAAACACGCCGTTCGCCCTGCGGGACTGAACAACCTCTGGCCACTATTTCACCTCCCAACTCCGGCTTATTCAAACAGCTCACGTCCCGCATCCGATACAGAAACGTCCTGCCCCTCTTGGGCCGACTTAGACATACATCCTCTCCCGCGGGTCTGCGAGCCCGGGCTGGAGGCGAGCCCAGTCCTTTCGCCCCACAGGCCATCGGGCGGCTCGGTGCTGGGCAGTGCAGGTGACTCGCGGCTGGCGCGCACGCTTGGGATGCAAGTGCCGTGTCAGCGGCGATCCGCGCGCCGGCGGCCGGGGACCGAGGACAACAGCACTGAGGGGAGGGCTTCGGTCAGGGCGCGCCAAGGCGGCACTGGGACCGTAAGGACACGGGGCCGGGCCAGCAACCGCGCAGAGACGCGGGCGCCGAGGCCACCGGGCCCTCAGGAGCCCTACCTAGAGGAGCGCAGCACGGCCGGACACACGCCGCTCAGCCCTCCGCCGTTGCAGCTGCCCGCCCGCTTCCGCTTCCGCTCCGGCGCTTCCGCCCGAGGCACCGCCCCGCGGGCCCCTGGGGGCGTGGCGCCCGGGAGCGAGGTACGCAGGCGCTGCGCCCGTTGCTTCGGAAACGGAGTCGGTGCGTCGGAGTTGGTTGCTGTGTCCCAGCGCAGCCGGGCAGGCTGAGGCCCCACGGCGGGTGGCCGGCGAACCCTCCCCGCCCCAGATGGTGCGCGGGGGTGAGCGACCGTGCGGCTCGTGTGCTGCCGGCCCGCGCTCCGATTGGAGAGCGCCCGAGAAAGCTGTCCTGGGCCGGAGCAGCACCGAGCGGGGAGCCCGACTTCCCCGCTTCTCCTTTCGGAGAAGCCCACGTCAGAGGATTCTCACGGGGAATGTGTTACCGTGCTTATGGAGAGCTTTCCGAGAAAGCCAGTGGCGAGGCGAACTTCGGGAAGGGGTGTGAGTAAGATCAGTGGAAATGTGTGTGGGGCGGCCGAGTAGACCGCAGCACCCCACCAGGGAGAAGGGCACAGCATGCCGTGCTCAGAGACCGATTGGAAGGAAACCTGGTTCCCCGATCTTGGTGGAACTGTAGGAGAGTAACCATCCTGACCCCTGCCTCCTGAACACTGAGTCTGTTCTTCTAAAATGTCTCTTGGCACATTGCTCCGATGCACTGGTGAATGTAACCTCTTCCCTGCAGGTACCCCCTGTTGTAAACAGGTATACGAACTGTTCCTTGACAAAGGACATTGAAGCAGTCTGATCAGAACGCACCTGATTGGCTGTCATTCCGGGTCATTGCCTCAGTAAGACTGGATAAACTCCAATCTTTCTTTTGAAAAATTTTTATTTTATTTTAAGGTACATTAAATCTTATGAAGGTTTCACATGAACAACATTGTGGTTTCAACAATCACCCATATTATCAGTTCCCCCCCACAACACACACACCCAACGCTTGTACCTTGGGAGGGTGACCTCGGACAAGTTATTTAACCTCTGTACCCTCAACCTTCTCATTTGTAAAGTTGGTATAATGACAATACTTCCCAGACAGTACTTACAAAGAGCATAGCCAAGGCCCCCGCCCACAGTAAGCACAGTAGACCTGTGCCAGTATTGCTGTGACGATGATGGTCACTCTCATAATACTCTGGAACCCACAGTTTTTAATGGACAGATTTGCCAGTGTGGAGTGTGGTGTGAGAGAGTTCCAGGGTGATGAGAAACAACAGGTAAGGACACATGACACTTTAGGGAAACTTCAGTGTCTGTAATGTATACATACATAAGGGAGCAGTGGCAGATAAAACTGGATGGGTGAATGGGATTCCCTGATAATGCAGTGTCTCTATCTCATGTTAAGGAGTTTGGACTGTCTCAACCATAATTTCTGAAGCTGCTTTAAGATCAGTAAAGTTCATATTCAGGACATATTCCCTTGGGTTTAGGTAAGGCAGGCTTCAGATTACACACAATCCCCATTCCTCTAGCTGTAATGCCATCCTTTTCTTCATAACCAAGAGGCTGTTTGGGTAGCCAAGTGTGATAATAGAGTAACATTGAAACCAATCTAATTTATTTTAAACTAAATTATGGACAAAGATCAATTATTAATAATACTCAATTATTTAAGATGCATCTCAAAATCTACCTTTACATACAACATGTCTCAGTAGGGCTCCTATAAGCCCCAGGAGAGGTTTCAGTTGGGAAGTAAAATGATCAAACGTTCCCTCATAGTCTTGTATCCTACACAGCACTTAGAAGATCAAGCACTCAAAATGCATTACCAAATTGAAGTGACACAATATGTATGTATTAAACAATTTGGGAACAAATCTGTCCATTTGATATACAAGGCTTTCATACCCTGTTGATATTTTTTTCAAGTAAAATCAACAAACAGTGCTCAGCATCTATTACTCATTGTGTACCATAGGGTTACACCAAGAAGTATGTGACAGTCTCTAGTCTTAAGGAGCACACATTGTGGATGGGGAGACAAACTAACATACATTAAACACTAGGAAACACATGAAGCATAGAGCAAGGTTTGTAACATGAAGAAGGTGGCAAGGGTATCATGTGTAAACTTATCCTGGAAGGAAACAGGATCTGAGACAGGATTAGGAGGGGAAGCATTTCCATGCAGAAGGAGCAGACCCAGGAAGGAGATGGAAGTAGAAATTCAGGTGTTGAGAGGGAGCTGCCAGGGACATCAGGCTTGAGGAGCAAAAGCCCCACAGTGACAGTGCAGACATGGGGCCAGATTGTGGAGGCTCAGGGAGGCAGATTGGCCGGAACCCTTTGCCCTAGAGAGTTCTACCACTCAACAGTCCTCATGTATCCCACAGGACTGCCAACAAGCATGTCTGCTTCTCCCTGAGTATACACAGATGACCAAGATCAACAGACACTTGAGGAAGACAGAAAAAAAAGAAAAAAGCAAACTAGGAAGGAAAAATGTCATTAAAAACTTAATTATCTGTAGGCTCTGAAGATATTACATCCATGAATGAAAAAGAGAAAGGTATATAAAAGAACATTTAGAAAATAAGAGCTCTTGAAAGTTAAAGCAATAAATTTAAAAATTGATAAGAGAAATTTGATGATATCTTTCAGAAAATAGAAAAAAAAGATGGAGAAAAAGATATAAGAAAATTAGAAGATGAAGAAGTTTGACTTCTGAAAAAAATGGGAATCATAAGAAAGAGAACAGAGAAAATGAAGAGGAAGAAATTACTCAAGAAATAATTCAAGAAACCTTCCCAGATCTAGAACACATTCTCATATTGCAAGAGTCCACCAAATGTTCAGCACAATGTACGGAAAAGGGTCCTCATGAAGGTACATCATCACAAAATTTCAGGACGCCAAGAATAAAAAAAAAGATCTTAAAAAGTTTTCATAAGGAAAAATAAAAAGGTTACATTTAAGGGATTGGAAATCAAAATGGCATGGAAATTCTCACTAGAGTCCCAGAAAGCTGAAATTCAATGGAGCATTTATCTTCAAAATTGTGAAGAAAATAATTCTAACAGAATTTTACTCTCAACTGAAATATTATAAGTGTGGGGATAAAGGTATATTCAGATACGCAGCTTAAAAATAATATTTACCAAACACTTTATCTCAGATGTTCCTCTCCAAAACGAATAAGTCAAGAAAGAGGAATATTTAGGACCTTGATAGCAGAGAATCCAAGTGAAGAGGGAGGAATAAAGTCCCAGGGCAGAAGCTAGCAACCATCAAAATTGGAGCAGGAGGCCTCCCAGAGACCTATCTCCAGGAAAAAATTAGTCCTGTGGAATACCTGATGTAGCTGAATATTTTAAAAGGAGATCTTTGAAGTTCAGTGACAATAAGTAATGGGTAGCTAAAAAAGTCAATAAGCAAATAAAATAAGCAATTGTTGAATTACTAAATTGAAGAATTTAGTAAAGACTAAAATCATACAAAAAAGAAAATATAGCATATACCTCAGCTATGAATAATGATTACACACTTTTAATAAGGTAAATACTGAATGGTTATTTAATAAAAAAGAATGCTTATAGCTATTTTTGAAACACAAGAATAGATTTTATATGTGTTCACCAGTATGTGTTTGTCTAGGAAATAAGGTAGAAAAGTTAAATCTTCATCTGCTAGAATTAGGAAGCCCATAGACAGTATACACAACTGAAAAAAGAAAGACATAGCATTAAAAACTCTCAAGAAATATAAGACTAAATTTCAAAAGAAGCAGCTAAGACTTAAATTAGAGGAAGGAATTGGGAGTGAGGATGTGTGGTGTGGATAATTGCTCTTTTTTGTTAAAAATCTAGAAATACTATTTTTATTTAAATTATATAAGTATATTACTTTGATAAAAGTAAAGAATTTTAAGTTTTAAAAAGTGATTAAAAAAGTAACCAGTACAAGCAGAAGTAAGTGCTACAATTGTTACTCAAACTGAAATCTAAATTCTAAGGTTGTTTTCAACTTTTTTATGACAATAGTAACAGTACAGTGAAGGAAAGGAAAAGCTGATGATTATTCCCAGATCTCTTTCCTGGAAGACTAAAAGAAAGGTGTACATAGAAATGCCATTACATGTGATTATCCCCATCCTATCCCACCTCCTGGTTCCTACCATACACAGACACCTTCCTGGGCTCTGCTGTGCCCTTTAGACCCATTCTGGGGGAGAATCTCAAAGAAAGGGGTAGAGGATTTAAGTAAAAGAGAAACATAGGAAAGGAGGAAAAACAGCAGGTTGACAGTAGGAAGAGTAGACTATGGAGGAGTGGATAGTGTCAATGAGAACATCTTCCTCTCAACTTTGAGAAAGAAAGAGGAGAGAAGCAGAGGTGTACAGAACAAAATGAATGGGACTGGCGGGATGGGGGTGGGTTGGGTCACGCTTCTCATGATAACAAATTGACCCTTTAAACAATGCTCAAGACTCATTTGGAGTTAGTTTTAATTTTATTTGCTGAACTGAATTTCTTTGCAACAACCACATGGGACCTAGATTTTATTTGAGTAATATTTCAACTAAAACCTGAGGGGAAAGAAAGTTCCACAACCATAAAAACATACTGACTTGGTCGATTCACACTAAATATTACTGCACTGTTTTATTGGTAATAAAACATGTTACTTAGAAAGAAAATGTCCCCCTTGCTCTCCTGGTCATCGTTATGTCTGTTGGTGGCTTCTGGGCCCCTGCAGGCATCAGTCATGAAAGGGAGCTAACCAGGGTTAAAAGCTGACAAGCTTCCAAAGCCAAGGTTGGTGGAGCAGAAAGATGGAGAGCACCCTGTGCCTTGGCGATGTGGTTGAGCCAGAAATTAACTAAACACTAAGACCATTCTACCTCCTAATTCTATGAGATGGTATCTTTTCCTTACAGTTAAGAGTAGTGGATTTGGGTTTTCTGTTACTTGCAGCCAAAAGTATCCTGTTTCAGTACCCACCCATGAAGGAATAATTCCAGTAGAACTTGTCCTTCTACCTGAACAGCTAGCAAACTAGACAAAATACATGAAATTACTACTTTTAGGCAGTAGACAACAGGAAGTAAAGGATAAAGATCTTTGAAAAAGGGGGACAATAAGCTGAGCCTAAGGATGGCCCCAATTTTCTGCCTAGATCAGAAAAAAAATCAGCGAAACAAAAGGCTGGTTCTTTGATAAGATCAATGAAACTAATGAACCTGTAGCTATATTGATGATGATGAAAAGAAGACACAGGCTACCCATTCCAATGGTGAAAGAAGGTATCATAGAGTTCACTTACACTGAAGGGTTAAAAGGAGATCAGGCAATTTTGGATGAATGAAGAAATTCTTTGAACTGTACAAGTTGCCAAACTTGACCAAAAAAGAAATAGAAAATCTGAGTAACCTATATTTATTTATTAAATTGAATTTGTAAGTAAAAAAAAAAAAGACAGAACTCCAGACCCAGGTGGCCTCATTGGTGAATTCCAATATTTAAGGAAGACATACTAATCTTATACAAACTCTTTCTGAAAATAAAAGCAGGGAAGACTTCTCTACTCACTGTGTGATTTATGGAGTGGCAGAGAGCAGATCTAATTTCACTCTGGACTTCAGCCCCTAGGACCCATGAGTGGACGGACGAGTGAATGGGAACATGAAGTGAGCTTCTCCCTGCAGTGTGCTCTGGGACAGGTGGGTCTAGCTCCACCCGCGAGCTGTGATCGCCACGAGACGGCCACGGTTTTCCCATTTGCCTTGAGTGTAGCTGGTTCAGTGGTGGCCCGTGACTTGGTTCTGCACACTGAGAAATCTAAGTGCTAGTGGCGGGTCTCTCCTGACACACCTACCCTGGGTCCCTAACCTGAAAACAGCTATATTTCTTGCCTCAGTTAACCTACTAATGTTAATAGGACCAGTTCCAACTACCACTAAAACAAATCGTAGTTTGTAATTGTTCCTAAAAAATCCAGACTTACCAGTCTTACCCCTACATACCCACTAGCAACAGCCTGATACCTACATTTTGAAAGCACTTTACAACTTTATTAGTGATGATGACTGAAAAACAACCACCGGTAGCCCTCGTTCCCATTTTCCAAACAGAGAATAGCATTTGGAAAACCAGTCTTGATTGTGAGCCAGTACTGTCCCCACCCTGTTTTCCAGGAGGTTGTGGAGGGAGGGAGTAGGAATTTAAAATACATGAAAGGGAATTGTTAAAAAACAAGGAATGCTGTGCTAGAAAATGTGTCTTATGTTTTGAGATTAAGAAATATGTTCATTTGAAGGATAAAAAACATTTGCCTAAATTTTTCCCCTCTTTTTTTCTCCAATACTTAGGCTGTTTATTGGGATCCCTTTCTCTCCAGCCCATTTAGTGGAGGAGGGCTTTGCAAAGCTGGTCTCCTAGCAGCCGAATGCAGAAGGCCCATTGATATTACAATGGACGGAAAGGAAAGAAAGAGCTTGATTTGTTTAAACTGCCTCTGTCTTCATTCACAGCCTGATGTCCGTCTGCATTGTGACACCCACAATGGCACTAAAGGATCACTGTGGCCGAAAACAAATCAAAACAGAATAAGGGATGCTAAGATAAAAGTCATGCAACAAAATTGCTTTAAAAATCTGAGTCTTACATCTGAGATTTATGTTACCTTTTGGCTGTGTGGCCTATTGACCGGTGTTTATAATAACCACTAGAGTTTAATAAACAAAAAGATAAATGGAAAAGTTATGTACATTTTTCAAGGCACTTCCACAGAAGGATGGGTATGCTAGGTTGCTTTGTGAGCTGTTTAATAATTATTGTTCTTTGTTTGCACAACATTTGGGGAGCCACACTCCGCACTTTGTGTTTATTTTCTTTCTGATAAACATGCCCTAGTCATGCCCATGTGGCCCAACAGCGTCCCCAACACAGTCACCCTGCTCACCCCCCCACCAGGGCCAACATCAGATGTCGCAAGAACCCACGCCCATTTCAGCAGGCAACAGGTGGAAGGTTGAATAGCTTCACACGTTTTTCGGGAGAGGGGGTGGGGAGAAATGGAGAAAAAAAGGAGGGCGGGAGGGCAGGCTTTTGGGAGCCGATTTAAGGATTAGATCAGATGTTATTGCTAGTGAAAAATTAAACGGCCCGGTGCTCTGGGGAGTGCAGATTAATATATTTAGTGACTGCGCGCACAAAGGCTGCTCATTGTAGCCACGTCTGAATGCCTGTGAATAGGACGGAGCATATGCAGCCTGTCACCGCAGGTGCCCACATCTGTTCCTCCCGGGCAGATGCTCGCGGGGGGAGCGCCGCGTCGCCCAACTCCTCGCGAACGGCCTGGCGGCCGGGTCCAGCGGGGCGCTCGTGGGGAGGCCTCAGGCCACGTTCCCGGTGACTGGGCTCCGTCTCGGGGCGCCGGGCCGAGCGCCCGCTCCCTCAAGACGCTGATTGACGGGCCGCCAGCCTGGCGACAGGTGCCCAGACCTCCCGGGTGGTGCGTCCCGGAGCGAGGCCTCTGCTCCTCCCCCAAGTCCGCGGGGCCCTGGCGTGCGGAGTCGGGGGCGCACGCAGGGCAGGTGACCAGAGCGGCCTGCCACGCCCACCTGACAGTGCCTCGCAGCTTCTGGGCCCGGGGTTCTTCGGGTCGCCGCCGCCAGGCCCCATCCCTGGAACCCCTCCCGGGCAGTGTCGAGGTGACCTGGATCCGCGGAGAGGCCCCGCGTCCCCCTCGCGCCGCCCCTCCCCGCCGATCTGGCCCTCCCGACCCCTCACGACGCCCCTGAGCGAGTCCCCGGCCTGGCGCCGCCGCCGCCTCCAGGAAGCCCTCTGGAACGCCCTCGCCCTCGGTCCAGAGCAGCCCCCGGGGTCACAGCGGCCGGCATCCATCGCCCCGCACTGATCCTGGCTCACGGCCGCAAAGTGCCGAGGAGCCCCGGGGCGCTGCGGGAGCAGCTGCGCAGTCACCAGGCGCGAGACAAAGGCGCCCGGGGCCGGGCCAGGTAAACACGCCTTTGTCATGGAGATGGCGCGCGGGACCGCGGAGCAGATGACCCGCCCGACTGGGAGGAGGCGCGGGGCGGGGGAACGGGAAAGGCCGCGGGCCCGGGACGCGGCGCCGGGAGGAGGCGCGCAACCCGGGTGGGTAAGGGGAGAAGGCGGGGTGCGCCGGGGGCGCGGGGCCGGCCGGAGACGCGGCGCGCGGAGAGGGCGCGCGGTCCCCTGCGCCGGGCGCTAGCTGAGCACGCGACCTGCGCTTTCTCATGCAAACCAGCACATGCCTCCGCAACTCGCTACCGGGGCCGCGCCGACCCGCACGGGAGAGGAGGCCCCCCGACCGCAGGACGGGACCAGGCGGCCTGGGCTCGGACAGGGCTTCCTCTCCCAGCCTCGGACGACCGGCCCGTCGGAGAAGGAAAGGCTGTGGGACCGGCCGTGTCCCTGAGCACTGGGCCCGCCTCAACCGGTCCGTAGCGCGGCCTGCGGGCAGAGGAGGGGTGTGCGGGGAGCCGTCCGGGCGGGCGGCCTCTTCCCGGGATGCTGCCTTCCCGCCTCGTCTCGCTCCGTGCCCCGCGACCACGCGGACCTGCCAGGCAGGGGTCGCTGTCCCGCCTGCCTGTCGCTCCTGGGGTGTGCTGTGCTGAGTTCCTCTTCCAGCACGAGGGGAGCCCCCCAGTGTCTCAGCAGAAGCTGGGCCTGCCTGCCTCCTTTTCCGGCTGTGGATGAATGGACGACTTAGGTGAGATCGCGTCTTCAGTCAGAGAGATGCAGCCGTAACTTAGCTCTGTGTAGACATAGCTGTACATCCATCTGGGTCAGTGTGTGTCTTGTAAATGTCCATGTGTCTCTGGGATTCAGTCCTCAGGAGCCTCAAGAAGTGTGAAGTAAGGAAATGTCCTAAATAGCTGCCTGGCACAGAGGTTTCACCGTGGGCATCCGTGAGGGCGTCCTGTGCTCCACCGAGGAGATGATGCCTCTGTTATTTTAACAGCTTCAAGACTCCAAAACTGTAACTGATGGAAAGTTGGGGAGAGATGTGATACTAATACTAATTAGTCAACATTTAGGTCCCTTCCTCCTTTCCTCTGCCTCCTTTTTCAAGTAGGCTGGCATGTTTGATCAACACCACATTCGCTGCCTGGAAGTTTTTTATTTTGTTCTGAACAAGGACCCCAATTCTTCATAGAAATAAGATAATCTCTCTGTTGGGGATACAGTATTCACTTGGACTAAGAAAACACAAATCCACTCAAGCCTCCAGACTTGTTTACACAGAAAACTGAACCTGTGGCTGGCCTAGAGTCAGAAGCCTATTCTGGGCATTGTTTATTGCCCTGGGCCCAGACCCTTATCCGTTCACCCACAACCCCTACACACACCTTGAAAATAAAAGCTTCCTTTGGGTAAAGGGGGATTATTGAAACAGGACTGGGTTCACACTCACTTCTGAGGATGGGCATATTTAATTTGACAAAAAGATGGCTGTAAGCTTTTTAATTTCCTAATAAAATGGTAGGTAAAATAATCAGGGTCTCCAGCAAATAGAGAACTCAGATGTAGTTGCTGTGGCCTTGGTTCTGATCGCACAAACTGAGCCTACCCTCGCCCCTGGGGTTATTGAGGCTACGAGATGTGCATGCCCAGTCAATATAAAACACCGCCTCAGGTGGCAAATCCTTCTCTTCACTCCTGTGTCTGATGAATTGAGTGCCTTCTAAGTCCTAATGAGCCTCACTTTGTACAGTAAATTTGCTGAGACATCAAAAAGTATTTAAAAGAAAGTTTCCTGCATTTTCCTAATGAGCAAGGTGAGGATTTATGGTGTGTGGGGAGGTGGGAATTTGGCTGCCAGGGCCAACACGGAGGCAAGTCTATTTAACACACTCCAGCTCCAGCTCCAGCCTGTGTTTAGGTGGTTCAGAGTGCTCAGTTTCGGGAGTATAGAAACATGCAGTTAAGGGAGTGAAAAACGCCATTTGGTTCAGAGCAGATGGCTGGCTAGGGGGCTGATGGCGTCTAAAGGCGTGTCATCCCCCCTCAGCCCGAATCCCTAAGGGCTCCCCTTGTCTTCCCAATCAATGAAAATTAAAGTGCAAAGAAAGGATGAATAGTTGGACCTCGAGTCTCTCCTTTGTTCATCTCAGCTACTGGTGTGCAGGAGTTAAACTACAACAGGCCCCTATAGAAACACTGAAGTTAAAGTCTCCCGTTAGCTCAGCTTTGAAAGGGAGAGGGGAGAGGAACCAGCTCAGGGTGGGGGCAGGAAGAAGGACAAGAAGGAGGAGAGGAGAGAAGGAGGAGAGGAGTGCTTTCTGCTTGACTTCCCCAACACAGAGTCTCGTGGCATAAATTAAGTTGGAAAAGAATGAACGCTTTGGGCAGGATTCTGATGGATTTTACGATGCCTTTCAGTTCCGCTTTGCCACTCTAATCGAGAAATCTGTGCCATGTCAATTTAACAAATACTCGATACTGTGTGTGGGGGGGTGGTTGTTAAAGATGTGGGGCAAGCCTCTTCTTCCTTCAGGTTTAATCCTTTGTGCATGGAACTTTTTATTTCCAGTTTTCTAAACAGGCATTCAAATAGTTTCCCACTGCCATTTTTTAATTAAAAGATTCCTGATATTTCATTTCTTACTGAAATCTACTCATCTTGGAGATACAGAAGATTTAGAGCTCACACTCTTTTCTTCTTTTGCCCTTCAAATAGTTTCCCACTGTCATTTTTTAATTAAAAGATTCCTGATATTTCATTTCTTACTGAAATCTACTCATCTTGGAGATGCAGAAGATTTAGAGCTCACACTCTTTTCTTCTTTTGCCCTCCTTACACACACACACACACACACCCGCGGTAGGTAACAGAGTTCTCAGAAATCAGTGTGGAGGAAGCATGAATGTAGTGAAGAAAGGATGCTGACACTAGGTGGCAAGATTAAATTAGGATTTGCACTGGCCTAGCCCAGTGGTGATGAGTCCAAAAAAAGTGGCCATGCTGGGATTGCCACTGTTGTGACACTGCTGTGGGGGAACAGCATTTTTTTTAAATTTCCATTTGTTCTGAACCAAACAGCAGGGGTTCTGGTGGGGCTAAGCCTGCGTTCCTCACCTCAGCCTTAAATATTACATGGACCTTACTTTCTTAGTTAACATTACAGTCAATTAATTCTTTGCTTCTATATGAAGAGGCAGTGAAAAACCTAAAGTGTACATATCTGTCCATCCTGAAACTTTATAGGTATTTGGGGTCCGTAGAATCAAGGTTGTGGTTGCTTAACAGTCCCAAGAGTAGCCATGGATGACTTCAAGTGATATTTAGATCATTGTGTACAGTGGTTTTACTTGGTATTTGGGACTCTTCCCTCGTTCTGTGCATTATATGATACTTGGTGATCTCCACATCTGCTGCAGTGAGTCACATTTTGCCAGGCACATTCCCACCAATAAGGTGGCTGTAACATACCTATAGCAAGGCCACTGAGGCTGTGCCATAAAGGGACCTTGACTCCAGCACTCACACCTTTTCATCCTGAGGAGGCTGCCACAGGGGCTGGGTAAGGTCGAAGGAGGAGCACATACATGGGGCTGGGAAAGAGACCCCGAAGGGCGCCAAGCACAAAGCTAGAAGCCAGAGGAGTCGTCTACGCCCCACCTTCATTCTGCATTGCGTCCAAAGCATTAGAACAATTCAGAAAACAAAAGTTCCAGTGTCTGCTGGACGTGTAAAAACCTAATAAGGTGATGGTTGTGTAAAGGTTGCGGGTGGGGGGGGGCGGGCTGGAGGGTCTTTAGAACATGTGCCGGACATTGTTGCAGAGGCCGCGGCGCGCGCGGAGGGGAGCTCTTTCTCTCCACATTGTGAGCGGAGCAGGTGCGGTCTACATTACCATACAGCTGAGCGCACAAAGAGCCACTGATTCAGCCTTGCACAATAACAGACTGCCTTAATGACAGCCACGCGAACGACACACACCAAACTCACTTTTTACCAAGCGGAGGAAGTCCGAGGGGGTAATACCCAGGAGAGAGGGGCCGGAGACCCCTGAAAGGTGGCGGTGGCTGAGAGTAGCACCGGAAGGGTGTGTGTGTGTATGTGTGTGTTCGGGCCTGGGGAGCCTACTTTAAGGCGTCAGGATCTCCCCGCTACAGGGACGCGACACCCGGACCCCGCCCCCCGGCGGGCGCGGCGCTGGGACACCGGGGTCCCCGGAGGCACTGTGCTCGCCCCGGCCCTACGCGAGTGCGGGTTCGGTGCCCCCAGACGCACAGCCGCCGTCCTCCGCCCGGGGGTGATCGGTGTCAGACCTCCCAAACTTCCCGAAACTGCCGCTGCGCTCTCACCCCCCGTGCCCCGGCTGGCGCCCGCCCCTTTCCGATCTTGCCCCCGGCCCCCGCCCCCCCGAGACTCCTCCCTGAGAAGAGGCTGCCCCGGAGAACAGGCGGTCTCCGGGAACCGGGCCTCGGGCTCGGCCCCTGCCCTCGCCCCCGGACGTGGCGGCCAGCCGGGAGGCTCCCAGGACGCGTCCTGCACTGGCAGGCTGCCCTCGGCGGGTGGAGACGAGCGCCGCCCCGCGTGTCCCCGGGTCTCTGCGCCCCGGTGGCGAGAGGGACCCCGGAGCCAGGGGCGAGGTGTCCGCTCCCGGAGCACCCGCTCGCGGAGCACCGGATCCGGAGCAGAGGGGATTCTCACGGCGAACATTTTGTAGGAATGTAAATGAGTGCATTTTGTGAGGCGACGGAGGAGGCGGGGAGCTGGAGGCGGGGGCAGAGGAGGGCCGGGGCGGGGAGGGGCGGCGGCGGGGAGGAGGGTTGCACATTTTACAGCTCACTGACCATTTGGCGATCCATTGAGAGGAGGGCTTGGAAAAGTGGCTCCTTTGTGACAGCTTTCGCCAGATTGGGGGGCTGCTCATTTGCATCTCATTAGCCATGCGGGCGGCCAGCGGCATATAAGGGCGGCAGGCCTCTGCGAGAGCCAGATCCTCGGCGCGCACTCGCGGACAGGGCCGCCAGGCGAACGCCGGAGGGACGCGCAGCCGTGGCGCAGCGCCGCCTCCCGCGGCCCGGGCCCGCGGATCCCGCGCGCGTTTACTTGGATGGCCTTGGCGGGGTTCCGCGCAGAGACGCGGCCCCGGGCGGCGGCGCAGGGGACACGGGTCCAGAGCGCTCCCGGAGCGACTGCCGCCGCCGAGTGACACCGGGCCCGGTCCGCAGGGCGCGCCGCGCACCCTCGCCGTGCACGCTCCGCCGGGCCCGCGGATTATCGCCTCGCGGTGGATTTCCAGACCGCGGCTTTCTAATCGGACTCGTAGGAAGCCTCTGCAGCTCTGTGGGAATTAAGCTGAATATCTGGACGCTTTCTCTCTCCCTCTTTTTTTTTTTCTTTCTGCGAAGAAGCTTAAGACAAAACCAGGAAGCAGACGACCCTTACCTACTCGTGGATTGGAAGAAAGACGAGGAAAACCGAAAGTTGCCGCTCCGGTAGCGGCGTCTCCGCGCGAGCCTTTCTCCGTGCGTTCAGCCAGAGCGGCCGTCAGCCCCGCGAGGGTGGGTCCACAGAACCGCAGCCTCGGAAGGACCAGGGACGGACTCCGGGCGGGCGTGGATCAGCCGGCCTGGGGCAGAGCGGCGGCCGGTCAGCGCCCGCTCCTGGGGCACGTTCGCCGCCCCGACCCCGGCCTCCCCGGCGGTTTTGAGGAGAGAACCAGGCGAAGGAGCAGGAGGGGAGTGCGTCAGGCGGGGCGCCATGGGCCGGCGGTGCGCCCTGGCCCTCGCCGTGGTCTCGGCCCTGTTGTGTCAGGTAAGTCGTCAGCGGGGCCCTGGTCCCGACTGTCGGGTAGGGTATCAGCGGGGCAGCCCGGAGTCCTGTGCTGCCATGTAGGGGGCCGGGGCGGGGGCCGGGCGCGGAGCAGAGGGGGCGGGGAGCAGAACGAGCGGCGCGAACTGTCAACCAGAAGACGAAGCCGGCGTGCCGAGCAGGAGCGCAGGACCCCGCGCGCCTCCCCGCAGGCCTGCGTCCTCACGCCGGGCCCTCCCCGCAGGTCTGGAGCTCCGGCGTCTTCGAGCTGAAGCTGCAGGAGTTCGTCAACAGGAAGGGGCTGCTGGGGAACCGCAGCTGCTGCCGCGGGGGCGCGGGGCCGCCGTGCGCCTGCAGGACCTTCTTCCGCGTGTGTCTCAAGCACTACCAGGCCAGCGTGTCCCCCGAGCCGCCCTGCACCTACGGCAGCGCCGTCACGCCCGTGTTGGGCGTCGACTCCTTCAGCCTGCCCGAGGGCGCGGGCGCCGACCCCGCCTTCAGCAACCCAATCCGCTTCCCTTTCGGCTTCACCTGGCCGGTGAGCGCCACACCTGTGGGCGCGCAGCAAAGCGCGGGGCGGGGGCGCGCGGGGTCGGCCTGGGTGTAGGTGTGGGTGTCGGCCTGCGCAAAGCGGGGGAGGTACGCCCCGGGGTCGGTCTAGGCGGGAGTTGGGGACACCGGTGTTGGCCTGGGCAGGGCGTGCGGGCGGGGTGTCTGTTGGCCTGAGCTAGGTAGTGCGCGCGGTGGTGTTCCGGGGCGGCTCGGCCAGAGGGGCCAGGCCTTGGGCGAATGACCAGGCAGGCGGCAAGGGCTGACAGCCGGCGTGGGGTGAGGAGGGGTGGCAGAGGGCCCAGGACACCTCGGTGTCGGTCCTTTGTACCCAGCTGCAAGGTCCAATGATCCTCTTCACGTGGGAAAGTTCTAGCTCCCCTGCTGGTTGTGTGGTTACCCTCACGGTGTGAACTGCAGCCCCTCTGTGTCGTTCCATTCCGGAGATGGACCTGGTGACGACCCCTCTGGCCCCGCCTGCTCCCACGCAGTCCTTTTTTTTTTAAAAACATGATATCCTGTACTTACAGGCTGAAAAAACATGCCAGGAAACCACTCTTTATAAAGTTCTTCCATTTCCTTAAGGAAAGTGAAAACATGCAAGAGATGTCCAGGGGCCCTGCCCAGGACACGCTGCATGCAGGCCCGCCCTGCCAGCCCCTGCTGGCTTGCTTGTCCCGGATGCTCAGGGCTTTCAAACATCCCCGGTCGGTGCTAATGCCTCCTCCCTTTCTCCAGGGCACCTTCTCTCTGATCATCGAAGCTCTGCACACAGATTCTCCTGACGACCTCGCCACAGGTAAGACAAACTGAAGGCCTTCGAGGCGGAAACTGCTCCCCAGCACCCCAGACACTCCTGCATCCTCCATTCTGCCTGCCACTCCAAGAGCTCAGGGTAGAGGCTCTCCGGCCTGCTGGCTTTGCACGTACCCTTCCCCTTCTCCCCACCCCAGCTCCTGGGTCTGTTTGGAACCCACGGGAGCATCCTCTTCCCACAGAGAACCCAGAAAGACTCATCAGTCGCCTGGCCACACAGAGGCACCTGACAGTGGGCGAGGAGTGGTCCCAGGACCTGCACAGCAGTGGGCGTACAGACCTCAAGTACTCCTACCGCTTCGTGTGTGACGAGCACTACTACGGGGAGGGCTGCTCTGTGTTCTGCAGGCCACGAGATGACGCCTTTGGACACTTCACTTGCGGGGACACTGGGGGGAAAGTCTGCAACCCTGGCTGGGAAGGCCAGTACTGCGCCCAACGTGAGTCCCTGCGAACACCGCCTCCCACTGCCCTTCCAGGGAACGGGTAGGATGCTGAGCTACTGAATCCTGAGAGCTTAGCCCCGAGAGATGTGCTGCTGTGGACACTGAGGCCAGGGAGCTGGGGAGGAAGACCTCAGGGCTAGCCAATGGCAGGCTGGGGTCAATGGAGAAGTTTTAGCTTCTGCTATGGGAAACTGCCTTTCTTAATCAGGGAGGATTTTGGAGCAGAGGCCAGGGGTCAGGAAGTAAGCCTGAGGGAGGGAGGGGAGGAAGGAAGGAGCAGCGAGGGAAGTGTGTGCAGGGTGGGCTCTAAACCATGCTCTCTGCTGTGACGGTATCCCCTTGGAAAGCACTTCATTTTCTCTCTAGATGTGATTGATGTGCTTGGCCTCTGCACAGTGAGATATTTGTAAATATTCAGTGTGATGCACACACACACTGCCTGTGATGCTTCACTCATTGGGTCTGTGGACACGGGAAGGTGTTTTTGAGGCCAGGGTTTGCAAGGCCTGCATGCAGAGGGGCCCACCTGCCAAATCATGGGCACTGTGACCACCTGCCTGTGTGGATGCTTGCACAGCATCTTGCTTGAGAAAGAAATGCCTGTACAGAAGTGACTGGGGCCTGCCTTCCCCATTATTCCCTATTCTCCAGGTGGGCAGGTGCCTGGGCATGATGCAGGAAACCAGGGCACAGAGCAGGGACTTGGGAGGACCTAGCTGGCCCCTGGGCCTGTTTCAGATGGACCCCAGGGGGCCTCTCTCCAGCCTGCTAAGCCTCACTGCCATTCAGCACATCCAAGTATGGGATTTCCCTATAGTCAGGGGGTTGGGTGGGTCCTGGGGCTCCCCCAGAAAGCCCATTTATCTTCCGTTCTCTGGCCTGGCAGCAGAGCCCACCTGCAAAACTTCTCTTGTGGACCCAGAACCTCTTGCCAGGGAGTTGCAGCTTCTGTTTTGATTTGTGGCTGGGGGTGAGGGTCAGTCTTCCCACACAGCCTCACAGTCACTCAGCTGTTTCTTAACCACTCCAAAGGGCTCTTTTGAGCTCCCCCTTGGCCTGAGCTGGCTCTGTTGTCTTAAAAAACTTGTGGAGCGACTTCTTAATGAGTTTCATAACCAGGCCAGGAAGCCAGCTGAAACTCCAGTTCCAGCCTCCCCACCCCCTCTGAGACCCCTGGTTGCCTGCTGCCTCCATCCTTGCTTTCTTCTTCTTCGCTGTGGGGTGGCCATAAACTTAAACTTTTTTCTCCTTATTCAAACACTGGCGTGTCCCCGCCCCCGCTTACGCGTGCCATCGATTAGATCTCTCCAGGGTTAGGCAGCAGGGACACATGCCTGCTCCCATTGGCGGAAAGGGCGTGCACGTGCGTGCGTGTGTGTGTGTGTGTATGTGTGTGTGTGTGTGTGTGTGTGTCCATGCTAGGGGTGCGCGGGTAGGGGCATGGGGGTGAGGGGGAGGCCGGTATTGTTGCAGTGAGGCAGCTGCTGGGAGAGAACAGACAATGGAGCAGCTGTCCAGCCCTGGTGCTCTGCACACCAGCTGTCCACCCTTATCTGCGCACACACTTTCTGGGTATTAAGAGGTGGAGCTTTCTGCATAGAATTGGGAAGTGGGGGAGGAGGGGGAAGGACTTCTGACCCTCTCTTAGAAGAAAAGGGAATGGGGTGGGGGTGGGGGCTTCCGTACTCTTTTGTCCTTGAGCCACTGTGTTAAGAAGAATGCTCATGCCCCTGGCTGAGTAAAGTCCACAGTTACTAGGCAAGACTGGTCAGAGGCTACAGATAGGAGATTAGTTCAGTCCGGTTCTCCAACTAAACTAGGCAAGTCTTGTCCCAGCCCTGTCATGGCAGCAGCCTCTGTTTGGGGTGGGGTTGACCCTGTGTCTTTTCTTTGCATGCAGCAATCTGCTTGCCAGGATGTGATGAGCAGCATGGGTTTTGTGACAAGCCAGGGGAATGCAAGTAAGTTTGCAAATATTACTTTAAGAAGTGTTTCTTATCCTTTTACTCATAGTGTATTTGTAAAGCATCTCTAGATGATCATTTGAAAACCTCAGGTAAGATTAGCTGGTGGGAGGGCTAATTCTGGTGTTCCTACTTAGAAAATACATGGAAATGCCTAGGGTCATGACTTGTCATTTAGCTAAGTTCCTCAGTGGTTATGGGAACTTATACATAGTAGTTTAAAAATAATTGGCACAGAAAATGAGAGGGTTTAGTTCAGTGGTTCCCAAACTTTGCAGCACATCAGATCAGCCTCAGGAGTCCCTAGAAATGCTGTCTGGTCCTTACACCCAGAAGTCAGACCCTCTGAGGTGGGACCCAGGCATCTGTGTGTTTCAAGCTCCTGAAGTGGCAGTTCGGTGCTGCTGGGGGCAGTTCCTCGAGGGTGGGAACCATGTGCTGAAAACCAGTCCCACCAGCATCTGCCTGACTCTGACCTGCTCTCTCCCAAGGTGCAGAGTAGGCTGGCAGGGCCGGTACTGTGACCAGTGCATTCGGTACCCAGGCTGTCTGCATGGCACCTGCCAGCAACCCTGGCAGTGCAACTGCCAGGAAGGCTGGGGGGGCCTTTTCTGCAACCAGGGTAAGCCTCCTGTCCCTTCCAGGTAGCCTGAGCTTCTCTGACCTTGTCACGCAGAAGACACAGCCTTCCTAAATTTCATCCTGGGCTTCCCTCTTGTCCCTCCCCTGTGTCTGCCCCTCACAGACCTGAACTACTGCACACACCATAAGCCTTGCAAGAATGGGGCCACCTGCACCAACACGGGCCAGGGAAGCTACACCTGCTCATGTCGGCCTGGGTACACAGGGGCCAACTGCGAGACAGAGGTTGATGAGTGTAGCACAAGCCCCTGCAGGAACGGGGGGAGCTGTACGGTGAGTCTAGCCATGCGGGCCTGCCTGCTGAGCAAGGGGAGCCCCAGCTCATGGGGACACACACCCATGGCCTCTTGAAGCAACTTTAGAGCCTTTTTTGCCTTCTTCATCATTACCTAGGACCTCGAGAACAGCTACTCGTGCACCTGCCCCCCTGGCTTCTACGGCAGAATCTGTGAGCTGAGCGCCATGGCATGTGCGGACGGCCCGTGCTTCAACGGAGGACGGTGCTCAGACAACCCTGAGGGGGGGTACACCTGCCGCTGCCCTGTGGGCTTCTCCGGCTTTAACTGTGAGAAGAGGTTGGACTCCTGCAGCTCTTCACCCTGTTCTAATGGTGAGAGGCCAGCCCCTGCCCTGGGGCATCATCAGCACTGATAAGAACAAATTGGAAGGCACCCTAGCCAAGTACATTGCTTTGCAAGCTACCTTGAGTTTATGGAGCCTCTGTATCTGAACAGTCAGAAACTATAGAAGTCTTATCCTCGAGTCTTGAAATGCCCGGGGAGCAAGAAAAGCAGGCAGGAGTGTTCATTCTCACATTCTACAGGGAAAGCCTGAGGCGGGGGGTGGAAATGATCTGCGTGAGGCCACACAGACCTCAGGTGCCGGGGGCCACGCCACAGCTCAGATCACACTCAAATGGCAACCCAGACACTCTGGAGGGAAGCCTGGCTCTCCTGTCACCCAAACATGGCCGTCTGGTGTGTCTGTGTGAGGAGGTGTGGTCTGCTGACGGGTGCCTGCTGTTGTAGCGATGCCCTGTGCAGACTCACTGGGTAGGAAGCTGTCCCCGATGGTCCCATGCCGGAAGCTTGGGTAGCTTCCCATTGCCCATGATATGCAGGGAGCACTTTGCGGAGAAGAGCCGTGCCAGCCTCACTCCCGTACAGGTGCGCAGAGGGTGTGGCAGCGCTCTGGGGCCAAGTGGTTCTCTTGCTTCTGTTCCCTGAGCCAAGAGGTATTGGAGGCCTTGTTTTTAGGAAGGCCGATCACTGGAGGTATAGCCAACCTGGTGCTGGAAGGGCAGGGCCCCTCCCTCCTGGCCTCCCGGCCTCGGGGCCTCCTTCCTCTCCTCCTCTCTCTCTGCTTCCAGTCCCTGCTCTTCTCACCACGTGTAACTGGGGGCAAGCACATCTCCCCTAGGCCTCAGTCGCTCATCTGTAAACTGTCCTTTGTTGGGTCTTCTGGAAGGCGAATGCAGTGATCAGGCAAGCACAGTGCCCAGTCCCTGCCAAGCTCAGGAGCAGCCTCTTTGTCCGAAACTTACAGGCTCCTCCGACGGGCTCCCATTTGGGGGTAGTGATTTGCCGCCGCAGCGGCTGCTCAGCAGGTGCTTCCGAGCCTTGCTGAGGCGAGCACCGGCGCCCGTCCTGTGTTCCAGGTGCGCAGTGCGTGGACCTCGGTGACATTTACCTGTGCCGCTGTCAGGCTGGCTTCTCCGGGCGGCACTGCGACGACAACGTGGATGACTGTGCCCACTCCCCCTGCGCCAACGGGGGCACCTGCCGGGATGGTGTGAACGAGCACTTCTGCACCTGCCCGCCTGGGTACACAGGCCGGAACTGCAGCGCGCCTGTCAGCAGGTGTGAGCACGCTCCCTGCCACAACGGGGCCACCTGCCACGAGAGGGACCGCCGTTACCTGTGTGAGTGTGCCCGTGGCTATGGGGGCCCCAACTGCCAGTTCCTGCTGCCCGAGCCGGGCCCGGGCCCTGCGCTGGTGGACCTCACGGAGCAGTACGTGGAGCGCCCGGCCGGGGCCTTCCCCTGGGTGGCCGTGGCCGCGGGGGCCGTGCTGGTCCTCACGCTGCTGCTGGGCTGCGCCGCCGTGGTGGTCTGTGTGCGGCTGAGGCTGCGGAAGGGCCGGCCGGCCGCCGATGCGGGCCGCGGGGAGACGGAGACCATGAACAACCTGGCCAACCGCCAGCGCGAGAAGGGCGTCTCCGTGAGCGTTGTCGGGGCCGCGCAGATCAAGAACACCAACCAGAAGGCCGACCTCCACGGGGACCCCGGCGTGGACAGGCACGGCCTCAAGGCCCACTACCCATCGGTGGACTACAACCTGGTGCAGGGCCTCAAGGGCGAGGCCGCCCCCGCCGGGGACCCGCTCGGCAAGCGGGAGGAGAAGGGCGCACCGGCCCTGCGGGGGTGCGTGCTGCGGGCCGGCGGGGGCGTGGGGAGGGGCGGGCGGGGGGCCGCCGCGCGCCCGCCTCCAGGCGACGGCCGCCGCCCGGGCCTCGCGTGGCACGGGTCTCTCGTGTTCCTTTCAGCGGAGACGCGTCCGACGGGAAAAGGCCGGACCCTGTGTATTCCCCTTCGAAGGACACGAAGTACCAGTCGGTGTACGTCATATCGGAGGGGAAGGACGAGTGCGTCATAGCGACCGAGGTCAGTGCGCGCGTCCGGCCTCCCCGGGGGGCACGCAGAGGCCGCGGGAGGCCGCCCCGTCCCGACCTGACTCCGTTCTGTCTGGGCCCCCCCAGGTGTGACATGGAGGTGACCTGGCAAAATCCCCGTCTCTTCAAACAAACAGAATTCCAAGGATAAATGCCCCAACGTATGCTGCTGAGAGGACAGGGAGGCCCCCTCCGCCTGCCGCCGAGGAGCCCGCCCGGACGGCGCCGGCCTCTTCCCGACGCCCGAGGCCCGAGGCGCTGCCTCTGACCGTGTTTCCGTTGCACTATGGACAGTTGCTTTTTAGAAAATATATATTTAAATGAATGGACTTAATTCCTACATAAGAAGCATGCACTGCCTGAAGTGTATATTTTGGATTCTTATGAGCCAGTCTTTTCTTGAATTAGAATCACAAACACTGCCTTTATTGTCCTTTTTGATACTAAAATGTGTTTTTTTTCTAGATGGAAAAAAAAAATGTGTGTTATTTTTTGGACTTGTAAAAATATTTTTCATGATATCTGTAAAGCTTGAGTATTTTGTGATGTTCATTTTTTTATAATTTAAATTTTTGGTAAATATGTACAAAGGCACTTCGGGTCTATGTGACTATATTTTTGTGTATATAAATGTATTTATGGAATATTGTGCAAATGTTATTTGAGTTTTTTACTGTTTTGTTAATGAAGAAAGTCCTTTTTAAAATATTTTTCCAAAATAAATATTATGAATGATGAGCCGAGATGGACTCACTCACCACTCCACCTGCAGACCAGCGCTTGCTCACTCGCCATTCTAGGCCCTTGAGGACAGAAATGGCCTCTGGTTTTCTATTTTTGAGACCTTTGCCTGGTTTTATTGGACTGGCTGACAGCAACTTTCCTCCTCTCTGCTCCCTTCAGAGACCCCCCAGGGCCATTGTCAGGCAACTTGGGGAGCAGGTGGCATCTCTGGCTGGCTCCCCAGGCAGTGCCCTCGGGTCCCCTGAGAACACCAAGGCGTGCGCGACTCAATGTCATGTTTGATGGGTGCCAAGAAACCGCAGAGCTGGCCACCTTCCTTCTGAGCCTTTTTTTTTCAGGACTGGAACAAAGCTTCCTTTGGGATCACATACCCATTAGCACTTTTATATTGCCATGGCAAAGGCTTTTTGTCTTAGAATAATACTTATTCGTCCATTTGTTTGTGGATTTATTCCTGGTTAATTCAGAAGTGTTAGTTGCCTTCTGACTCAACCCCAGGTGTGGGGGGACAGGTTACGGTAGTGATAAATCACTTAGCTGAGCGCTCAGTGCTCACCAGGCCCTGTCAGCCACTCTGCGAGTCGCCTCATCGACCTTGGTGGCGGGGCCCTGAGAGTGGGTGGCACTTTACAGCTGAGGAAGCAGGCTTGGGGAGGTGGTGGGGTGTGCTCAGGGTTTGTGAATGGTGGAGTCTTGGTCCGAATTCGCGCAGTCTGGCTCCAGACCCCTGTTTAATCATTAATTACTATTTGTCAGAAACTCAGCTTCTTATTGAAAAGAGGACTTGGGGTTTTAACAGACCTTGTGCTGGTGCGACTGGGTGGTTCTGAAGGATTGGTGAAGGTGTCGGCTTCGAGGCAAGCCATGCTGGGAAGCAGGTCATCTCTGGAACTGAGGGAGGGGTCTTGCCTTTGTCCCAGTGGCCACGATGAATTAATCCACTGGTCCTTAGTGTACAGACAGGGACTTGGTCATGTTCCCAGGGAGGAGAGGCAGGTGTGCACGTGTTGACTAGTCCACATGCCCAATCTCACGTGTGGGATTGATGGAGAGGCATGGTGGCAGAGTCGAGACCACAGGACGGCACCAGGTAGGGACCAGACAGCACACACTCGCCCTGGGACACCCCGCCAGTGCTCCCGCCTCTCAGATGCAGCCCCATCTGTCCTGACACCTGTGGCCAGTCCTAGCTGTCATTTTGGAATAGCCACTAAAGCAAGGACTCAAGTGGAGTGATCTTATCCATGGAAAGAATCAGGGTCAAAGTGTGAGTGAGAGAGATTCTGGCCTCTAAACTCCTCCATCCCAATCTACCTCTGCTTACTCTAGGGTGCAGAAGCGTGTTCTAGAATAAACAGGATCTGCCAGCCTCTCAGTAGTTGGGATCTGTGGGGACGGCAGGGTGCTGCAATGCCAGTTTACACTTGTTAGACAGGAGTGATTACTAATAGTGCCTTGCTCTGAGAAGGGGCGACTTGGATGATAAATACATGGCTCACCTATTTTCAAGAACATGGACTGTGCAGGGACTTTCATGGAGCCCATTTCTTGAAAGAACCTTAGATGCTCAAAGATAATCTCACTTTCCTCTCCTCAGCCTTCTTGTAAAATCAAGGAATGCAGTAATCTTTCATCAGGGTCAAGCAAGTAACTTCCCTACAGTACAAATCAGAGACTGAAAGCTCACAGCTTTAGAATTCTCAGCCCTCTGCTGGAGGAGGCTTCTTGAGTCCCTTCTGAACTGATTCATTAGACAGTTTTCAAGGTTTATGTTATTTGCAGCAGGAAATTCATGTACACCTCTCAAAAACAGGTACATAAAAACATGAGATTTGCAGGCCAGTTGTGATCGCCTACTCCAAGCAGAGCCCATTCGTGTTTACCAAGTACCCGGCTGGGAACAGGGAGGGGGGCAGCAGGGCACTTCAAGCGTGAGATGGAAACGGCAGACCCTGTCAGCAGGAGCCGTGCTGCTCTGTGCTCAGTTTCCCAGTTCTGAGATGGACATACCCTGAGTGTGGGTCCCGCCTGTGCCAAAGGGCCAGCGATCCCAGGCTGGTGGGGCAGGAGGGTGCCACCCGCCTCCAGGCCAGGCTCCTGCCCCCACTCCCTGTGGCTTCAGTGGGACCAGTGAGGAAGGTGAGACACACAGGTTCTTCCTTAGAGTTTTTTTCCTTTAACTTTTCACATGGACTTAATTTTGGACTCCCAGAAATGTTGCAAGTATACTACAAAGAGTTCTCACTGTCTCACGGTCAGCACTGCACCTCCCCTGCTGTTTAGCGGGCTTCCTACAGCAAGGATGGTGTCCCTGCTCAGTGCCTCACCGTGGGCTCCCGCGTTTTACCCTGGGAGTACCAGTCTGTCACCATTGCTGTTTGAATGTCCCATGTTTGGGCAGTGTGCCTTCTCCATGGCTGCTGCCTGACAGTCCCCTGCTTTTGGGCGACATCTTCCCTCCAGGCCCATCACCGTGTCCTCTGTCCTAGCTCTGGAATCAGCCTTTTCCCCGCTGAGCCCTGGCTCCTTTTGGTGGAGAATGGCAGCAACTGCATCTCCAGCTTTGTGCAGATGTTGGCCTCGAAAAAATGAACAGTCACCAAGAGGTAGGCAGTGTGATCTTCTGTAAAAGTCCCAAAGGCAGGCTCCTTGGCATTCAGATGTCTCTATGTGTCTGTTCCACCCTGTTGATACAGGGCACATTAGATAGATAGGCCAACACCAGTGATGGAGTATTTCTGCAAAGAAAATTGAACCTGAATCTGATCAGATCTCGATCTGGCTACCAGTTTATAGGAATACAGGGGCCGGAAGACATGCTTAAGACACTGCCAGGATCTGTGTAGCCGAATCCAGGAAACTGGGTACAAGGAAACAGAAAAGGGGTGGGGGAGCATGCAAGTTGGAGGAGACTGAGTTAAAACACAGGAAAAAAACCCATGAGCCAACTGGAGGAATGAAGACACGGGCTGGGTATTTTAGTGACTTTAGACTAGACTTGTTAAACTTTTTAGAAGTGAAAATTTATTACCTTAAACAGAAAAGAGTCCTTACCTTTTAGAGAAACATTCTGAAATATTTGTGGATGAAACAGTGTTATATCTTGGATTTGCTTCACAAGAACCCAAGATGGCATGTGGTGCAAGTGGGTGGGACACAGATGGAACACGGCTGCCAGGTGACAGGTGTGAAGCTGGTGCGCTGCACCTGAGGAGCTGATCTTACCATTCTTTCCTCTTTTCCTTTTTGCACACATGCACACATGGGGCATGACTTACAATGTTTTAATTTACTATGTGTGTAATGTGTTTATTGCAGGACACACTTGTAGCACATACATATGGTGGATTTTAAGGAGGTGTTCCATCTTTGCCTTCATGTTCAGATGAGAAATCTTGTCAGACCAAAACCAGCCAAATCAAATGGGCTGGGGCGCAGAGTGGTTCATTCAGGGGCTTTGGTTCAGATCCCGGCTCTGCCTTGCTGGCAAGGCATTCCAGTGACTGGCTCCACAAAGCCCGTAAGGGGATGACAACAGTAGCCCCTGGTGAACAGCACTGCAGTGCTTTGCGTTGCTACCAGAGGCTTCCAAAGCACCAATCTGAGCAAGTCAACCCTGCCAGAAACAGCCAGAGGCTTCTACTGCCTTAGCATAAAGTGCAAACTCCTTGACTTCGCCTGTTGGCTTTGTGTTGTCTGGCTCCTGATTGTTGCTCTGCTTGTCTTATGCTCATCTGCCTACTGTCCTTGGGCTCTTCACTCCAGCCACGCTGACGGGAGCCTCTGCCCATGCCTCATTCTGAGAACTTCCATCTGCTGGAAGGCTCTGCTTCCATGCTGGCCAACCCTCCTGGAAGATGCCGGCACTAGGGAAGTGCTCTCTGAACCTCCCAGACTGCAGACGTGCCCCTGGACCCACGTAGCAGCTTGCCCTGGGCCTGACACCTCGCGGGATTATTTTGCTAATGTCTTTGCGTCCCAGGACACTGCGGCCTCCCAGAGAGCAGGGCCCTCGCTCTTGTTCCCAGGGCTTCCTGTCCCAGCTTGGCACTTGAGCTGGAGAGTGTTCTTAACACACGCAAGTGATAATCTGAGTGCACACAGACACACACAGGAGGGAGATCCATGCAGGTGTGGAAGGATGGTGGTCATGAGAGTTTTATTCTGGTGTCCACTCTTACCAACGTCAGCAGTTTTGGACCATAACAGGAAGCCAGATGAAGGTATGATCTGAACAGAAGACCATATTATACTGTTGTTACTCTAATAAATAAGGGGTCACTTAGACACAAGGTGCACTGTGAGAATCCAGCAAACCAAGCAACAGGCAGCTAGAATCTCTTCGTCTGTGAATTCTGTGGAGTAGCTATTGGGAAGGTAAACGGTTCTCCTAAATAGCAACCAACTGTGGAAATGTCAAATGAAGAGCAGTATTTCGAAGGTGAGAGCAAGTGTGGAGAGCCAGGGGCCTTACCTGGGGAGATGCAGAACACGTTTCTGCTGACTGTCATCTCCCATGATGAGTGCAGACACTAAAAATACTTTGACAACTTCAGGCCTTCGTCATTTGCGTGTAATTCCAAAATAGTCTTTTTAAAGATGGTATGTGTCTGTGCAGAGAATTAGCATTATTATTCCCAGAACAACATTAGATTACAATCATTTGCTGAAATAAAGAGTATTCTCATTTTAGAGAAATCTATTTGGCCTATGTGGCTTTACCCCTTGGAGGTGGGGGAGGCTCATCCCTGTGTTTTCTTGCCAACAAGTCTTAAAACAAATGCACCCTCTTTTTCATTTTTCTTCTTTCTTGAGGAAACACCACTGCACCCCATCTGGCATTTGCTGTTCACATGTTCAGGAGATTAAAATCTTACCAAGAATGGGAGCAGGGTCCCTGGGGTAGCCAGCATGTGGATCACCTGCAAATGGATCACCACAGAGCACTGGAATCTCCTTGAGCTGGTGAAGGGACTGTGATGACACCAAGCAGGTGGCAGCATTCTCACAAAGGGGTCTGGGGTCGCAAGGCCAGGCCGAGTGTGGGGTGAGGGGCTCATTTGGGGGTCAAGCATCACCAGACCCTGGGAAGACCGGAAGGGCTGTTGGTGGGTTGTCGAGGTGATAGAGTTTCCTTTGAAACCAAGGTAACAAATAGGTGAAGTGTTAAAGTCCTGCTCAGCTTAGAGCCCTCTGATACCAGCCTCCTCTCTGTAGGCTACATGGACACTGTCTTTACCTCTGTCATGGTTAAATCAATACTAACCAAAAGTAAAGTTAACTTGAACTTCAAAATTATTGGACCAGGTAGGAAAATATGTTGTTTGAAGTCCTGGACACTTTATAAGAACCTTCATAGGTTCAGTGACCTCTTATCCTTGGAGACAGAACTGGAACCTGGGACTTTCTGCCACATGGCCTGACATCTGAACCCAGGTGACACCTGGTTTGGTAACCAAGGATGTGGTGGTAGTGCAAATTGTGTGTCGGGCATGGCCAGACATCTGGAGCACCCACAGTCTTAAGGATGCATTAACTTTGTGCTTTTTCCGTGGGACTAGGGACATTCCCAAGGCCCTTGGGGGCTGCCCTCACCCTTCGAGTGAGGGGAGGGGTCACCTCCAGTCAGATTCTCAGGAGAGCTGTTCACCCTCAGTTGCTGCTGACACAATTTCTTTAAGAACTGGAATGGATTTATTTTACTTTGTTGAATTTACACCATTTCTTAGAAGCTTAGAAAAATTTGTGGCATTAAAAGCTGTTATATGCAATATTTAAAAGGGTCTATTTTTAAGGGTAAAACATTTTGATTCTGTGAGTTTTCATTAACACCATTAGGTCCCTTTCTGTTCCTTAAAGTCAAATTCTTCAGACCAGGAGAGGGACGGGGGCAGGTGAACGAATGCACACAGAGGGAAAGGCCCCGTGGTTTTAGGGTACTGACACAGCAGGTTCACGGGGCACTGGGTGGTGGCGGGATGGTGGGGAAAGAGAGAAGTACAGTGTTTCGGAGGGGCCAGTCCCCAGAGCAGTGAGGGTGCCGAGCCGGCCAGGTTCTGGCCTCGTCCCTGTGAGTGTGGCATCTGGCACAGCTCCGGCGTGGGGCTCCCACTTGGCCTCCCTTTTCCAGGACCCTGCTGACTTCCCTCCTTCCTCCGCTGGTAGGCACTTGCCTCTTATTCTGATGCTGCAAGGACCCTGCAGAAATCAGGGTGATCCACATGCCTGGGGGACAAGGCCTTGCTTCTCCACTGCCTGAGTGCTGAGCGGAGGGGACCATGTTGAGAGTCAGTCACGGCAGCTTGAGCTTTCCTTGGACGGCTGCCAGAAGGAGCATTTGATGTGTCCCCAGGGGGAACTAGCTAATTTTAACAGAAGTACCCAAACAGAGCTTGAAGGTCAATGTGTCATAATCCCTTTTCTTCCTTTCCTGCAGCGCAGTTCATTCCAGAAGTCGAGGATACTATTTTCATTTTATCTGCTATTTCTGGAGGCTCCTCAAAGCCCAGGAGGGTCCCTGCAGGTGGGTGGGTCTTCCCTTTGTCCTGCACAGACTCTTACTTTTGGCTAAGCAAACCCTGAGATCAAAATGGAGAAGGCAGCCTGGAACCTGCTGGGCGCCCCAGGGCCTCCGTCCTCAGGGTAGAGTGAGTCTGACGGGCGCAGGCCTGAGGTGGCCAGTGAGGCTCCAGGGCAGCGGGCCAGAGGTGCTGCCCACTGCCCCACAGTGCCCTGAAGCCAGTACAGCTCTGGGCGCAGCCTGCTGTCTCTGACTGTGTCTCGAGACAGCATGGAGGGGCAGGAGCTGGACGGAAAGGAGGGACCCTCACTCTGGGGGACACTGAGGGCATGGACGCCCTGTCTGGAGGACACTGAGCACAGGGACACCCCCACCCTGGAGGACACTGACTGCAGGGACTCCCCCCGCCCTGGGGTACACTGACCACAGGAATCCCTCAGCCCTGGGGGACACTGACTGCAGGGACCTCTCCTACTTTGGGGGACAGTGACCACAGGGACCACCCCCGCCCTGGGGGACACTGACCACAAGAATCCCCCAGCCCTGGGGGACACTGACTGCAAGGACCCTCCCTACCCTGGGGGGCACTGACCGCTGGGAACTGGGCCTTGGTGTTCAGACCTGGCTCTGTAGAGGGACCCCATAAGCCTGTCAAAATGAAACACGTTGACTAGCAGGGCCCACCTGCCCCAATGAGCCCAGTTTCTCTCTTTTTAAGGTGGTGCCTGGTGCTCTCTGGCAGACAGTGTGTTTCAGGACCTTTGTCCTGGTGTGTGTGTGTGTGTGTGTGTGTCCATGTGTGTATGTGTCCATGTGTGTGTGTGCGTGCATGTGCACGTGGTAAGCAGTAGGTTTGGAGGGAGGTTCTGTATTATTTCTCCTTTCCCAAGTTTCTTTCCCTTTTCCTTCTTAAAGTGTGTGAGAGTCTGAGTAACACATGCCTCTTGATTACCGGGGTGATGTGGCCTTGAGGTCCCCGGGAGGGAAGCCGACTTGTCGGGAGTTCAGCCCCTGTTTGCTGTGCCCTGTCTGCCCCTTCTGGGAAACTCCCCTCTTGCTGGGTGCAGCTCTCTGGCTCCTTCAGCACACTTTCTGGGTCGCGGGTGCACTGCACCCTTGTGTGGAAAGCAGGGATAAACGAGGGCTGAGACCCAGGCCTCCCCAGGGCACAGCGGGAAGGAGGCTGTCAGCAGATGCCCACTGCCCGTGAGCGCCCAGCGTCACACTGCCTGGAGAGTGAGTGACAGGTCCCTCGGGTGGTGCCTCTCTTCTGGACGCCGAAGGCCACGACGCCTCTGTGATCTCAGAGACTGAGCCGAGCCTTGCTGCAAGGACCTCACTTTGAGAATTCTTGAACAACCAATAAACAGAACTACCCAATATTTACACTGCTGGCAGATGCTCAGATGGGGGAGGGCTGCTGTATTCTGCACCTCTGCAAACCCTGATTTATTCCATCTTTCCCTACTATTAGCCATTTGGATTGTTTCCAGATTTTGTCAGTTTAAATAATATTTCATTGAGCATCTTTGCACATAAATTATTATGATTGTGTCTCATTTTTCCATTATGGTAAATTTCTGGAAGTGGAATTATTTTGTCAAAGGGAATAAACATTTTAAAGACACTTATTATCCATTTATAAATTCCCACTAGAAAGCTTGTTCAGTTTATAATTCTACCAGCTGCTCTTCACCAACAACATGTAGCATGATTTAAAAAATTCATTTCCAATTTGATTAATGAAAAGAGTGCATCCAGTTACTTCCATTCACTCTGTTTAGTGGTGGTTGAGGTCCTTACCACCTGTTACCTAGGCTCATGCTCTTCTTGTTGCACCCGGTCCCACATTCCCACAGTGTGGACCTACTGTGCACCAGGTGCCTCAAAACACGTTATGTAACTTAGAATTTGCAGCATACCTGAGTGTATGTGTTTCCTTTCATGGAAGCACAGAGAGGCCAGATTCTCTGACAACAATGCTCTCTCCTGGGAAGGCTGGCACCCCTACAGGAATGTCCCTCCTGCAGGTCCACTGAGTGCATTTAGAGCCAATACCTCCCTGGGTCTTGGGATTTCTTTTTTTTTTCTTTTTCTTTTTTTTTTTTTATTGAAGGGTAATTGACAACAGTATTACATTACATTAGTTTCAGGTGTACAACACAGTGATTCAACATTTATATACATGATAATTCTAGGTACCAGCTATCACCATACCAAGTTGTTACAATATTTTGACTATATTCCTTATGCTATACATTACATCCCGGTTGCTTATTTATTTTACAATTGGAAGTGTATTTATATATATATATATATATTTTGTGGGGGCATCTCTCATATTTATTGATCAAATAGTTGTTAACCACAATAAATTTCTGTATAGGGGTGTCAATACTCAATGCACAATCATTAATCCACCCCAAGCCTAATTTTCGTCAGTCTCCAATCTTCTGATGCATAACGAACAAATTCTTACGTGGAGTACAAATTCTTACATAGTGAATAAGTTACATGGTGAACAGTGCAAGGGCAGTCATCACAGAAGCTTTCGGTTTTTTTCATGCATTATGAACTATAAACAGTCAGTTCAAATATGAATACTCATTTGGTTTTTATACTTGATTTATATGTGGATACCACATTTCTCTCTTTATTATTATTTTTAATAAAATGCTGAAGTGGTAGGTAGATACGAGATAAAGGTAGAAAACAGAGTTTAGTGTTGTAAGAGAGCAAATGTAGATGATCAGGTGTGTGCCTGTAGACTATGTGTTAATCCGAGCTAGACGAGGGCAATAAACATCCATGTATGCAGAAGATTTCTCTCAGAACATGAGGGGGGAGGTTCTAAGCCTCACCTCTGCTGCTCGTCTTGGGATTTCTTTAAGGATGGGTGTACTTTTGTCTTTATCTGTAATATGCTGTGCACACGGTAAGATGCATGTATGTTAAGCACAGAGTGTTGAGAAATGTGTTCATATATTGGACCGATTCCAGCATCAAGATGAAACCCTTTTAACTCCAGAAGGCACTCCAGAACCCTCGTGCTGCAGCCCCCCACCCCCGGCGGGTCGCCTTTGGTAATGACAGGTTCCAGCCATTTGCATGAATGGAATCCTTCTCGCCATGGTCTTAGCTTCATCTCTGCTCTTGCAAGTCACTGGGGAGGGAAGTAAAGGGCCCTCCTGCCTTTATGTCAGCCCACATGGACACGGGTCTTTGCGCAGCCTGGGTCAGTCTCAGCTCAGAGAAGCCGCCGGGTGCTGCTGGCTCTCCTGCCCTGCCCCTCCTGCGTGAGTGAGCCACTGGGCCTGTTCTGCCCCTTCCAGCTGCTCTCTGCTGAAGGCAGGCCTTGCCACTGGATGCACGGGCCCTGGCACAGTTGGGAGAATGGGGCTGAGCTGCTCAGGAGGTGGCCTCTCCCGTGTGGCTTTCTGGGGGATCCAGGAAGCAGCTGACGCACCCCTGCTCTTCCTTTCTGTGCCTGGATGGACCTAGATCTACAACAGGGTCTTCATGCGACTGGGTGGAACCAGAGGGGAGGTGTGGGGCCGGGACAGGGGGATGGGGCAGTGGGAAGCCCGAGGGCAGCTTTGTGCACAGGTCGGCCTGAGGAATACAAAGGACTGTGTCCCTCTTCCCCTTTCCCACCATCTTGCTGGTTGTTATCAGAGAAATACAGGTTCTGGGCAAAATAGGCATCCACTCACTTTAGCATGACCAGGAGCCATGCCAGGCAGCAGTTCTCTCATTTTCTGTCCTTGGGATGACTTCCTGTCCCTGCTCCCAGCTCCCCACACCCTCTGACTTTAAAACAAGATGCTTTGGAGATGTACACTTGTTTGGAAAGATCATCTGGCAAAAAGAAGAGCTCTCTCTGACCCACTTCACCTTGGCTGATGTTAAGCCCTAGCGCCAGTGCCCCACAGCTCCCAATGTCCCACGGCAGCCGCCCTTGTGGGCACCACTGAGCAGGAAGCATGGTGCGTGGCTGACCCCTCTGAGCCCCATAGGCACCTGCAGCCCCGTGTCCTGGGAGACGCCCGCCTTTCCCCCGGGATCCCAAGGCCCGAGGCTGCTCTGGGTTTGCTGGAGCTTGGACACTCCCAGCCAGCCCAGCCCTGCAGGACCACAGCGCCTGGTGCCACGCCTGCCTCTCCCACCTTCTGAGGTGGGGACAGGGTGCTGGTCCTCTCGGTGGGAGGCAGGCGCAGGACTTAGCCATGGGAGGGCTCAGGGGACATTGGCTGAACCGAGGACCAGTGCGACTCCTCGAGGCCAGGCAGCAGGCAGAGAGTGATTCTGTCAGAGACAGAGACACCTTCAGAACTGGCCACCCTACAGGAAGTCAGGGGCTAGAGGCGTGTCCAAGCCTGACCTGGGCACATCTTCCTGTTGGGGACCTGTGCTCGCCTGGCCCCACAGCAGTGCCAGAGGGAGAGAGGCTTGTGCTGGGAGGTCAGGTGGGCTGTGAGGCGTCCAGCCCAGCTGTGGCACTGTGTCTGCCAGCACAAGGGACCAGAGCTTTGAGTGGCCACTTCACTGACCAGGAGACCCTCTCCCGCCCAGGAGGCCGCCTCAAGGAGGGCATTCCCATTATGAAGCCCTTCACCCCAAATCGAACACCTGCTCTCAAGCTGTTTCCACCTGGTGCAAGTGAGATGGAATTTGAACAGTTGTCCAATTAGTTTGTAAATATTTTTAAATAATTCAGAACCTAAACTCAATATTAGGTTCAAATTATGAGATTCCTGATTAATGTGTCACATGAGTCAGTGCTGTAGACACTCAGTCTAAGTGAAAGCATCATTTTGCCACAAATAGAAGCTTCAGGAGCGAGAATGGAAAATTGCATGGTGCTCTAATTGCAAGCTGACAGATGTCTATGGCCAGAGGGAAGGTAGCTTCAGAGCTACAATGACAGCCAGCACTCGGTTCCAGCCTGACAGGCGGGGCCCAGCATGCGGCTGCCTCAGAAGCAGGTTTCTCATCCCTCATTCCAGCCTCTTGCGAGCTGACTCTGTCCAGGGGCGCTGCCTGGCCGAGGTGTTGGCAGAGGCCAGGGACTCCTTTAGGACCAAGTCCCAGACCTGCTCCTCTCACACAAAGCCTCAAACGCTCATCTCGACGTGGGGTCTGGGCACTCTCAGAGAGCCTGCTCTGCATGGGGCACCTTGTTTTAATCCTTGTTCTCAGAGGCTGAAGCCCATAGCAAGCCACCAACAGGAACCGAATCCCAGAGACTCCTGACCTTTTCCCCACACCGCACACTTCCTGGTGGCCACAGATAGTACTTCAATATCTTTTCAAAACTCTTTCTAATGTGTTACAATAGGTTCACTTCACAGAGTCTCTGTGCTTGAGGGAATCTCAGATTCTAAGTGGGAGACATGATTTCCATTTCATCAATGGGGAAACTGAGGCAGGACTGGTAGGGGGTCTGCATGCTTGGCTTGAATTGTGTACCTGCTCCCTGATGTCTTAGCAACTGCTCCACTGTCTTCCCTGGGGGCTCTGCTCCTCTGCTAGCCTGCCCCTTCTGGGCTCCTGACTGAGTCCCCCAGACAGGACACCCTCTGTACCTACTACCCCAAGGAAGTCCCTTGGGGGCGGGCCATGCAGCTTTAAAGTTGTTGTGTAGTGGGGTTCCCTTCCTGGGCCACCAGTTCTTTGCTGAGGAGTAGGTGCTGGCTCTGTCCCTATGTCTGTGCCTGTCTCCCAGTGCACCCCAGTGTGCAGGGAAAATGAATGACGTGGGGCCACTGGGGACGTCTGGATGCCAGTGGCTTCTTTTCTCTTACGGGGACGCTCGGTCCTTCTGCAGCCCCCTCATTGGGAGCGCTCCTTGCTGGTCCCCTGTCCGCCCATACACTGGTGCTGCACTTGGCACTGCTGGCTGCCCAGATTCAGGCAGATCTTCCAGCTTTGATCCTGACCAAAGCACCCTGGGCCCAGGTCTCTGGAAATGGTTCAGAATTTCCCTATGAGATTCACAGCCCTTTCTGCGAGCCTGCTGATGCTTGCTGATGGGTCAGGACTTCCTGGTGGGAGCAGTGAGGCGCACAGACATCCAGTCACTTACCCCAGCCCACGAGTGAGGCAGCCTTCGGGGCCCGGCTGGGAGGCCAGGGACCCCACCCTCCACCCCAGGAACTCATGTGGATGCTGGGTTTCCCTGGTCCACCCTGAACTGGCCTTCCTCACGCTGCCCGGACAACCTGCCTTCCCCATGAGTCTAAAAGAAATTTGAAAAGTTCTAGGAAGCAGGTTTTGACCTTCACACTTTTGCTTTCTCACTTTGGTGAAGTGAAAACTCCAAATGAGTGCATGAAATGCCTGTAGGTGAAGGTGACTTGTGCTGCTTTTGCGTTTTTCACACAACAGGACCAAGGGAGCAGGAAAGCAGACAGGCAGAAGCTTGTCTGTCTCCCGCGAGCCTTTCTCACTCCAGGTCTGCTCTGGATGAAGGACTGAGTCCAGGTCCATGTCTGCTGGGAGCGTCAAGTCCCTGGACAGTCTGTGCCCCACAGGCACTCTCCTCTCTGAGGGCTGCTCAGAACTGTCCTTCCTTCCTGGGCCACACAGCCTCCGGGGTCTGTGGACCCCTCGTGTCCCAACCACCCTGAGTGTGGGGTGCTTACCAATACTGGCTGAGCAAATTATTAGCAGAAAGATGAGGATGAAAGGGACCCACTCTCAGCCACCCCCTGCTATCCCAGGGCCCCAAAAGGAATGCAGCCCAAGTTAACAGTGGAGTTGGAGGGTCACTGACCCAATTCAGGGGGAAGATGGTGGGGATCAGAGTGTGGCAGACAGAAGTCACCCTCGTCTCCATCCCCCAAACCGGGAACATGCTGCTTCACGAGGCAACAGGGCTTTGCAGCTGTGTGAGTTAGGGTCTGGGTTCTTGGGTGGGCTGCTGTGACCCAAGTGCCCTTATATGGGAAGAGGGGTGGGGGGGCAGCCACAGAGGAGCCGTGGCAATGGCAGCAGAGGTGGGCCGACGCTGAGGGGCCAGCTGTCAGGACTGGGACGGAGCGCAGAAGGCCGCAGGAGGCCATGAGCCAGGGTGCTGTCCTCTCAAAGCTGGAGAGCCAGCAGACAGTCCTCCCCTGGAGCCTCTGGGGGCTCAGCCCTGCTGACACCTGAATTTAGCCCATGAGGCCTAAGTCAGATTTCTGCCCTTCAGAATGAAAAGGTGAAAATTATGTGATGTTTCAAGCAACCAGGCTTGTGTCCATTTGTCACAGGAGCAGAGGATGCTGATGCACACACGGCATTCAGGAGGGCAGAGGGAGAAGGGGCCCCCTGTTTGTGCCTCCCCACCGGCTAGCATCGGGCCTCGGGTCCTCAGGGTGCGTCTTTTCCTTGAGACTCACCCAGACCCTCTGTGGGAGTGCCTATCACAGAGGGGGGGCCCCTCCGCAGAGGCAGCTCCATGGTGCGGGCCTGGAGCCGAGGGCCGGGGAGGTGGTGGTGCAAGGTGGCCGTGCCGGCGGGACGGGAGGGCTGGCTCTGCACACACAGGCGCCTCACAGGCCCTTTGTCTCAGCGACAGTTGGGTGCAGTCAACTGTGTCTTTTAGAACCCAGAGTATTTCCCCAGGAAAAATGCTCAGTTCTTTCCAAAATGCCGAGAACTTTAATGATGGGAATAAATAACAGGTGCCGGGAGCAGCTGCTCCTGAGTTATGACTCCTCTTCTTTTAAACATGTTTTCCGTGGGGGAACCAAGGGCTTTCAGAAGCATTTTTGCTCTGAAATATTCAAGGAATGTTCTTGATTTTTCTTCTTGCAGCAACAGTTTTAGTCTTTATAAGCTGAGTCACAAGATCTGCAAAAACCAGAGAAGTAACAAGTGAGAAGGGAAAAATCTAACTCACTAACCTCCTGCAGTTGCTTTAAAATAGCATTTGGCTCTCCGCGGGCAGCTTTCTGAGATGAATCGTCGACTCCCTACCAACCTAGGCCACACAGGAGGTGGCGTAAGCGGAACAAATGCCACACACAGGTGCTGGGCAGGTGCGAATCCACACACGTTCTGACTCGGAACCAGCCGTGAGGCCCCAGCCTGTGGACAACTCTCTCGGCTCCGACCCTTGGCACTGTTTTGTGCTGTGCCTCATAAGCAGAGCAAACATGATTCTGGTGCTCCTGGTCATAAGACAGATGTGCAATGTCCTGTGTTCCCGGGACAAGAGATAAAAAGGTTACAGTGTTTGCTAGACTGGGCTTGTTATCAGCAGGATTCTATGGCACCCACACCTCCCTTAGCCCTTGAGCTACCCAAATGCCAAGAATTTCTACTTGCTTTTCATTCATTTTTTTGCACCTTCTGAAAAGCTTAAACCAATCAAACAATTTCTTTGGTTTGGTTTGGCAAAGCTCCCATCCCCATCCACACCCACAGTGCTCAGCTGTGTTCGGGGATGGGGCCACCGCTGACCTGCCCTCCAGAGCCTTTCATAGCAGGCATGACCCGTTTACAGCGTGCTCTAACCCATGAGAAGAAAAGCTATTTGGTGCTATGAGGCTAGAGGCTGCAACAGGCGTGTGGATGGGCACCTCCTCAGACCCAACACCTTGCCCACGCCAAGGAAATCAGCCTCCACAGTGTGCAGATAGTGACTACAGGCCAACTCTTTGACTTTGGATGCGATCTCTGGGCTCCTCGGTGTGGGGGAATAAGTCTGATCTTTGGCCTTTTTCTGCTGTTTGTCAGCTCAAATCAAAATGGGAAACTCTCCAATTAGTTCGAGCCACAGGCTTCTAGGCTGCTGTTGAGGGTGATCATTTTGGGGCAGTGGGTGTGGCCCTACTGAGCCTACTCAGTCACCCTCAGGCCGGGCCAGGGTGGCTTCCTGGGGCTCCGTGCTGAGGGCTGGCTGAAGCCTGGCACGCTGCCCCAGGTTGGTGGGAGGAGGCCCTCAGGGGCTCAGAAGGGGCCCTTCAGCGACGCAGGGTGGGGGTATCATGTGGTACTCGAGGGGCAATGGTGCTGAAGCTGTTGGCTTGGGAGTAGCCACTCTCCTAGACCTACTTAGAATGTTCCAGCTTCCTGGTGCTCTGTCCATTTCCCAGGGTCTGACATGACAAACCACCTCAAACCGGGTGCGTCTAAACACCAGAAATTAAATCTCAGTTCCTGAGGCCAGGAGTCCAAGATCAGGGTCGTGGGCAGTGGGTCCTCACTGTTCCATGCCTCCTGCTTCCAGAGCGGGTGACAGAGCGGCCCCCTGCCTCGCCTCTTCATATAAGGACACTAGCCACTGGATGCAGGGCCTGCCAGACCTTTGTATGATCTCATCTCCATTTTTTAATATCTCTGAAGACCCCATTTCCAAATAAGGTCACATTCTGAGGTTCTGGGCTTGACCCCATTCAATCTACTATCAATACTTCGATTACTGTCAATGGAAGCACATCTGTTATAAATGTTTCCAGTGAGTATTTTCTAAGAACCTATTTGTTCAAAGCACTCAGGTAGAGTCACTGAAGTAAAAACAGTATCCCTGAAAAGACACCACGTAGAGGCCATGTGTGGTACCGGCCAAGCACCCATGGTAGGCATGAGGGGACATGTGATAGAAGGTTCTAGACCAGACGCCGAGTGCTGACTGACACTGCAGGAATTATGAGCAGCTTCTACATTGCAAGGGGATTGCAATTATGCCAAAAATTCCCCAGAAACGAAAAACAAAAATGGAATAAATGTAAGAACATCCTGGTTTCCTGGGATGTCAGGCGCAGGTCTGCTGATGGCCCCATGAGTGTGTGCAGCCCAGGCACTAAGCTGGGACCCAAGAGGAGGCAAGCCAGCATGAAGCACTGACCCCTTGCCACCAAACCTTTCTGTCTCTTGGGTCCAAATTTAGGAAGTAGAGAAGAAAGAAAGTCACCTTTCTTTTAGCTTAGAAAAATCCATTCCACAGTTTTTCCCATCCCTTACTGACAAATAGGATTTTAAATCCCTTTATCTGAAGACAAACAGAAAGTGTGTGCTTGTGGCAAATGATTCAAGCCGATATTCTTGCCAGCTGTTAAGGCACACATGCACACACACACAAAAAAGCTGGTGACATCTGGTCAGCATTGATATTTTGTCACAGAAGTATTTTTTTCCTGGGGGTGTTTTCCAAGAAACCACATCTCAGAATCCCTGGTCTCCTCATCCCACCACCCTTCAGCCCCAAGCCCTCAACCTTTAACCTCTATGGAAAACAAAAAAGAGAGTGATGCTACTGTGACCCAAATGGCGGCCCACCTGTGGGTGCGGTGACACTGAGGCAGTTTGGATGCAGCAGCTCTGTGCGGCCTCTGCAGGAGACGAGCTCTCAGCATCACTAGCCCCGCACACCCCACGGTGGAGGTTCTGCTGAGATGGGGAATACCAGGGGCAGGCAAAGCTCCGTCTGTCCCCACATGCCAGGCTGGGTGTTGTGCCTCCTCCCACAGCTGCTCCTCCCCGGCCCTCCTAACTACCTTAAACCCTGGGAGATTTGGGCTTTAATTTTTTAAAAGGTAAAAAATGTCAAGTAAGCACACTAATTAACACTATACATTTTTTCAAGTTTTCTTTGCCTGATTTTCCCAGGAATGCTAATGAACAAGGTCAGTTTTAAAAGGGCGAGTTAGAGAGATGCCCTCTCAAAAAAAAAAAAATAAATAAAAGGGTAAGTTAGGAGAGAGCATTTTTCCCAGGCTGGCAAGACCCCCTCTTGGAGGAATGGGGCTGCTGGAACATCCCTCCTCCCTCCAGCCCACGGAAGTGTCAGGCCCCCGGGGCCTCTGGCAGCTGGGTCATGCTCCACCAGGATGCTCGTGGTGTGTGAGCCTGTCTAACATGCTGTAGGGGGTCCTGGGGTCAGGGGCCAGGCCTCGCTGCCCTGTGTTTAGAGAACAATGTGCCCCAACACTCAAAGACTGCAGGGTTCCCTCGGTGGAGGCATCCTACCCACCCCTCTAGTACCACAGATGTGGAAGTAGGCCAAGCCAGCTATTCTCAAAGTTCCTGACTTTCAAGCTCCTTTGCTCAGATCTTCAGTTTTTAGGGGGCTGTCCCTGCACACAATAGTTGCTTAGCCAGACTGCCGGCGCTGAGTGTGTGTGGTTGGGAGCACCATGCCTGCCCAGCGGCTCCGACGGCTTATGAGAGGGCATGCCTCCTGCCTCCTCTCATTGGGTCTTTGCACAGAAGCACACACAGCCGACTCAGGAGATGACAGGAGTCTCAGAACAGGAATGTGTGGGAGAAAGCTCTTTCGTGGAGTCAGCACAGCAGTGGAGAAGGGTTGGCAATGACTTCGTAAGAGCCCAGAGAAGCATGAGCCAAGTTTCAAAGTCCTGATTCCAGGTGAGGCGGACAATTAAAGACCAACCAGCACTTGCTCCCTTTGGAAGCTGGATTGCCTGCACTGGCAGCCAGTAGGTGGGATTGTCCAGAACGCAGACCAGAGCTCTTGCTTCGCTGTGGTTTCAATGGGAAGATGTGGGAAGCAAATCTGGCTCACTTCCTCATGTGAACGCTTTCCAAGTGGCTGTGGGTGAGCGGCCCCCAGACTCCATGGGCTGTCTCCGTCTTCGTCAGTGCATGCTGTCTTCTCCTTTATGAAGTTGCACATTCCTCCTAAAATGTCCTGATTAAGCTTGGAGATGTAGAGGTTGTTCTGTGGCGGGGGTTGCAGTGGGGGTGAGGGAATGGGTATCGCATGACTTGGTTCAGATCACTGAAGAAACCCCAATTCTTCCTCATAAGTACAGAGAACAGACTAGAACATGGTGTCTCAGGAGGTCAGGACCTTCCAAATATGGGGAGAGGCCGAGGCCCAGAGTGATTGAGTGCCTGGGCTCGGGGCACAGAGCTGGTGAGGTCTGCGTTGGCCTTAAACTCAGGTTTTATGACTGTCCACCCAGTATGTGCTTTCCTTGTTTTGAATAGATGTCAACAGGCAGTTCCAGATGATAAGCCCATCTGGATGGAAGCTTTGCAGGCAGCCGCTGAGCCAGTGGCAGACCAGCCCTGTGGGGGTGCCTCCTGCACAGGACCCCCTCCCGCAGGAACCCCTGCTACCCACATGCAGCCAGGCACATGGCATTTGAAATCACTTGTCCTCACAGCGCACCGGGAAGGTTTACAGCTTTAGGAATTGTGATGCGCTGCTGATGTGAAGCTTCTTTGAAGACACATCTGCTGACAGGGCTGGCGTGTGGAGAGACATGTCCCCCCTCCGTGTTGGCCCTCACGGTGCTGGGGACAGGGCCTCAGGATGGAGACTGAGAGGAATGTCTTGGGAGAGGATGCTTTTCACAGACTTCCATCCCCACGCCCCTTCTTGTACTGAGATGCATGGGTGTGTGTGAGCAACGGCGTGCACGAGAAGGTTCCAGATGCGACACATTCTTCTCCACCTCCGGAGCAGTGGGGGACAGAGTCTCAGCCTCTTCCAGAGTCACGCTGAGGGTCACAGGGGAGAGACGCTCAGTCTGCAGCTTTTAGACTACAACAGGCCTTAGCGTGCCAGCATAATTTGATTCCGAGTGGGCCTCCAGTTCACCAAACCTTTCGCTTACAAGAGGCTGCACCTCACACGTTTCTAAAGAGGGAAATGGCGAGTTTAGAATCCTGGCTGCCTTCCTGGGTGTGAATCCGCATGCAAGCCAGACACTGTTCTTTCTTCACCCTGATTCCCGAGGATCCAAGCGGACTCTGCCCCTGTAGGCTCCTTCCCACGCTGAGACAATGTGGGCACTTTAGTGAGAAAGGCGGCTGCCTCCATCCCTGCACATGAGGCAGGTTAATGACGTTTCTTGAGGAATAAGGAATGGTGTGTTTTGCCCTGTTTCTTGGTCATCATTTAACTGGCTTTTCTCCATGCCTCGCTCCAGCCTCTGGCTGAGACAGCGGACTTTACAGGCTCTCATTCATCTCGGTCCCAGAGTTTCCAGGCGACAGACAGAGCTGGGTCGAGCATGTTGGCACCTGTTGGTTTCATTAGGGGTCCTTCCCTGGGCTCACTGGGCCCTTTCTGTGGGATTCAGCACGGTTCTGTATAGCCAGGACTTGACTCCCAGCAATAGTGACAATGATACACATTATGATAGCAAAAGGCATAGCTTCATCTTGCTTTGACTTTTACAAATCACTTATACACATTTGATCTCATTAATCGCAGTAAAACCAGGGTTTTAGTTTCAGAAACAGGAGGTAAAAGGAGATGTAAGCATAGAAAAAATACTTTTAAGGATATGTTTTCAAGAAGATTTGAGTTAGTGAATTTTTGGAAGAAGGCACAATACAGAATTTCTTTTGTGTATTTTATGCTTGTGATTGTTACTGTGAAAAGCTGCAGTTTATGGAGTGACATAAATTGGAAAGAATGGTTATGTTTAAGAAGATAAATACAGCTCTGAATCATACATCAAATGTTCTTTAATCTGGCAGAGTAGGGTGTGTGCAATTATCCAACAAGGTAATTCCAGATTATAAACCTTTAAGTTTAAAAATGATAAAAATAAATACATTTTATAACATATTATAAATTAAGCTTTTGCTATGTACTATATTTGCATTGTGTGCATTATTTTTTGTTGTTCTGTTATTCTTTAAAGTCTTGATTATTTTTGGCTCTCAGCAGAGGAGGTGTTCTGAAGTCGGACATCCTGGGATTTCTGAATCTGGGGTCTGGAGGGAGCTTCCCAACACACCTGCCAGGAGTCGTCTGCCGGGCAGGGACCTGGGATTCTTATCCTGTGCTCGATGGATGCAAAGACTCACCTTTTTAGCCCCCACAAGTCCCCTGGCACTGCTTTGGCTTGGAGCCATCTTTTACGTCTACCAAGAGAGAAAATCCTGCAATTCTTCTTTGTTGCACAATGGAATGTTAGTTGTAAATTTTAAATTGATAAAGTCATGTTATAGAAAGTTTGGAAAAACAGAACTTCTCAACCCTAGTGCTCATGTCTTTTGCTGTTTCCTGGCATTTCTTTTTCCTATGTGTACTTTTTTGTAAAGTTGTACACATAGTCTGTGAAAAATTTTATATTCTGTTCTTTTTTTACCAACATTACTATGTTATTAGCAATTTCCATGTGGCTACATGGTTCTCAAAACCTTCATATTAAAAGGTTTCTCAATACTTCATAAAGCATTTAATTTAGAAAATTCTCACTACCATAGTGACATTGTGACCAGGCCTGTCACCCCCAACAGTGCCGATCACCGAGTCGGAGTGGGCATGATGTTATTATCAGTGCACGTCACCAGATGCCAGCTCTCTTCCTCCCAGATGGAACCAGTGTCCATGCCACTAATGACGTGGGAGTGCCCGCCACAGCACAAGTCATCATGATGTTTTATAGCATGCTAGGTGATAAATCATTCTGATTAAACTACTGACCGTCAGCAAGTTTGGCCATTTTCTCATTAAGAGCCATATTTTTCTCCCACCTTTATCTGACAGAATGGTAATGGCTTTCTTATCACCCACCTGGCTGATTCCGGCACGACGAGCAAGCCCCTTCTCAGTGATGCTCTGATTTCTTAACATCTCCAGGTCAGATGAGATTCTCAGTCTTTTATAAGTGTCCCTGTTGAGACTGTGTTCTCCCTTACTTTGACATGTTTTACCATTTTGTTGAGCAAAGGCATATTTAATCGTTAAAGAGAACAGCTGCTGAGTGTGAGATGCCCAGTGCACAACCTGAACGATCCGGTCGCGCTCAAGAGCAGACACCCTTGTTTCGGCTGATCTGTGCAGGCTGGGCAGTAGCTTGGGGTTCCCATGGCACTTCCCGCTTCCCAGGTGATTAGCTCTAGGCGGTGCGGCTCCCATGACCCCTCCTCCGGAGTTCCCTCTGGTGCAGCTGGAAGCAGTGGTGGTGTTTCCCCTGGGGTAGCTGAGGGTGTGAGGAGACCCCTGTTCGCCTCTTCCAGCCTGCTCCAGGGCCCCGGATGGCAAGGAGGGCACCCATAGGCACCCGGAATGCACCCGCTCTTACAAAGTCCTGTCAGGACTCAGAGCTCTGTGGAGCTCATGGGAATTCCCCAAATAATCTTTCTACCCCCAAAGCATTGAGAAAGTTGGATTGATGAAAATCATGATTGCCAGAAACCTCCCATGTGCCAGGCTCTGAGCCCAGCACTTTGTATGTATCGTCTCTACACCTCAGTAGATCCTAAAAGGTCAGCATTTTCATTCCAGGCATTGAGGTGAAACGTCCTTTCCAAGGTGGTACAGCCAGTGACCCCTGGGCCCGGGTCTGTCTGATGCGCAGTCTGCCCCTTTCACTGGCTGTTGGTCTGCGTGGGGTGGAAACTGTCCACACACCCTGGGATTTCATTACCTTTTACCTGAAACATCAAAGCTGGTGGTTGGCCCAAGGCTCTTGGCCAAATATGGACTTTGCATGAGTAAGACAAGTTGCGTAGGGATTTATTTCCTACTTTGTGTTTTTTCTGTATTTAAAAGATTTTCAACAATAACTGCATATCAGAAAATAAAATAAATGCTTTGAACATTTTTATGAAGCAGGTAATTTACTTATAAAGGCAATAATGGTCACAGGGCTTAGGACAGAAAAATGGCTTTTTCCCCAAAGACTTTCCCATCTTTTCCCCAGCGGCTAACCAAGCCCCTCACGATGAGACGAGGCACCCACAGACCATTGTACTTGGGTGGCAAGGGAGCGTCTGGTTTGTGGTGTCCCCGGGGGCAGCTGTCCGCAGCAAGGATGTTTTATCCGTCGCAGGCCTTGGGCTGGGCCACCGGAACCAGGGTTCTAATGACAGCAGCAGGACGGGGGCCAGGCCTGCAGGGAGCAGGGCCTCCGGGGCCAGGAAGGCATGGCTCTGAGGGTGACTGTTCCTCCGTTTGTTCTGTCGCGGAGATTGGGTATGTTCTCTGAGCCTCGGTTTCCCCATCTGAGAACGGGAAGACAGCACCCTGAGGGAAGTGAAGGAAAGCATGTGAGAACGTCACAGAGGCGCATGGCCAGTCCTCAGCAACACCACTGCTTCCACCCAGAACAAGGGCCTCACTGAGTTGGACCGTGTCTGTTTTCCAAGGCTCAGACCAAACCCAAGTGGTGAGCAGGCTCAGGGGAAGCTTGCTGACACACAGGCAGTCACGTCCCCTCTGACCACAGTCTTTCGGGCGGCAGGTGGGCAGGAGTTCCACTGGGCCTGTGTTACTGCAGGCACCTGGGTCTGTGCCCGCCTCCTGAGAGGCTCTCCGGGGCAGGGCTGTGGGTTAGCTGTCTGTGCTCCCGTAGTCCTGGCCTGGGTGCGTGTCATTCTGCCACCCTTGTGCCCATCTCGCCCTGGGAGCCGACAGCTACCCGACCAGCTTCAGAGCGGGCACGCTGGAGAAGCAGAGGGTCACTGCTGGTCTACATGGCTGTCTTTGGGCCTAAGTTCTCAGGGGCCAGACGAAGGTGGAATTGGGTGACTCTGAAGACAGACCTCTGTGTGGCAGCAAGAAGACAGAAAAAGGAATTCTATTTTGATTTGGTCACTTACTGGAATGAGGCTTTACTTCTGCCACATCATGGGGAACTGACCCCCTGGTTTGTGCTTCCAGAGGCCCACAAAGCCCAGCCAAGCCTTACGCGCTGGGACAGATGGGGCAGCTGACTGCAGGGATCCAGACTTGGTTTCCCGTTGCATGAGGTCACCATAATAGGCACGTCGTGGCCCCCATCACACGGCATTTAAAGGTGGCTTGAAGGAAAGACTGACCCAGGAAGGGACCTGAGGAGGGTGTGGTGACATCCTATACACATTTTTACATGAAGAAAAACGTAAGGGAGAGAAGAAATGAAGGGAGGCAAGAGGGGAGAAGAGGAGAGAGCTGTGGGGCTGAGAACGGAGAGGGACTCTCGCTTCTTCTGCGGAGCCGGTGCCCCTGGGCCACGTGTGTGCTGGGGTGTCAGTTCTAGTGAATGGGCCTAGCAGTTCTAGGATAGAAAAGATTTCACAGCTGTGACTTACATTTTTCTTTCTTCTAACATATTTAAAGTATACAAAAGATTTTGTCAAATCAGCCTCCTAAAGTTCAGGTGCTATTACTCCATTTCTCGCATGGGTGAGTCAGGGGAGGACATCAGCCGGCGGCCTCGGCATCCCCTGGGAGCTGTCTCCGAGTCCAAACCCACTTCTGGACAAGACCCCTGCGGCCGCCCCACCCTCAGAGCCATGGCAACAGGCGCCAGGTTAGCTGTTGCTCCCTGACCAGCTGGAGGCAGGCCCGTCTTTTTCTCAGAGGCCTGGGAATGACACGTCAGGTCGTAGACTTCTGCTGATGAAGTTCAGTGCCACCGACAGGGTCTTCCCTGAGACTGGCATTTCCTGCTCTGGGCAGTTTATCTCCTCCTGGAGGCTTAGCCGGGCCGCTCCATTTGCTCTTTTGGGGTGTCGGCACCATCTCCATCAACATCCCGGCCTTGGCTGCCTGTTGTCCGCCCACACCAGGCTTGTGCCAGCAGGGCAAGCTGCGTGACCGGCAAGAGCATAGGACTGCAGACAGACACGCATGCCCAGACACGCATGCCCAGCAGCCAGCGAGAGATTAACTACCTAAACACTGCCACCAGACACACTGCTGTGGGCTATTGGTGTGGAAGCCAATGAAGGGAGTGGTTTCATGGCTGGTCGGTGTGGTATTTAGGAAACGATCTTTGTCTACTTAAATGATCTTCTTCCCCTAATTGTTCCAGGGAAGGCATCCTGGAGTAGAGCATGGAGATGAAGGGGTGGACAGTAGTTGGTGTGGCTTCCTGATGGTGTAAAAGCCTTGCAGACAATTCCATTTGAATATTGGTAATGAGGGCAAAATCCGTTTCTAGGTTACTGTGACTTTAGGCAAATCTGCAAACCTCATAGAGCTCCATTTACCAATGGAAACTGAGACACATTTACTGACCACCAAATCTACACAGTAGGGTCTTTCACACTTAAATGAAGTAATGTTTGCAGGGCACCAGAATCCTTGTAAAATACAGTTATCATGAAATCGGAGTATCCTTTTTATTCCTGGTGGAATTCAGACTGTCACCAGCAGAGTCCCCTTGTCCATGTCATTGGTGCAGAGCACGTGTACAATCCTGTGCAGGAAAGTCTGCATTTTCAGACAGATACCGAGTTCAGACCCCTTGTCTCCATGGAAGGGCCTCCCACAGAGCACTCGTGTGGCCCTCCTTATGGCACAAGAGCACATTTGCCGGCAGTTGGAGTTGCTGGAGGCATGGCTTCTGCCTCCAAGGCCTGGGACAGCCCCCTGCACTGCCCGCCTCACTGCCCATCCCGAGGAAGTGGGGCCGACTCCAGGCGGAGGCTGGACGTGGCAGTCCATGTGCTGGCGGGGAGCCCAGACGATACTACCGGCCGACAAGCGTACTGCTGTGTGTCTGGGAGGGAAGCTGACAGGCAGCTGGGCCCCGCTGGGCCAGCAGAGGAAAGGGTTCCAGAGACGAGAGCCCCACACCACACCCCAAAGACTCTCAGCTTGGAGGCAGGGCCCCAAGTGGCCTGCGGTCTCTAGGGGATGAAAGGCAGGGCTGGTCTGGCTGCCCCAAGCCTCGTGGCCACATCCCTTGTCTGGAAAGTGCCGTGCACATGGCTCCAGTCAGTCGGAGTCACTGGAGCAAGTTGGCCCCTTCAGATGATTCCCACTTGCTGTCCTTTCATGGGGCCACTCCCCAGTTCCCTCAGTCCTTGGGACCATTTGCTTCCTGTGTTTTCCTTTCCTTCTGTGTCATTCCGATTCAGACAATAAATCCTTTTTGCTGAGCAGGGCCATTCTCTATAAGCAGAACTGCGCTAACGGCTTAAGGTGAGTCACAGAATCTTAGGGCCCCGGGGCCCTTGTGGGGTCATTATATCCACCCTGCCTGTGGGCGGAACCCCACCAGGCTGAGAATCTATTTATAAAGGCCTCCAGGATCAGTTGCCAGATGAAAACAGGATGCTTGGCTGATAAACCATGCATAAATTTTTACAGTGTGTCCCAAATTAAACGGGACAAACTCATGCTCATTGTTTATATTAAATTCGAATTTAAGTGGTGGCTCTGCATTTTTTTGCTAATCTGGCCACTATTCTGAGGGCTTTCCATAAAGCTGCATTTCATGAAAAGATTGCCCAGAACATAAAGCCTGGCACTGACCCCCACAGGCAAAGGGGAGGGCATTGGGAAGCTGGGCATTGTTCTCGAGGGGCTGCGGGTTGGACACAGTAACATGGGAAGATGTTTTAGGCACCCACCACCAGCCTGGGCTTACCTTGAGCTCCAGAACTTCCTTCTCTCTGAAGCAGCTGTCTGCTCCTAGGGAGCGGCTTTGCCATATCACAAGTCCTCTGTCATTGTTAGGGACATTTCACAGGTTAAAAGAGCTAGCTGTGGTCAGAACTCATTTCTGGCCAACAGCTGAAAGGCTCGGAAAGAGAAGCCCTGGCTGTGCTGGGAAGCGGGGCCCCTCCTGGCAGAGCCAGCCTCCGTGGGCTGCTCCTGCCACGCAGGCACCTTCCACAGGCCCTTCTGGGGCAGAGCGGGTGCCAGCCCCTTCCAGAGGCAACGTGGAGGACGTCTTCTCTCTGGGTCCTGGGAAACTTCAGTTCCACCATCTAGAGAGCAGCTGAAGCCCAGATGCTGGGCAATAACCATCTTCAAGCGTTACATTTATTGAGAAAAACACTTTAAATACAGTGTATTCAATCCTCACAACAAATTTACAAGGAAGGAAGGGTTTTTCAGGTTAGAAAACTGGACCACAGGTTAAGAAATGTGCCCAAGACACATGGTGAATTGAGGACGACAATGTTCCAACCTTGGGTGGAGCGAAGTCTCTCCTGTTCTAGAATGTGAGGAGACAGAGAGAGACAAATTCTAGATGGGTAAAAAGTGGGGGCCTGCAGCCCCCCACCTGCCCTGGCTCCCTTTCTGGAGGAGGGCCTGGTCTGGAGGGGTCCCTCCTTATCACCCCTCACTCCCAGAGGTGCTGGGCTCACCCCCAAAATGCCTCACGGTGGCCACAAATGCCCACCTGCCAGTTCTCCAAATCTTCTGCCCAGGTCTTCCTCACCTGCTACGTAAAACTCACTCCCGAGGGTTCCTAGGCAGGATGTCTGTGCAGAAACCCCAGCAGTGCCTCTCTGAGGTGCAGCCTCTAGTAGCCACATGGCTCAAAACCGCCAGGAAACTGTCCCTTCACTTGCTTGCAGGGTCTGGGGTGCTGGGCTTCTCCGCATGCACGGCTGCCCGCCTGGCCCCTGTCTGGCTCATGGAGGGGTGGTGCTGCCCAGCACTGTAGTTTCCTCTGTGAGATAATTCTTTAGTGTGGAGGGGCTTGTTTTATTTTATTTTTACTTTAACCTCCAGTGTTCACTACAATGCTGGCATACAGTAGGTACTTAACAAACGTGGGCTGATGGACCCTGTGGAGGAAAGCATGGCCGTGGTCATTCCAAGTGAATGTCTTGTTTTATAATGTAACCTCTATTTTATGGCAGTGTATTTCCTATTGCTTATTCTGATGGAACTGCGATGGCGGTCCCTGCCTCTGCCCCCCAAAGCTGCCCTCCTGGTGATGTCTGCCCCGGAGAGATGTTCACGGAGCTTGGCTCCAGCATCCCATGTCCCCACCCTCCAGATGAGAGATGTTACCTCAAGATATGGAACGACGCTGCCCCAGGTGTGGCAAACCCTGGGAAAGACAGAAGATGAGGCCAGGTCTGCAGGCCCACGGTCGTCTGCAAGAACAGGCTGGGATGTGGTCATGAGGTAGATTTGGCTTTATTTTAATTTATCTGAAACCAAAGAGCAATAGTCATTGATGATTCCCATGAGCATGATGATGAGATGCTGAGTCTCATCTCTGCTGCAGAGCCTCACAGAGACACTGGAGAGCCTCACGCTTGCTCGAGCTGTGTGCCTGAGCTCCGCAGTGGGCAGCCCGCCTTCCTCCCTTCTTTGCCCTTTTTACCTTAGATTTTTCAGACTGTGGAATCAACTCTGAAAGTCTGGACAGCTCTTTGGAAAGACATGTCAGGGCACAGGCCCACTGTCATGGGAGAAGCCGTCAACTCTTTAATTAGGAAAGAAAAGCATACACAGAAATGAAAGCCCCAGGACCTCATGGAAACCCTAGGCTTTCTTCCAAACTTAGGTAAGTAAGTGACTTTCCTCGTGGTCTTGAGAAATGTACTCTCTGTTTCTCAGTTTCTCCACTTGAACGTTGGTTTATAAAATAATTTCCTTTCATACCCCTTGGAGTGAGTGTAGTAAGGACGAATTTGGTCATTCCTACACTAGGAACATCAGTGCGCCGTGGAGCCCTGGTGCACACACCACACCCCGCCTGCTGTGGCTGCAGTGCGCCCGGCCCCACCGGGCCCCTGAGGCTGATCAGAGAGCCTTGGGGATTACAACCCCCACACTATGTTTTTAAAAGTAACATGTGCCCAACAAGAACTTTTAAAAAGTTAAATAAATAAAAACCACTTCTTTACATTCATTCTAACAATGCTTAAAGAAAATAAAAACACTCTGTGGTGAAACCTGGCTTTTCAGGCTGGTGGGACCATCTGGTCATCTCGGGAAGAGCCCCCCGGGGAACATCCTGACTCATGTGGGAGTCGGACCCTCGGGGGTTTCTTCCTGAGACACCACACTCCTACCGCATGTAGGGGGGAGTGAGAGTGTGTGCAAGGGGACTTCGGGAGGGTCTCTGGAGCAGAGAAGGTGACAGAGAGGTGGGACTCCAGAGGGGCTGCCCCCAGGTGAGACCTCTTTCCCTGCAGGTGACCCCTAGGCTCTAAGTGAGATGCATTGCAGGACCTCAGAGCCAGGGCAGGGTAAGCCCAAGGGGCAGACGGGCCTGATGGGAAAGTGACCTCCCTCCCACTGCCACCTGGGTCATCTGATTCGCTTGTGTTGGGGGTCACCCCTCGCCATTTCCGGAGCAGCCTGGCTCCAGCCCGCCCTTTAACCTGGGTTCAGTGAATGGAATCTCACAGACCGTGGCAGCTGCCTGTTGCTCTCTGCCTTTCTCAGGGCTACCGACCTCTGTTCCTGCAGAGCCTGGAGCAACTCCAGGGAAGCAGAGGCCCCGGCATCTGCCCGCAGGTCACAAAACAAAGACTGGCAGCCCCTGGCATCTGCTTACATTCCTGCCCATCTAGATGGAAGTGTGCTGCCATCCCCACTGTGGCAGTTGGTAACCTACCACCCAGCTGCATGTGCCATGGGGAGCATGCCTCCACACACACCCTTTAGGAGGCTTTTAAGGGAGATTCAGGTAGCTGTAGTTTCTGCCTCTAAGGGATTTCATGTCCAGGACTTCAGGGTGACACCATGGGAAATGTGTCAGATTGTTCCTGGTGTGGGCGCATTGCCATCGGCTGTGTGCCGGCTGCCTCTGTGCAGAAGCATGGACCTGCCATGGCTGAGGGCCTGCTGTGGGCTGCCATGAACTGCTTTTCCTCTCTGTGGGGAGCACGCCCTTACCCTCATTAGTGAAAGTTTTAAAATGCCCAGGCTGTCTCTGGAGGGGCCACCACACAGGGAGCATGCTGTGTGTACACCGGCCGGTGGGCAGGGCCCGGGAGCTGGGCCTGTCCCTGCAGGCATGGGTCAGCCCCTAAACTCTGCTTCATCTCAGTTTCTGCTCTCTGAAGGGCAGGACATGGACAGGGTGCTTCCTGGTTTGTCCATTCTCCGTTCACTTGCTTGCTAAACGTGGGATGAAGCTTTGCACTGGAGTGGCTATAGTCCCAGGATGAACTCACACCTCCGGCACTGTTATCTTTTCACATTTCTGCTTAAAACCGCACAGTGGTTTACACCTGGGAAGGACCATCGTATCATTACTCCATGGATCCTCCGGGCAAGCCCAGAAGCTGAGCAGAGTAGATGGTGTCCCACTCACAGATGCAGAAGCAGGCTGAGGAGTGTTTGCAGCCATTTCTTAGGGCTTCGCTGCGAGAGCTGCCCCAGGCCTTGGACAGCTGGTGGAATAGCTGCTGTGTTGTCCCTGTTGTCCGTGTGCCTTGAGAACAGCTCCTCTGCCCACCTTCGTGCCCAGTGATGTGACACTCCTCATGCAGAGGCCTCAGTACTTCAGCTCCAGCCTCAAGGGGAATGTTGAACAGTGTGATCCTCATTCTTACCCCATCTGCCCACCGGGGGTGGCGGCAGGGCACACTGGTGCGTGGGTGACTATACACGGTAGGCATGGACTCCACTGTCATACCTGCAGCTGCCCCTGAATGGGAGGTGACATTGGCCTGCTAACCAGAGAAAGCCCACTGCAGCCAGGCTGGAATCTTTTCTGGTAGGCAGGCACAGATGCATCACAGTGTGCAAAGAGGTTCTGCACAAAAAGCACAGGGGGTGCCCAGAGGCGGCTGGGAGCACGTGGATAGAGGTTGGGTACACCGGTCTTGCCTGTTAAGTGGTCTTGAGATGCTGGTGGGACGGGACACATTGTAACTAATGACACAATCTGGGTGACCACATACCTTGTTTCTAGGCAAACAACCAGACTTGTGACCCATTTTCCCATGCTCTCACCTGGGGAAGACACAGCTGCTGGGCCGGGCAGCCCTCCCCTGGAAGTCTGGGCTTGGTCAAGGGGAGAGCCCGCAGGACGACCTGGCCAAGGCTGTGGATAGTGGGGCTGCCTCAGCATACTGGGGGCTCCCAGGCCCTCGGCTTGCCTCTCTGCAGCCTTCCTCTGCTGGCGCCCCAAAGGAAGTGTGGGCACATCTGAAGCATGTTGTCAGAGGGCACATCAGGTCCCTAACAATGTGTGGAGCACAATCTGACCCACGTGGGATTCCCCTGCACTTCATGGTTTCATTTTTCATCCAGTTTTTCCATAACAAAGGCTTTGGGCATTGTGCCTGCGCCTGGGCCTGGAGTGGCCCCGACCCACTCCATCTGTGCCTGGTGTCCACACGGGGCAAACGGATTCCTCCAGGCACTTCTCTTGTGTAAGGTGGGGTGACCATGCCACCCTGTCAGGTTACCATGAGCAGGAAATGAATTAACTGAACATGCATGCCAGGCACTGTCCCCTCTCTTTACAAATTATGAATTATTTATGAATTTAGAATACCATACTGAGCTGACACTCAATGTGGTGTTACTTAGGAACATTTAAAATGCTGTAATTTAGGAAAAACTTCCTGCGCACTACTTATCTTTCTACTCTAACATCATCATACGCACAGTGATCGTGTGGCCTTGGGGACTTTCTGTCTAAAAGCAAAGCAGTTACACAGACACAGAAGCGAGGGGACGTCTGGGGAGACACAGCCATTCTTTCCTGCTGCCTGGTGTTGAGAAGAGAGGATGCAGTGCAGAGTTTTTACGAGCCCACGCCCACCCCAGGGTGCAGGCCCCGAGTGCTGGGCGGCATTCCTGAGGCCAAGGGTGCCAGTGTGGTGGGGCCTTGCCGCTCTCATCCACCTGCTTCACCCTGGGCCTGTCCACACGGCAATCAAGGCCAGCGCCACAGTAGAAGCAGCTTTGGGCAGAAGAATGGTTCTGTGCATGTGGACATTGACCGTGAAAGCTCCCAGCAGAAGTCCTGTCATGCCCAGGGCTTGGCAGGACCCGGAAGGATGGCAGCTCCAGCGCTGTGAGCAGCTGTGAGCATCGTTGCCAAGCTGTACCGTTAACAGGAGGCCTTTAAAGGTGAGGCGCGGGAGCATGGCCTCATTCACACGCACGTCTCAGGACGGTGCCTAATAGGAGCATCAAGAGTCAGGAGGAAATCAAAGCACCTTTTTACCGCATTTTAAGTTTAAAAAGGTGAGAGGAGAAAGCTGCTCTGTCAAAACAGTTCTGTCTCCGAAGTAAGTGCTACTTTGACGGCTGTCGCCATCACCCTTGCTGACGTCCCAGCTCCCAGAAATGAGCCACCCCTCCCTCCAGATGGCCCTCCCCCTCAATCTGCTTCTCCTGCCGGGCTTAATTGAATGTCCTGACGCTCAGGAAAAGGGTTAATGGCACAGCCCGACAGCACAATATCTAGGATTACAGACAGCCAGCTCGCAAGGGCCAGTGGCATGGTTACGAGGCCGGCGCCGTGGGAACGGGGGGTGGACAATGACGGGGTTGACAGTGAGCAGGGAAAGGCCACCTTGGGGAGAAACCATATCCCGCAGCAAGCGGGGAAAGTGAGAAATAGTAGCAGATGCTGCAGGGCCCTGAGCAACAGATGCCTTCTGGCCGGGGTTCAGCCAGCCAACCAGCTTGCACCATCCCGAGGCAGGGAGCATGGCTTCCCCGCCCCCCGCCTTTGTCGGAGGGAGGCAGCAAATACAAATATTGCAGAGGAATTAAAAACAGCAGATGGTGGCAGCAGGATTTGATGAGATCAGGGTCAGGTACAGGCGGCATTAATCACCCGTTCCTCGGGGGCGTTAAGCTGACCACCTTGGGGCTGGTTTTACTCAGCCCCCCACCCGCATGCCTTTCAGCAGGCTGACCCCAAGATCAGCTTTTAGGTGTCTCATCAGATTTAGCAGAGTTTAAAGAGGACATATGTTAAATATTTTGTTAATTCAATTTGTGCTTAAATAATTGATGTTGGCCAATTCCAAATGTGAAATTTTAAAAGCCTCATATGTTTGGTTTGATACATTATCTACCATCCTCTTGTGCGAGGTCGTTGGTCTTTCCTTGTAAGACAAGTGCTCATTCCTTTCTCATTACGAGTCTCGTGTGCTCTGCCACCTTTTACCTTCTGGCTGTTGCAGAGGGCATGAGGCTTCAGGTTTCCGTATTTGTGTCACTGTTGGTGTTCAGGACATTCTTGTAAACTCTGAATTCCTAACAAGTACTTCACGACCTTCAGGGAATGGAAAGGCCCCTTCGGTGGCTTTCTCAGGAGGAGATCTGGCTGAAGAGGTGACCCAGTATGGGGGCACACAGGAAGGGCTCTGTAGCTCAGCACATCTGCTGCGTGTGCCTGGTGCCCCCGTGTTTACGTGTCTGCTGGCTTGCAGTTTGGAGTGGGCTGTCTGCATATGTGGCCGCTTAATAATGCACCTTATGAAAAATAAAGCCAGGTTTTAAATGCTTTCAGAAATGAGTTAAAAGACCATTCAAGGATTATCACACACCTACGGTCCACACAGGTAGTAGGGTTTTTTACAGTGTTTATGCTTTAATATTTTAAGCCATATTTGCTTCTTTTTCAGGCTTGCTGTGGGAATCTGGTGGAGGCGGGTCTGTGTGTCTGAGAGCCCACAGGGTGCCTGTCTCTTGCACCCTGCCTTCAACTTCGAAGGTTCAACAGGGGTAAGAGGGAGGAATTTGATGTCTTTGATCTTAACTGAGGAAAGAAATCTAGGCACGATTTTTATACTTAAAAGTAAAATGTATTGTTGCTCCAATTCAAAATTAATAGCTGTTCTTCCTAGAAAATCTACAAACAGAGAAATAGAAAAACAAAATCATGATTGTCTCACCATCTCAGGCAATACCAGTCATGTCTTAGAATGCTGGTTATGAATGTACATCACACTTAAGTTTATATCTTGATTTTATGCTTTATATAATGATGTAAGCATTTCTCTGTCTTTCAAACATTGTGTAGATAACATTCCATTCATTCGATAGATTGTGTTTAACAATTTCTTCTTTTTTAGTATTTATTTGGGTAATTGAAATGGTAAAATTCTTTACTCTTATAGACACTGCTGGCATAATCTTGTTTTGAAAATAATTTATTTTCTGGAGTCCACTTATTTCCTTGGGCTAATTTCCAGGAGTAGAAAAATGGGGGAGATGTAGGACATGGAAAAAATAGTCCTTTCTTTCTGTTTGGGAGGTGAGTAGTCATTACTGTAGGTAAACTGGACAGAAGAGGCCACAGGGAGAAGACGGGAGGGATGGAAGGGGCAAGGCAACACCCGCCCAGCGCCGGCGCTTCGGATTTTGTCAAAATCGGGGCTCACTTTCACTGCTATTAACTAGAAGCTGCTGGGGGCAGGCACAGCTGGTCCTGAGGACACGGGCCCAGATGGACCTGGCCTTCACGCATGGAGCAGGGCCCGGCTACCTTGAGCTGGAAGGCCAGCGCCAGAAGCCGCAGGAAGCTCTATGGCATCGAAGTCCCTCTGAGAGCAACCGTGGTCACAGTCCTGAAAGGTGACACTGGGGCCGAGGCCTGGGTACTAGACTGGAGCTCCCAGGAGCAGGGTCCCCAGGAGCGGGCCCCCAGGAGAGGCACAGGCAGCTTTGCTGACAGCTTCTAAGGGCCTGGCATGTGGGGGCAGCTCCAAGGAGGCCGGATATCCTGTTTCCCGCAGGAGGTGGCCGCCGTGCCCCCTCTTGGCCCACATGCAGATGGCTGTGCTGTCCTGCCCTGCATGCCTCTCCAGGCCGGTGTGTCCATGTGGTCTGGAGGGCCCAGGGTCGGGCCAGCATGGCCCTCTCTCTAAGGAAACCCTCCTGAGGAACTTGAGGGTCCATGAGGATCCATCGCTGCCTCCCTCGGACCAGTGCCTGGAGGCTTGAGCAGCTGGGCTTCATGCCGCTTTGTTTCTGATGCCCCGCGAGCCCGATGATCACACCTGTCAGAGCCACCGGCCCTTTCCAAGCTGGACGAGGCCTGCTGAGGGCCCTTTCATGGATGCTAAGACAGTCCTGTCTCCTAGCCAGGGTGCCCAGGGTCGTCAACCCTGCTGCTGTAGCCTCCCCACCACCAAGATGCAGGCCCCTCTTTCTACTCAAGACCCAGGGTCACTGGGACCCCCACCTCGGATGGGCTGTTCATTTGCCCAAACCTGGCCTCCTGGACCTGCAGTCCGTGTGCTGGCATCTGCAGGCATGTGGATTTCAACGTGTCTCCTTGCGTAGTGAGAGGCAATCGTTTTAAATTAAAACCCCCGCATGTGCATTTCGTTTAATTTTAACAGGACAGATGCTGTATGTTAAGAAAATGTGTATTGTTCAGTGAGGAGGGGAGACATTTTTGAGGCACAGCCACTGTGGCATGCCTCCTTGCTTAGCTGTCGGTGTTCAATCAGTTGGTGTCTGACAATCAGCTGATATTTGAGAGTCACACTCTTGATTCTTGTTCCATCTCATTCTTCAATTTGTTCCGGTGTTACCATGCAGGGCATTAAGTGCCCGGGAAGTGATTATGTGTACACGTGTGGGAATCAGCTCTGAAGCAGGCACGTACTAACTCCCACACTCCCTGAGGCCTAGAGACGAGGTGGCCTCATCTTGCCACCATCTTCAGGGAAACCTGACTCGAGGGCTCTGCTGAGCACAGGCTGGTGCCTTCCCAACAGCCTGATACCCTGGGAGTGCTGTAGCTGCCTGGCTCTTCTTTGGCTATGAAAAAGGAATTGCAGTATTTTCTGTTTGTCAGGTCCCATGGTGTGGCTAGTGTCAGGGAAGAAGGCTGTGCCCAGATGCAGGGCAGGCGGGAAGGGAGGGCCAGACGCCACGCCGAGCTCCTGCTCCTGGGGACAGAGCCCTCCAGCGACCCCAGCTTGCCCTCTGCCAGGCATCCCCGCTGCCCCTGCACAGACCTCTAAGCTCTGTGCCGGCTCGCTGTCTGCGCTCCATGCGCCGCCGCTCACCCAGGACCGTGGGTGATGCGGAGAAACGCTGAGGAGCGTGAGTCATTTTCCCAAACGTGACTTTAAGGATCATCTAAGAGATTTCAATGATGGCAACGGGAACATTTTTCCTAAAGTTGTTAACTGGCAAAATAGATGGCCGTGCATTGATTGTTTATGTAAATCACCTGGTCTATTTCTCCACATCCAATAGGAAGGCTCTTTGTTTTAATATTCCCTGTTGAGGGGCCAATTAATTCAGACCCCGTGCCTGCAGGTCCAGCTGTCCACGGTCCCTTTGCTGAAAGGACTCGTTTCCACCGGCCCTTGTCGTCTGTGAATGGGAAATTAATCGGCACCATTAGAGAGAAAACTCCCACTTAAACGGCAGGGTCCTTTCTTTCCTGTCCTCTGACTGTGATTTCACACCTTTTATGTAAAGCAGCTTCAGAGCCTTCACCTATTTAAGGAATTTTTCAATTAACCTTTCTTTTCCTTAAAAAAGACCAGAGCCTTCGGCTTCCACAAAAGCCTTCGGCTTCACTTTTTCTTTAACAAACGCGCTCAGTTCAGTCCTTGAGGCTGAAGGCCTATTATTTAGCATTGATGATTCGGGTTAGCAACTCTCCCCTAATCAATAGCTGATCAGGGCACAGCAGGGAAGAATTTCTGCTTTAAATCCACTCCTCTTCAAACTAAAATGGTCTCCTTTGAATAAAAAAAGCCTTGGTTGAATTTTAAGTCCATCTAATTGGCAGCATTTAAAAGGAGAGGAGAGACAGGAAGCAGCAGAAACCAAGTCCTGAAGCTCTCCTGGTGGGGTCTTGATGTTTTCTTCCAAATATACGTTTGATTTCCACAGTTTTTTCTTGAATGTTTGTTACTTGTTAATGGAGTTGCCATCAGTTCAGATAAAATCCTGTCATATTACATATTGCAGCTCTCACAGGCTTCAAAATATTCTATGAGACCCATGAAGGTGAAGATTTAATAACAGTATGTGGTCTGGACAGTGAAATTCAATGGCGAATTCAACTAACTTCACTGAAAAATTAACTGAAATTCCTTGAGAGGGGTTTCCATGTTCAGTCTAAGGATTCTTCTCTGATCATGTCCTCTTTAAACCCACAGCTAGGGACAGATGGTTCTGCCAAAGAAGTCAGGGGGCTGAGAAGGAAGCTGGGGAGCTGCAGGTGGAGGGCAGCGGCCGCTCAGCGGACGGAGCTGCGCCCTGCGCACTTCAGAGCACAAGGTGCTCACTGTAGGAGAAAAGCAAAGTTGGAGGTTAAAATGTCGGTATTTCTCTGAATTCATGACTTGGTCCAGTTTCTTAAGCCAAAAAGACAAGCTGACTTATGAATAATCTAACAATGAGCGTTCCATACCGGGGAAGCTTGACAAATCCTAGGGGCCGTAGTATTTAAGGAGGCTGTGCAGGGAGCAGATGCATTACACCTTCGTCATTAGCTGTCGCTTAACAGGGCCTGCTCCTGAGCAGCCTAGGATTCAGGCTGTACACAGCGGACTGATGGGCAGTGGCCCCGTTTCCCATCCTGTTCCTACGGAGCGTGACACTGCAATGTTTAGATGTGTTTGCATAGCTACTACTTCAGCGCCACACAGTAGAAATGGAGCCCATGGCTACTCCCTTCGACGAGAGAAGATCACAGAAGATCTGCAGTGGCTGATTGATAAAGGACGGCGGTTTATGATCTGCACCCCTCCCTCGTCTGACCCTCCTGGCAGCTTGTGTTCGCACTGGAAATGTAGTCACTGAACTGTGACGGGCAGGCCTCCATGCCCTGGGCCCTGTGGAGGGAAGAGGTGTTGGAGGAAGCAGCAGGTGTGTCCCCACCAGCTGGCCTTGCTCCAGAGCCCACCTTCAACTCAGACTGTGCAGACCATGTGGAGAGCCTATCTCCTTCCCGTGGCTTCCCGGAGCTCCTACTGGCCCCTTGCACAATATAATGTGTGGGGATCGGGAATTGATGCCAAAGCCACAGACATTGGAGGCCTGTGTGCTCCGTGCAAGTCCCGTCCCCCGTGTGGCTGCTCCTGGGGTGCCTGACAGGTGAGGAGTCCTGGGCAGGGAGACAAACATGGAGGGAACTCCGAATGATGGCAGAGTGTGCAGACTCATGCGTGGCGGGTGTGAGATGTGTCCATGTGGTTGGAGCTCTAAAGGAGCACTCATGACACAGTCATTTTGCTAGACAGCTACTATGACGACATGTCAGTGACAACAGCACCTACTGGGTGGGGGCCTCCAGCTTCCCGGGGACGTCGGGGGTGCTGGGACGCTGCCTTGGCACGGTGGCCCTTGGGCTGACGGGGAAGTGGCTGTGCTCCATTTCTCAGATGTGTTCCTGCCTCCGTGGTCCTGACACCTCCACATGAGGCACCGGAGACCCCACTCATGTAAGTTGGTAATTAATTGCCCCTGGTGACTCATTCCTGGCAGGTGGAGGCACACACGGGTCAATCAACTGGCTCTGTCCAGCTTTGGCAGGCCTTTACTGGACAGCAGGAAAGGCCCTGGCCCCCACCCCATGGCCTCTGTTCAGATGGGGCGGCCAGAGGCAGCATTTCCATCACAGGGCTTTGCGGACTGTTAGTGACTGGGCCATTTTAGCATCTCAACAGCCTGACAAGCCATCCAGCTAGCTTTGCACGGCTGTGGCTGAGGATGCTGCCGTCCACTGCAGCCAGACAACGTTGCTGGGCTCACTGGGCACCCGGGCCAGGCAATATTGCCGACCGCAGGGTCCTGATGCCTTCCAGTCCCTGTGGAACAGCTGGGTGACCTCATGTCTAGAACTTAAGGTGCTGCTGGTAGACAGTGACTCCAAGCAGGAGAATTGCTAGGAAGGTACGACTGCTGTTGTGCAGGCCCCTCTGGACTGGTCTGTGCTCAGGACTCAAGGCTGAGCAGCCAGCCCCAGCTCTCTGCCGACGGTGTCCCTCTGGGCCCTGGGAGGCAGCACAGAGACAAACAGGAGCCTCGCCACACCACCACCCTCGGGGCCAGAGTCCTGTGGGCTCTCAGGGTTCCTGGGTGTAGACAGTTGCTCCCTGGGGAGGGCGGAGGCCCAGCAAGAGGTGAGTCTGGGTGACAAGTGGCACCAGATGCCTTGACTTCTTAATCGCAAGGGCCTTTCACTTGCCAGTGGTGCCAGCGGCAGCCGACTGGCCAAACGGAAGCTGACTTCTGCTCTCTCGGCCCAAGCACAATGTGGGAAGCATACTGGATGGAAGTTTTGAGGCCAGATGTTTGGCCTCCATCATAGAGGAGAGGAGTCAAGCCCAGCGAACAGAGTAAGGAGACAGGACGGTCCCTTTGGCAGGCAGAGGGACCGTGCCCTGACGCCAAAGCTCGGCCCAGTCCACCCCGTCTCACCACAAGGACAGGCCATGATGACAGCATCCCTGCCTCCTCTCTGCCTCGCAGCTCCAAGGGCCGCCTCGGGGTCTGGCTGTGCCCTCCTGTTTGTGAAACGATTGGCCTTCCTGGGGCTCCCACGTCTGAGGATGGCTTCACTGAAGACCTCCCGGGTTCAGAGGACTGAAATGACCCTGTGTCCCAAGATCCCGGGATCCACTGGTTGGGGCAGCCCACCGGAATTCAGTTGGTTGGTGGGCCAGGGTCTCTGTCCTCCCAAACTGATGCCTTGAGATGTTCCATCGTGTCCAAATCCAGTCCCTGGGCCCCTGATGTTTGCAAGCCGAGGTCTCATTGACTGCCAGACCTGTTGTGCTAGGCAGGGCCACAGCCTTGAGCTGGGCGCCCTGGGCACCACTACACTTGGACTGGACAGACTGGACATGCCCGTGCTCACTCTGAAACCCTTGTCTCGCTTTACTGTGTCAGCTTCAGCTTGACTTTTAGCTTCTTGCACATTAGGACTTGGTTTCAAAGCCCCTCCGAAGCATTTCTTTGTGATATGGGTGATTTGTGCTCTCTGCTGACTCACCCTGTTCCAGGTCACACTTCCCCTTGGACCCTGTCTTTGGGGTGGGGAGTCCTCCCCATTGTGTAACACTTCCCACATGAGGGGGCTGGCATGGGCTGGGGCTGAGGGCATGGAGTCCACGTGGTCCTGTTCTCCAAGGAGGAAAAGAGCAACCACCCCAGGAGACCTGTGTCAGATATCTCAGGGGATCTTGTAGCTGCAGGAAAAAAAATAGAAAGGATCAGAACCGACAGATGCACCTCATGCCACACTGCAGCGGGCGTGCTGTGTGCAGGAGCTTTCTGCCCCCAGGCACAGTGGGGATGCACCTGCCTCTGAAAGGTCAGGGGCACAGCCCGCCTGGGGACAGGAAGGACACCTGCCCTCGGCCTCAGCCTTTCACAAGGTCAGGGCTCCACCAGTATCCAGCCTGCAGCTCCCACAAGGACAGGCCACGATGTCATCCCAGGGCAGCTCTTGGCCATCACCCCAGCCTGTCCTGTTACCACATTCCAGCTTCTGCCCTGCTGCCCATGTCACACGTGCACTATTGCATGGCTGGACGTTTGTATCTCTCTTCCTCAGAAATACTCCCTGTCTGACTCAGACTCAAGGCCTTCACATGAAAACGCTGGCGTGTGACTGTGATTTATGCCTGACATGCAAATCCAGCACTGCTGACAACATCCATGTGCTTTCCCGGCTGGTTTGTAGACCGGTGAGGCCAGGGTCCCATGCAGGCCCTGGCAGCCCCATGACACCGCCTTGCTGGGAGGGCTCTTCCTGTGCAAGCGTGTGTGGGGCCACAGAGAGCTCGGAAGAAGCTGGGACCTGGTGGGTTGGCTTTTCACATGTGCTTCATCTGTGCACAAAGCTGCTTGTCTAGCCCTGCAGCCGCCAGGCCCATGTAGGCCTGCACAGCAGGCGTAGGGTCCCATCTGGAGCTAGGCTTTCAATCTCAGCACCAGGCACACTTTGCCTTCCAGGATCAGCCAGGGCACACACGCATGCACACTCAGTACAGCCCTCATTGCTGTTCTTGTGGCCACTGGGACTGCCAGCTGCAGGGCTCAGGCTGCGGCCCTGGTGATGGTGGCTTTCTGTCAGGTGTCACCTTGCCTTGAAGATCCTGGGGCCCACTGCTGGCTGTGCTGCACCTGGGCACTGACCTCGCCGAGGCCCTTCAGCTGTCTGAGCCTGCAGTTCTGGGCACAGATGAGGGGCAGACCCTGACGCACCCATGCAGGTGGGAAATTTCCACTCCACTGTGGGAAAGTGAGCTTGCAGCTGGAGGGATGGTCGCAGCACATCTGACCTCTTGCTACAGTGACCCGCACCAGGATGGTCCTGCTGTCGAGGGGCCTGCAGAGCCGGGACGGCCCATCCCCAGACTCTCAGAGATTCTGGAACAGGCAGCGTGGTGAGCAGGCCCACACTGTCCAGGGTGGAGTCAGGTGCTGGCTCCTGGCTGGAATTCACTGGAAAAAGAGCACAATCAACTGAAATGTCCCCTTGCCCCTGTGTCAGCCCCTCCTGTTCTGTAAGTATGTTCACTTCCTGTGGCGGAGGACCCACATGGTGTCACACTGTAAAGGAGAAACAGCCAGCGGTGAGCAGCATGGAGCATCGGTGGCAGACCCAGCACTCAAGAAACCATTAAAAGTGGGATTGTCTTGTTTCCTACCTTCTCGGTTCCCACTGGACAGGAAGTAGAAATCTCCAAGAGCAATGGGCCCCGTTCCTGTGGGGCTTCCAGCCTCCTCCCTGGCTGTGCTAAATTCCCCAGATTTGAGCCTGTTAGTGAGCTCAGAGCCCTGAGTGTCAGGGGACCCCTGAGTCTGCTCCCAGCCCTGCCATCCAGCCTGCCTGGAGGAGGCGAGGAATCACAGGGAAACAAAGGGCTCGGAGAGAGTCAGATACTTGGAATGTGTGAATGAACAGCTCCCAGAGAGTTATGATTCTTCAGACAGTCCTTGACCCCGACCAGTCTTTCTCCCATACCTAGGAGTGTGCATGCCCCTTTCATCACCACAAGATTCCAGCATCTGGGGAAAGGACTAGAGCAGGAAGCATGGCCTCAGAATGCAGGAGAGTTCATCACATTATCTGGCATTTTGGCCAGTGGCTTCTAACATAAGCAAATCCTCACAGTGCCCGTGTGGACGTGGACGGGAATTCAGGGAACCAGGAGTGGGTTCTGCCCTTTCTTTCCCTGCTCACCTCTCCTTGATGAGAGGAGTTTTGCTTCTCTTTCTTCCCTGGAGAAGTGTGGCAGTGAATGCTGTGAGCTCCACCGCTTCCTCTCGGGTGGCTGCCTTCTCCAGCAGAGAGGACTGACTCATGATGTTTTTCCTGCACAACTGGGAGTTTTTATTCAATGTTACCAGCACCCTGGTCTCATGCTGGTCCTGTGGCACTGGGTTAGGTGTGCACAGAGGGGCATCTGGCTGCTGATTTATCTGGGGAGCTCCTTGGATGTCAGAGGGACAGGAGAAACGCTCTTGAGGAGACCTTCAGCTTCTAGGTCCACTTCCTAGGGCACAGCTGGTGGGAGGTCAGACAGCAGCAGGTGAGGTGCTGCAGGGTCCTGGCCGGTGGGAGCCCTGTGCTGGAGACAGCACTCTTCCCCTCCATGGCCGAATTCTTCCTTGCTCTTAAGGGTGTGGTGTCTTTGGGCATGGAGCTCTTGGTAAATGCATGGCATCGACATGTTGGAGATAAATGAGAAAACAGGCCGAGAGGAGGGGGTGTGAGCAGCTGCTGGGTGACTGTGCTCGCTGCCTGAGCACAGTGCCAGGGAGGTGGGGGCTCCTGGCTCCAGTCCAGGGGCCTGATTCGCGTTGTCCTCTCCCTCCCTCGCTGTTTGCCTGACCATCCCCGATCTTCCATTTTCTATATTTGCGCATCTGCTCGTCTGCCCTTTGCAGGTTCACCTGTCTGCTCTCTGGGGTGCACCCTTGCTTCTGGGCCGAGCTGTGTGACCATCCACGTCTTCCTTTGGGTCCTTCCACTCCCAGGGACACGGAGTGCTCACACACATGCACGTGCACATATTTTCTACAGGCTTTTGCTTCCTTCTCTGCCCCAGATCTGAGCAGACGTGGGAATGAATCTGCCAGACTTTCCCCAGGACTCTGTCCAGGCCCAGTGCTCCTGAAATGAGACCGAAGGAGCTGTGCTGGTGGCAGCCGCCCAGTGGCCAGATGGCTGCACTCCCCCAGGGCAGTGCCTCGCATTGCTGAGGCCTTGCCCTGGAAACTGCCCGCATGAGCATCTCCTACACCTCCTCCGGAGCGTGCTAGCCCAGCACCCTCCTGGAACAAACTACAATGCAAACAACGTGGCAACCCTCGGAATTCCAGCCCTGTCACAGGCATGTCCAAGTCCCTTGTGCCTCGGTGGCATGGCAGGCTCTGCCAGTCTGAGGGGGCTCCAGGTTGCTGCAAGCTGAGGGGACGTGTGACCCAGGCCTGGAGGGGCTGAGAGCCGGGCAGCTGACTGTGCCTTCAGCTAGCAGGGGCCCTCCCTGCTGGGCGTGGGTCGAAACTGCGCAGCCCAGGCCCTGGGAGCGGAGCTGCCCAATGACAAAGGCAACTGGTGCCGATGTTCATGCATGAGAGGCGCCCAGTCCCGGGCCTGCTGCCGGCTCGGCTGTGCAGCCTTTCGGATGATCTCCCTGCTGGCTGCCGCGCAGGAATTTGAAATGAAGAAACCTGTCGGAGTGTTCTGCTCTCTCCCTCAGGGACGTGGGGCCTTTCAGATGAAGAGGGGACGGTGTGGCCTGGAGAGGAAGGAGGGGCTTCAGAGCATTTGCCGAAATGCTTCTGGACTGTCACTCCTCCCTCAAAGTTCTGGAATACCCTTCTCAGCTCTTCATGATTTCCCCAACTCTAAATAGTCACTTCCACCTTTGAAAAAAGCTTTGTGCTGTAAACACCTGCTTGAAGACCAAGAGGGTCAGTTCTAGGTAGCCAGCTGGTGACTGGCACCCTGGCTGTTGGGACTGAGGCATTTCTTGGGACACAGGACTTCAGTCCCCAAACCAGGACAGTTTGGGTGCATCAGGATAGTGGATGACCCAAAGTTGGGATAGAGCCCCGTTCACCCCACACATGGGGAGAAAATACCGGGAGGCAGAATGTGGCACAGAACCACAGGCTGCCAGCATCAGCTCCTGCCCTAAAGGCCCTCTGGTGAAGGTGCCCTGTGAGCTGAGAAGGATGAAGGCCCCCTTGGGGATCTTCTTGAAAACAGAAAATTACACACAGTTAGTTGGGAGCTGTGGACTTGGACACTGGGGGGTCTCTGCCATTGGCACAAGCAGAGCTGTGGGATGGGAGATGGTGTGCACAGCTGACCCCAGGGCCCATATATTGAATGGGGTGAACCTGCCTTTTCATGAATCTACCAAACACATCTTAAATGTATTGGTATTTTTGTCTGAATTGACTAAAGACTGCAAAATGCATCTAATGTAGTGACAAGAGTTGTAGGAATTGCAGAGACACTTGGGAAAGAGCTGTTCTTTCAAATTCCTCTGCTCGGGAACATGAGGCTGTGCTGCTGGGTCACAGGGCCAGGCATTGTGCCATCCCTGCAGCAGGGTGGGTGGCAGTGAGGTGCGCCAGGTGGCATAAGCTTGTTTGGGTCCACGAAGAAGGCTTGTGCGATGCATTAGGCGCATGGTTTTCATGATCACGTCCATCTGCGGCAGGAGGCACTCCCTGGCAGGTGGGCTCCCCGCCGGGCGGGGGCCGGGAGGCCAGGGCAGAGCTGCAGCCCAGGGGGCCGGGCCAAGTGCATGGGCTGGGAAGCACAGCTGGGCCTGACCTCAGGGGCTGGCCCTGTGACTGGACAGGTCACAGAGCAAGTTTTATTCTCCTCATGTGCAAAATGAGGGGGCTTGCTCTTCCACTTCTAAAAATGCTACATTTCTAATGACATTTAACAAGAGCCACTGATGGTGGACCAATTTTCAGATAAATGGTGGCTGGTTGGGAGAAATGCCATCTCAGATGGTTCTGAGAGACGCACCCTCTACTTGTAAAAACATAATAAAGACTAAATTTAAAAAGACAAGTTCATCCAAGGAGACAGGAAGTTGTACGCAAAACCTGCTTAACCTCGGTATGTCCTTGGTGGGCGGGAAACAGGCCCAGGCACATGGGGCAGATGCTGCCGGGACACCTGTAGACCTCAGCTTGTGCAGGCCGGCTGGCTTGGGACGGGCGGCAGCCAGAAGCCAGGGCTGGGCCTGCAGCTGAGTAACCTGGGCAGGCTCCTAACCAGGTGAACCCCTGGGACCTGGAGGGCACCCTGCTTGTGTTTAGGAGCTGTTGGCACCAGCTTCTCTCTTTAGCTGCTGCTCCTTCTGAGCTGCTGATTTTGGAGGCTGTCCTGTGCTGCTCCAGTGCTTCATGTGATCCCCAGCCCTTCCCAGCAGGTAACATTCCTATGGGCTGGCAGCATTCCTCAGCCTCCTCCAGCCGTACAGGCAGCTTCGGGTGCAGACACCAGGGGACCACGGGCTGCAGACAGGGAGCATGCACTCAGGGTTCCAGAGGCCCAGCTCTTCAGAAGGCCTGTATGCAGTGCTTGCACTTCCCATGCTGATATCCAGAAGCACAGGCGACTCCAGGCCTCCTGGGTTCAGGGTTGATGGCCTGTGGCCCAGAGACTTCCCCCCTGAGTCATGGCCTGCGTGCCGGCTGCCTGCTGAGCGGATGGCACCTGTGCTGAGCCCGCAGCCATGACTCAGGCCCGGACAGGCCAGGTGAGAGCAAATTCCTGAGCCTCGTGCCTGCTTGAGAACACCCTGCCTCTGGCATGGCAGGAATTTGAGGCTGCAGGCAAGAGCCAGGAATGCAGTATAGAGGGAAGAAGGAGGGGCCCTGGGGTGGCACAACACCCAGCCACCAGCCTCCAGCCTGTGTAGGGCACGCTGGGTGCGGCCGTGTGGGGCTTCTGCTCACTCACACTGGCACAGCACACACACAGGCCAGTGGGTGCTGCTGGAGGTACCTGGGGGCCCTCTCCCTCACTGGCCTGGCCCTGTGGGCACCACAAACAAAGGCGGGACATGTCACCCTGCTGCATCCCAAAGGGACAGCTGTTAGCAGCGCCCCCCGGACCATCGGCTCCCGCCAGGTCCCTGGCTGTGTGGATGGCTGTGCGTGGTCTGTGAGTCTGGGCCTCACTGGCCCAGCCGTGTGTCTGGCTGCAGACGCACAGCATGGGGCGGGCCTTGACAGCTGAGGAACGTGTCCATAGCAGCGAAATCTCCTGCAGAAGTGGGACTGCCTGCCAACAGCAGCCCACCTGGGCTCCTCCCTCTGTCCTCGGGGAGGACGACTATGGGGACCGCGTGGGGGTCACGTGGGGGACATCCCCTAGCGGGCTGTGAGCGGGGTCACGTGGGGGAGACTCCCCATGGCACGTATTCTGGGGATGAGGTGGTGAGGTGGCAGTCCCCCTGGAGTGAACTGGTGGTGGTGGAGGGCAGGGGCAGGTGGCCAGCTTTTCTGCGGGAAGCCGACTGTCTGGCACTGTGTTCCTGCTGCCGCAGCTTCATTACACAGGCTTTAGGTTCAGATCATTAATCTGAATTAATTAGGGTTCCGCAGTCCAGAGGGATCCCAGGGCGGAATCTCAGTGGAAGGGGGCGGGCTGCAGCTGGGGCGCAGATGCGAGGCTGGTGGAGGGAGGCCTGGGGGCTTCCTGAAGGATGAACTCAGCTAGACGGGGGCATTGCACATGGGCTCTGGCTGGGGCCACAATTCTGGTCACTGAATTGTCCTGGCATCCAGGTCTCTGTCCTCCCCTGCCACCCCAGCCTGGGGGCAGCCGTACCCTGATTGGCTGATCTGTTCTTCTTCAGCACAGCCCCAGGGGTCTGGTGGCACCTCTTTTTTTGAGCTATATTGCTCAGAAAGCATTTGATGTGCATTTGCCACCAGCATCCCACATTCGACTGTCCTGGAACCAAAACGCAGAATAAATGGTGCTCCAAAGGGAAGGACGTGGTGCCATGGTGCTGTCAGGATGCGGGAGAAGGCATCCTGGACGGGTGAGACTTGAGTGGAGAGAAGAGTGGGAATTAACTGGGCCAGGGGAGAGCCAAGCACATCCTGGGCAGAGGGCATCCTGGGTGGGGGGACCGGCAGAAGGCGGGTGCAGAGGAGTCGGGAGAGGGAGGGGGAGGCAGCTGGAGCAGGAGGTTGGAGCTGGGATGCAGCACATGTGTGTCACACATGTGATTTGGCCTTATTTCAAGGGCGGTGGAAAGCCAGTCAAGGTGAAGAGAAGAGGTGCGGTTGGGGTGGTGCTCGACCACATGGCTGACCACGGTCCGGCTGCTGGGACCGCAGGAAGGTGGCGGGGAGACTGGCACAGACTGTCCAGGTGCAGGCGAATGGGCTGGCAGGCTCTGTCACTCTGGCCCTGGCACATGTGGCTTGTATTTGGGGCAGCGTGGTGGCAGTTACCCTCTCTTGTGTATACTGTTGTTCATCAGGCACATCTTTTCTTCAGTCAGATGCCACTTAGACAGGCCCTCTTTTGACGTGGACCCCACGTGGTCATGTGGATAGAGCCATGCTTCAGAATCAGTAGACCTGGGTTAAATCTCAACTGTTCTGTTTAGTAGCCTTGAAACTTTGGGCACGTGGGATCCAAGCCATAGGAGCTGGTATCAGGAGGGCTGATATTGTTGAATTGTCAGGTTAGAAGTAATGACTGGCATCGAGTTCCAGGCACAGTGCTCAGGACTTGATCAGGGCCTGAGGAGTGGTGGTGGCCAGGGTAGGAGGAGAGAGTTGGTTTGTCTGTTATCTTAGCCTTGAGAAGTAAATATTCATATCAATTTGAACATGTGAGCCCCATCAGAAGCCTGAGGTGGGGGAGAGATGACCTCCTGGAGGACGGACACAGCACCTTTGGGTGGCGTGCGTCCTGCACAGGTGGGAACTATCAGCGGTACATGGGGTGAAGTGAGTCACACACTTGACGTAGGAAAGGCCTGAGGTGCAGAGGCATCCTTGTGACTGCTGGGTTCTCGTGTCCCCAGACAGCTGCTGCCACTCCACACTTGCCCCGGCTTCCAGAACCATCCTGCTATCCACCCCGGCCTCCTGCAGAGGACCTTGTCTAAAGCATGGCTCTCAGGGTGCCAGTGCAGCAAAGCCTAGAGACCCAATTCCTCTACCTGACGTGTAGTCCTAGCCCTGAGGAAGCTCCCTGCCGCTTCCCAGTGGGCATTCTTATGTGCTCAGCCCTGTGGGACCTTCCCTGCCTTGGGCCACTCCAGGCGCCCCTTCCCCAGTTGAGAAGGACTTCCTCCAAGAAACCTCTGGGGGGAAGCTTTGTCTCCTGCCCTTGCCCCTCTGCAAGCTGGGCACGAGCATGGCTGCTGTTTGCATGCCAGCCCTTCATGTCCAAACAGGCTGTGTGATGTCCAAGGACAGAACCAGGGTGTGCACACTCTCTGGGTCTCTTCCTGGGCGGGGCATGTGGGAAGATCTGTGAGCATGCTTGTTCTTGTACCACAGACAGGAAAAGAGAACGCCCTGCGGCTGTACCTGAGAACACATCCCTGGGTGTGCAGCCCGGAGGGGCAGCACCTACAGACCCGCCTGCTGGGCTGGGGAGAACTCTGCCAGCCCAGCCCTACGGACAGCGGAGGCTGCAGAGCTAGAGAGGAGGCTGGTGAGGACCATCCGATCCTGCCGGGTTTCAGGCTGAGGGCCAGCTGCTTTGGGGTAAAGCTGTTACTAAGGGTAAAATGTGAAGAACAGCCTTGCAGCTAGAGCGCAGATATTGACATTCGGATCAGGCACTACAATTTGATAATTGGTGTTAATTACAGGTCTCGACTAAGAACACTAAGCTGCCCATGTTAAGGAGCTCTTCCAGCTTGTAGTAATGGTGTTAAAACTAATGAATTTGAAAAACTGGGTTTATTTTGACACTTGTGTTTCCTGTCATCTACATCTAATCACCCAGACACGGGGCTCTCCTCCTGGAACAGCTCCTAGGCTTCTGCCAGGCCCGGCCTCCAGCGGGGCTGACACCACAACAACCTGCCTTGAGGCAGCCTCTCTCCCTTCTGAACAGTTCTGCTGCCCAGGCCATCGGCCTCCTGAAGCGGATGGAGTCCCAGCAACCCCCCACTGAGAGACTCCTGGTAGCCCCTCATTCCTGGTGAGGCCCAGAGCCTTCCCCTTGTTGAAGGATCCCGTCCCTCCTGCCCTGTGACTGTGATCGCGTTTGCCCCTCTGCTGGGGATGCCCCGCCCTCAGTGCCAGCCTGACAACTCCAGCCTGGCCGGCAACCCTTGGCCAGCAGGAACCCCCTTACTCCTCGTGCCTGACGGACCCTGTGGACTGTTACTGTTCCTCTCCCCTCCTCTGGGATGTGAGTAACACAGGGACAGAGAGGTCATGGCCCTCTGCAGAGCACAGAACTTTGCTTTGAAAGTAGCAGGTATTCAATGACTTTTAGCTGATTTGAATAAGGTGCACTCCTGGTTTTGATAGTGACTTGTGTGTCATAGTGCATGGAAGTTGTACACATTGTGTGATTGAGTGAAAGAGAAAAGACCAGCTGCCAATGGCTCACTGGCCCTCGTCGTTGCTGAGTGCCTGGCTCTGAGGGCCACCTGCCCCCACACACCTACACATGGCGGGCATCTGGCACACCTTATGCAGGGTTTTGATAAACCTTCTTGCTTTGCCTTGACGGTGGTGAAGGACACATCACTGGCGATCCCTGATGGCCACAGCCCAGGGGATGGGTCTGTCTGTAGGACATCTTTTCCAGACCAACCATTCTTTGCCTAAAGGGTGGAAGAAATCACTGGGGGAATCTGTGAAGGCTGTTCAGGCTGCCACACCTCCGTGGAGCTTCTTCCTGTCCCGGGCTGGGCTGGCAGTTTCCGGAACTCGCCTACTCAACATAGGGTGACAGGCCCTGTAGGGCAGTAAGTCACTGCCTCTGGGGCGGTCAGTGGCTCCATTTCCAGGAAGCTCCCTGGCCATGGGGCGGCAAGCTGATGGGCTGGTGAGCTTGGTCCCTCTGGAGGGAAAGGGACTGGGCACCGGACACGCTCCCTAACGTCCCGTATGCTGTTCGCGGTCTGGTGTCCAGCTGTCCTCTGAGGCCCTCCTTCTATATCTGAGCTGGAATCTACGTCTCAGCGTCTGCTTCTCGCCAGCAGTCCTCCTGGGAGCTGCACGAGCCTGTTACTGTTTAGGACCTTGGAGTTTCAGCCTCACGGTGCTCCGGACCTGCTAAGGAGTGGAACTGTCATAATAAGGTGTCCCCGTCAGTTTGCAGGGTGCTACGGCCCTGACCCTCCCCAGCCAGCATGATAGGCACTGCAAGCGGCCCCACATTCCCATACATGCTGTCCCCACAGCCTGCTCCCCAGGGTAAGGACTGCTCATGCCATGGGCTTTCCAGGGGAGCTGATCCTCGTCCAGTCTGCCCAACAGAAGCCTGTGTGGTCCTCAGGAGGTGCCAGATGCCCCTTCCAGGCACTTTGCAAATATTGGGTCATGTATCTTCACTGTAAAAGGCACAACTGAGGCTCCAAGGCCTTAAATAACTTCTCCCGTGCCACCCTTGGGTGGGGCTCGGGTCGAGATGGGCTGGCTTTGAACCCGAGCCCTACACCACCATGCCCTGTGCACCTCGTGGACGCAGAGTTGGCCAGAACTGTCACACTCTGTCCTCCTCGTTCAAGATTAGAGGCTTTGAGATTTGGTAAAAGCAAGGACATTTCAGTTAAAATCACTTTCTTTGGCACTAAGCTTCCATCCAGGTAGAATTAAGAGAACTTAGAAGTAAGCCTGGGGCAGGTGCCCAGGCCATGTGGCCCTCAGAGGACAGCCACGCATTATACCCCTGCATGCTGGCCACCTCCTCATGCCAGCGAGCGAGCCCACCTCAGCTCCCCAGAAGCACACTGGAGCCCTGGGCCACTGCTCCTGACACCAGCCACATTTCCGCTATCTTCTCATAAGCAGGTCTTACTCCTTCTTTGCAGGGATGACTGGCCGAGGATGGGGATGTGCCCTGAAACGTGAACAGGCGTGTGCAGTGATCACAGGCAGAGGAGAACATACCGCAACCCTTTGATGAGCACCAGCACTCACATGTGGCTGCCTGATCATGCCATCCACTCCCTAGCGTCTCATGCGGCCTTTGTCACAGGCACACCATCAAGGACTCCCCTGCATCTGAGTGCCCCCTGCACCCCGGGACCTTCCCCTGTGCACAGGACCCCTTCCCCTGACCAAGGGCCGACACCCTGGTGCCACAGACCCAGCCCTTGCCTGGCCACAGTGGACACCACGGGGGTCTGTGTTCACTGGCTGGAGGGAAGGCGGTCACAGCCCTCCGACTTAGAGTTGGGTGACTTGCGCTGTCACGTCACTGGACTGTCCCCACTCTTAGTCTCAAATTTCCCAAACAATAGCAAAATCCCATGTCTCTAGGACACAGACTGAATTCCAATGTTCCCACATTCCTACCGTGAACAAAAGTCAAAGGAAACCCAAATGGCAGGCGGCAGGCCACGCTGGGTGGGTGCTGGACTATGGGTTTATTTTGTTTTGCTTTCAGTGTGGCCCAGGACTCTCTGGAGAAAGTGATGTGTTTGATCCCGATGGCTGGGACAGCCAGGCTCCTGTTACAGACGTGGCGAACGGGATCCCTCACCAGGGACCGGTGTGTGGATAGATGTCCACTTGGGAATGGAATGCTGGGCGGAAAGCTGAACTTGCTCCCCAGCCCCAGACATGAGAGGGAGGCTGCGGGTCCGGGAAGGAGCCTGGAGCTACCTTCGTGGAGTCTGGAAATATGTGGGTCAGGAATGCTGACCTCTTGACCTTTTGGAGGGAATCGTGGGGGAGACTTAGAGGGCTGCATTAGGGGTTACCCGGAGGCCATCTCCCAACCCCTGCACTCTCCTAGAATTGCTGGTCCCTAGAAGTGGGCTTCCTTGTCAGCTTGTCCTATTAGCTGATGAGGGGGCCACACAAAGCACCATATAAACAGGGGGTGACCTGTTGCTGTTTGAAATCTTGTTAATCTCAGAGGAGCTGCTGGGTCACCAGTGGGGACCCTCCTGCAGATGTTTACAGCCTGGAGAGTCTATTCGTCGCTGCACTTTGCCTTCCTTATTGGAAACTCAGGGGTGCCAGTTCCCGGGGCTGCACTGAGTGACACACGGCCTCAGCTGTGGTCTGCACAACAAGGTATGCCCAGACTTGGGCCTCTGAGTCCCTGCAGGTGGCCTGCCCTCTGCTTGGCTTCCTTGTGCTGTGCAGACCCGCATAGCATCCTGGCCTCTGGCCTACGGTGAAGCGGCTCTGCACACTGCCGCCTGGGGCAGCCCCAGACCAGCAGGAGGAGGCGCTTCCTCCTGACCTGGGAGAAGGAAGGCAGGATGGGCAGCCCGGTTGTCACATTGGCTGTGGTCCCAGCAGCTTATCTCCAAAGTTAAAAACCCACAGCAAGTGCCATTTGCCAGTCGTGCAGCCGCGTGAGCAGCATCAATGCCACTCTTCACACTCCTGGCTCTGGCCCCTGGCGTGCGGCCGTCTGCAGGGACAATGCCAGAGGGACAGATGCAGAGCCCAGACCATGAGGATGAAAGAAGAAAAGTCTGTTCGCTGCAGTCAGTAGAGGGGGAGGAACAGGACCCAAACCACACAATTAGGCTTCCAGTTAGAGCACAGGCACGTGCTCGCACATGGACACCCTCCAGGGTGGAGACGACACGCATTTAGGGCAGCTCCTCCACAATTTCACTTTGTGACCTGTGGAACGCCAGGCAGCTTTCAGGGGTTGGATTCATGGGTCATGAAATATAACCACTGCGCCAGAAGTAAATCTTAAAAACGAGATGTGTTCCTTCTCTTGCTACTTGACTGGTACTAGGGGAGAGTTTTGTCAGTGGAAAGATAGTAACTTGAGAATCAAATGCATTTTTTTAATGTAAATATTATACCTGAGAGTACAGCCTTCTCCTGCCTCTGGATTGAAGTGAAGGCTATGGCTTCGTGACACCCTCCCGGCCTTTCTCAGGACCTCCAGGGAGTGGGGTCTCATGGAGGACCCTTGTCCCTTCCCCAGGTGTTCTCCACCCACCCTCCAGCCAACTCCTTCAGAGGGTGAGACCTCCTCCCCACCCCAATCCTCCAGGATGCCCCTCACCAGCGAGATGGTGACTGGACTGAGCCTCACGTCCGGGGCTGTGTCAAGCTACACCATGCATTTCCTCACTGTGGTGGGGTTTTAGGGTGTAAGTGGTGTGTGCATGCGTGTGTGTGTGAGGGCTCCAGGAGGCAGACTCTCCCTGTTTGGGGTCCTTCCTCTGCCCACACATGAGGCGGTCACCCCTGTGCAGTGTAGCAGCCCCCCTTACCCACAGGGGATGCCTGAAACCAGGGGTACTACTGAGCCGAAAGCATCGTTTCTGTCACACACACACACACACAGCCGGGATGAAGTTCAGCTTATAAACTAGGCACAGAAAGAGATGAACAGCATCACGGGTAATAAAATAGAGCAGTGATCACAACGCATGTAACAGAAGTCTGTGAATGGGCCTCTCTCTAAACATCTCACTGAGCAGCCCTCATCCTCCTCCCTGTGATGCAAGACGCTGAAACGCCTGCGTGGCGAGAGGGACTGAGGTGGGTGACGTGGGCCCTGTGACGCGGGGACCTAGAGACGGGCTGCTAGTGACCTGAGGGTACATCAGGAGGAGGACCACCTGCTTCCAGACGTGGGGAACCTCGGGTACCTGAAATGTGCTAGTGAGAACAAGGAACTGACTTTATCTTGCTTTATTTTTGTGAGTCGACTGTGAGTAGTCATCTGTGGCTGGTGGCTCCCGGCCAGGAGCTGAGCCACGCAGGGCTGAGAGTCACTCACCCTTCTTGGTGCCTGATCCACGGAGAGAATGATGGTTTATATAGTTTCCCCTGGTTTCTTCTTTTGTGGAAGCTCGCCTGGCTTGCTGTCTGCGGGGCCTCGGCAAGTGCATCGTCTCTCCCAGGTAGGACATGAGGCGCTTCCGAATTTGGGCCTCTGGACAGGCAGGCTCAGGCAGAGACCCCACGGCTTCTCGGGGGCTCATGCTGTGCTTCAGGGTGACGCTTGCTGCTGGGAGAGAAACGGTGACAGGCAGCAAGCCCTGAGAAGGCTACCAAGCCTTCAGGCTGGGCAGAGCTCGGGGCCCCGGTCGCCCCAGGAGGCCCAGGTCCCACCATCACACTGTGGGGACCCCCGCAGCAGGTGTCTCCAAGCCCGAGGCTGGTTGTTCGGGCTCTGCCCTAGCATGAGTCCGAGAATCAGACCTTTTCCCTGGAGCTGTTGCCAACTGCGCTTTGCCTTCTAGCGTAGGATGCCAGGAAAACAGAGCGGTCACTGCAGTGGTGGCAGAAGCCAAGGGGCTTTCCTGAAGTTTGCAGAAATGTAGTCAGGAGGTCAGCAGAGTGACCGGCCTGTGCGACAGCTGCCCCAGAAGATGTTAGAGTCATCAGACTCACAGACCTGACAGTGGTGGTCCCGGGACCACAGAGGGGCAATGGGGAGTCAGGGTTTAATGGGGGCAGCCTCCAGTTATATCAGATGAAAAACTTTTTGTCGGTTAAAACTCTTTTATAGAACTATGGGGGTGTATGGTGGTGAGGGTTGCACAACAGTGTGAATGTGCTTAAATGTACAGAAGTGTATTTTTAAAAACTGTTAAGATGGTAAATGCTACATGTATTTTGCCACACACACAAAACCCTTCTCCAGAAAAGAATATTTTTGATACATTGTTGTATGAGAGACACTGTGCAACCTCAAACCAGTAAAAGATGTTTCTAGGAGTGATAGAAAAAAATAAGGCAAAAATGTATGAAATGTAGAAGTGTGTTTTAAAGAACATTAGTAAAATGAAGATTAAGTTTAGAACGAGAACTGATCAGTCTGCTTGAAGCTTTTGTATGTCCCTAACGGACTGTCTCTCACTCCCTCATCCTAGAGGCAATCATTATCCTGAGCTTTTATAAAGGTTGCCTTGATTTTCTTTAGTGTCATGCCACCTATGTATGTATCTGTACAGCAGCAAACAACATGCTCTTCGGCACTGCAAGTGTCAGGGCTTTTTATAAATGGACTCACGGGGCAGGTGTCCTTAGATGACCTGCTGGTTTCACTCCACACGGGATTTTTGAGATGCACAACTGTGACCGTCGCTGTCATCTTGCCAGCTGTGAGTTGCGCTGTGCAAACGTGCCACAATTAATGCACCCATTCTGTGGGCGGTACACGTTGGCTGCTTCAGTTCTTTTGCTGTTTCATCAGTGTTGCTCTACACATTCTTGTGCAGGCTTTCTGATGTGTATGTGCAAGAAAGCCACAGACTGAGTGTGTCCCCAGCTCCCTTTGCTGAAGGCCTAACCCCCAGTGTGATGACGTTAGGACTGGGCCTTACAGGGTGATTAAGTCATGTGGGAGGAGCCTGCATGCATGGGGTTCGTGTCCTTATCAAAGAGCTGTGGCGTCCCCTCCTCCATGGGAGGAGAACGAGTCCCTGGACCAGGGCACGCTCTCACCAGACCTGGATGTGACGGTGCCTCGGTCTTGGACCTCGGAACTGTGAGAAATAAGTTTCTGTTGTCTGTAAGCCACGGTCACGGTGCTCTGCGGTAGCATCTCACGTGGACTAGGACAGGGTTCCTAGCCACTGCCCTATCAGCGAGGCTGCGCCTGGCTGGTGTGTGCACGTGTAGTTCTCACGAGATGCTCAGGTGTATCTAGAGTTGTCCGACCAGGTCACAAACCCACATCAGCGTCTGTGTTCTCATCGCTCCACATCCTCAACAGCAGTGGCTAGGAGCTGATTTTTCATTTTTGGGGGCCATCTAGTGTGTATTCATATGTAGCTATTTTAGTTTATATTTGCCTGGTTACCAACTGATGAGGTTTAACATTTTTTGTATGTTTATTGCTCATCTTCCTTTTTCTGTGAAATCTCATCATGGCTTCTGCCCATTTGACTCTTGGGTCCTGCTTTTTTTCTTCCTTTTTGATTCTTGAAGGCATTTATATAATCTGGAGACAAGTCTTTTCTGTTAAAAGTGTTGTAAATATCTTTCCCTGGTTTTGCTTCTTTCTTACTCTCTGGTGATGATGAACACAAGTCTTTTTTTCTACTCATTTTCCTTATTGAATGTTATTTCATATAAACAATAATGTTATTTTATATCCATCAAGATTGAGGAGCTGTGGTTTCAAACAGGTTTTTAGTATTGAATTTCTTTTTTTTCTGCAGCTGAAGTTCAGATAAATAAAGTGAGGCAATTTATTATTTAAAAAATTCAGAACTGTTTTATGAAATCTTAAAATGGTTGCATTAACAATCTTTTCATGACATACATCTGAGTCTAGTTTAAGAAATCTTTATGCAGATACTGTCTTACATTATCTTTTAAGTTTTTTTTTTTTTTTTTTTGCCTTTCACATTTAGGTCTTTATTCCACCTCAGATCCATCCTGTGTAGCACGTGACAGGGACAGTTTTCATTTCACTATGTCGTGGAGTCATCCCATGATGCACCCACTCATCACCCAAGCCACCGCTTCCTCACCTGGCACTCCGGTAATGCCAGACAGCCTTCACTTCCTCAAATACGCCCCTGTCCCCTCTCTCCAGGACTCGTTTCGCTTGCCCTGTCCTCTGTCACGAACACTCTGCCTCTGGCCCTCTCAGCACCTCCGCCTGCCTGTTCCCGCCGTGTGTCACCTTCACCTGCTCCACCTTCAGCACCTCGGCTAGAGCCTCTGCCCCACCCTCCTTGTTCTCCCCGCCCCTGAGGCCTGGTGCGGGCAGTCTGGGCCCAAACCCTGCCGCCATCACAGTGACTGGAACACTGTCCCACTATCCTCGTGCCTGTGAAGCCTCGTCGCCTCCTCATTCTGCAGAGGTTCATTCCCAGCATGCTGAGGCTTCTTGCAAACACCTGTGAGCAACCTGCCACCCGCCTTCTGTCAGAGTCAGCTGGTAAGTGGTTAGATCCAGTTTGAACTACTCCATGCCCTGCACTCAACCACCAACCCAGTTTTTTTTTTTAATTGGATTTTTGTTACCAGTGCCTTCTACCCCCAATCCCCACCCCCTGGGAAGAACTAATGGGTTATGCTCCTTTCCCACTTTCGTGTTTGAGAGGGCCTGCCTCACGCCTCATGCCGCACTGGACATTCTATTCTCCAGCCACAATTTCCATCAGAAGTTCGTGGTTCTATTACAGTTCCCTTTTCTCTGGATTGATTGTGCTGCATCCAGGCTGATACGAACTCCTTGGTCAATAGCTTATTTTTTCTATTAATGTGCCTAAAAAGTCTTTTCTGTATCCTTGGACTCTGTGGTTCAAGGAGGTTCTGTACTGGCACCTGTTCCTGGCAGTTTTAGCCACCTTTCCTTCCATAATGAAGGCAGGCAGGGTTGAGTTTGTGTCACTGGTCACCAAGGGGCTCCAGGCGGGCCGGTCGCACTCCTGTTTGACATGACGCTCATGAGTTCTCCTCAACCCCTTTCGCACATGATAAGGATGGCTTGACTTTCTTACAAGCCCCGGGGTGAATGCTGCCTGGTGTGGCAGCTATCTGTGGGGCTCTAGCTGACGCTGGGTCAGCCTTTGTGGCAGGATGTGAGGGCCGCTCTTGCTTCTGAGCATTATCCTGTCCTAGGGCTCATGCCACCCGCAGGGAAACGGTGGGCCCTCAGAGGCCCCTGCGGCCATGGCGAGCCCTGGAGGGGGCCTGGGATCCCCTGTGCACAGAGGCTGTAGTGCAGGCCAGCCTTCTGTCATTCCAGGAGCCGCCTTCAGCTCTTCTTAAGGGCGACTCTCTCCATCACTCTGCTGCACACATGGGCGCCGCTGGGAATTCTCCTTCGCTGGCAGTGCTTTCTGGCCTTCCCTCCCTGGGTGTGGGCCGTGGGGGGTAAGCAAAGATGGAAACAGAGCGGCCTTTTTTTTTCATCTTACCATTTTTGAAATTTATGGCCTCTTTCCTCATTTTATGGCTACTCATTTAATTTTTGATTACAAAAATAAATCATTTCTTCTGGTGCTTTTCATTAGGTTTGTTGGGAGGAAGTTGTGATTCAGATTGTTACCTGGAAGACAGGGATATTTTTCTTATTTAAGTGATGAAGGAAAAACATGGAAAGAGACATTTATCTTTTGAAATACTTCCTAACCTGGATAATCCTTTAGATAATTAAGATAAAAAGGCTTTTAAAATATTTGTTAGTTTTACATGTGTATTATTATTATTTAAATTAACCTATCAATTTGGGGATAATTGAGGTAACATTGCAATTGTAACTGATAATATATATGGAAACTGTGTACCCTCTACCCAGTTTTCACCAGTGGTAACATTTTGAAAAACTGTAGCAAAAAACACAAGATAATAACATTATCACAGTCAGTACATTTCTTTCTGTACAAGGACTTCTCATTCAGCCCTCTAAAGCCGTATTGTGTTCCCTTTTTGCCCTTCTCCCCCTTTAATCCATTAATCTGTTCTCCATTTCTATAACTTTGTCACTTAAAGAATCTTATATAAGTGAAACAATACAGTACACACCCTTTCAGATATGCGTTTTTTTACTCAGCATAATCTCCTGGAGAATTAACATCCAAAGTGTTGCACATATTAGTGAATCACTACTTTTTCTTGCTAAGTAATATTTCATGGTATAGATGTACCATGGGTTGTCTAACCCTTCACCACTTGAAGGACATCTGTATTCTTTTCAGGTTTTGACTATTATGAATAAAGCTGCTATAAACATTCATGTACAAGTTTTTGTGTGAATGTGTATCTCATTTCTCTGGCATAAATAGCCTAGAGTTATTTCTGGGTCACATGATAGTTGCGTTGTTTTTTTAAAGAATTTGTCAAACTGTTTTCTAGGGTGATTGTACCACTTTATATTCCAGTTTCCCCTACATTATTGTTGGCATTTGATGTTATCACTTTTATTATGTTAGTCGTTCTGATAGATGCGTAGTGATGTCTTATTGTGGTTTTAATTTGCATTGCCCTAATGGTTAATAATGTTGAATATCTTTTCATGTATTCATTTTCCATCTGTATGTTCTTTTGGTAAAATTTCTTTTCATGTCTTTTCCCACCTTCTAATTGGGTTATTTGTCTTTTCTTCTGTTCAGTTTTGAGAGTTATTTATATATTCTAGATATAAGTCCTTTGTAGGATATATGATTTGCAAATATTTTCTCTCAGTCTGTGGCTTATCTTTTCATCCTCTTAACAGAGTCTTTAACAGAAAGAAAATTTAAATATTGATGAAATCCAATACATTGATTTTTATTTTTATGGATTATGTTTTTGGTGTCAAGTGTAAGAACTCTTAGCTTAGGTCTAGAAGCTAGAGACTTTTTCCTATGCTCTTTTTTTCTAGGAGTTTTATAGTTTTATGTTTCACATTTAAATCAGTTTTATGTCTTACATTTAAATTCATTTTGATTTAATTTTGTGTAGGGGTAAAACTTAGATCAAGTTTCAGTTTTTTTGCCTGTGACCACCCAATTTCTCCAGAACCATTAGCTGAAAGAGTCTTCTTTCTTGCATGAATTACTTTTGTACTTCTGTCAAAAATCTGTTGGACATATTTATGTGGGTTTATTTCTTGGGTTTTTATTTGATTCTATTGATCTGTGTCTCCATCCCTATACCAATACTATGTGGTCTTGCTTTACTGTAGCTATAAAGTAAATTTTGAAGTCAAGTAGACTGGTTCCTTCCATTTTCTTCTTTTCTAAAATCACTTTAGCTAGGCAAGTTCTTTTGTCTCTGTATGAATTTTTGAATACTCTTATCTATATTTAAAAAGTATTTTGGGGATTCTTACAGGAATTGTGTTAAATCTGTACATTAATTTGGGAAGAAATGACATTTTCATTGTGTTGGAAATCCATGAACATGGTATATCTCCCCATTTCTTTAGATCTTCTCTGATTTCTTTCATCAGTGTTTTGTAATGTTCCACATACTAATCTTATAAATGCTTTGTTAGGTTTAGACCCAAGAATTTCATGTTTTTGAGCAATTTCAAATGTTACTGCATTTAAAATTTTAGTGCCTATGTGTTCATTACTAGAAGAAGAAATACAATAGATTTCTGTGTATTTATCTTGTATCCTGAAACCCTGTTTAATTCATTTGTTAGTTCTAGAAGCCTTATTTCTGTGGATTTCTTGGAATTTTTACATGGACAGTCATGTCATTTGCAAATAGGGACAATTTTCTTACTTCCCTTCCTTTCTGTACAACTTTTCTTTCCTTATTGCACTGGTTAAACTTTTAGTACTATGTTGAATAAGAGTGGTGAGAGCAGACATCCTTGCCTTGTTCATAATCATAAGGAAAGCATCAGCTTTTGACCATTAAATATGTTTTCTGTAGGATTCTGTACATACTTTCTATCTAGTTCAGGAAGTTCCACTCTATTTTTATTTTTATGAGACTAAAAAAATCATGATGGGTGTTGAATTTTGTGAAATGTGCTTTCTACATCAACTTATATGGGCATGTGCCTTTCCTTCTTTAATCTGCTGATATGGTGGGTTACATGATTAATTTTTAAATTTTGAACTAGTCTTGCATTTCAGTTGTGAATAAACCACATTTGGTCATGGTGTATAATTCTTATATATTGTATAAATCTATTAGCTAATATTTGTTAAGGACTTTTGCATTTAGGGTCATGTGGGATATTGATTTGTTATTTCCTTTTTTGGTACTGTCTTGGGCTGATTTTGATATTAGGGTAACACTGGTTTCATTAAATCAATTGGGAAGTATTCCTTCCTCTCCTATTTTCTGTAAGAGGTTGTGTAGAATTGGTGTTAATTCCTTAAACATTTACTGGAATTCTCTACTGAAACCATCTGTGCCTGGAAATTTCTTCTCTTGGGAATTTTAAAATTACAAACTCAATATCTTTAGGAACTAAAGGGCTATCAAAGTTATCCATTTCATATTGGGTGAATTGTAGATTTCCTATCTATATGCCTTTTATTTCCTTTTCTTACCTTTGAAGTTTTTAAAGGACCTGATCCATTCTGTCTAAGTTGGTAAATTAATGTGTGTAGAGTTATTCATGGTATTCTCTTGTTATCCTTATCATCTGAAAGGTTTGTAGTAATATCCTTGTTTTATTATAGGTATTGGTAAATTGTGTTTTCTGTCTTTTTCAGTCTTACTAGAGATTTGTTAATTTTATTGATCTTTTCATAGAAGCAACTTTTCACCTCACTGATATTTCTCTATTGTTTTTCTGTTTTCAATTTTATTGTTTTCTGTTATTTCTTTCTGCTTATTTTGGACTTATTTTGCTCTTTTTCTAAGTTCTTGAGCTGGGTCTTACATTATTGATTTGAGACTTTTGCTTTTTTCTAATGCATGAATTTAGTGCTATAAATTTCCCTCTCAACATTGCTTTTGCTGTGCCCACAGATTTTAACATATTGTACTTTCATTTAAGTTCAAGGTATTTATTATTTTTATAGGAATTCTTCTTTGACTCATGGATTATTTAGACCTATGTTACTTAGTTTCTAAGTATTTGACAATTTTCCTGTTGTCTTTCTATTATTGATTTCTGTTTTGATTCTACTGTGGTTGAAAAACACACTTTGTAATTTCACCTATTTCCAATTTGTTGAGTTGGTTTTATGGATCAGGATATGGTCATTCTTGGTGTATATTCCTAGACACTTGAGAAGAGTGTGTATTCTTCTATTGTTGGGTACAGTTCTCTATTAATGTCTGTTATATCCTGTTAGTTGACTGTATGTCAAGTTGTTTTCTATTTTTGCTGATTTTATGCTTAGTTGATACAGGGATGGTAATTTTATATAGATCTGTCCAATGATAACTATGAATTGATCTATTTCTTTTTCTGGTTATCAGTGTTTGGTTCACATATTTTGCAATTCTCTAGTTTGGTACATACATAATAAGGATTGCTATGACTTTTTGGTGGACTGACCTTTTATGATTATATAAAGTCCTTTGATTCTAAGAATTTTCTTTAGTCTGAAATATATCTTATATTGCCATAACCACTCCTGCTTTCCTTTGATTAATGTTTGCTTGACATATATGTACATATGTATGTATACATAATTTTTTCCCTTTGCTTTGTTTTCAAACACCCTATATTGTCCTAGTTGAAGATTGCTTCTTACAGATAGGAGGTAGTTGGGTCATGGGCTTTTGATCTATTCCACCAACCTCTTGTCTTTTAATTGGTGTATTTTGACCATTTATATTTAAAGTAATTATTGATATGTTAGGCCTGAAGTCTGATGTTATTTTTTGTTTTTTTCTTAATTATCTATGCCTTTTGTTTGTTTTCCTTTTCTTGCCCTTCTTTGGTTCACTTGCACATTTTTAGAATTCCATTTTGACTTATCTTTAGTGTTCATTAGTATATATCCTTATGTAGCTTTTTAAATCTTTGCTCTTGGTATTACATTATATACCGTAACTTATCACAATCTATGGGTGTGGTCATTTTATCAGTTCAAGTGAAGTATAAAAATCTTTCTTTATTTTATGTCCTTTTACGCTTCCCAGTTTGTAATTGTGTTAGTATTTTCTTTATATCCACTTAGAATATCAAAGAGTGGTATAAATTTAGTTTCAGCTGCCAAACATAACTTAGAAAGCTCAAGAAGAATTTAAAGCCTGTTGTATTAACTTTTTAACTTACTTTTATATTTTTTACTTACTGTGTTCTTCCTTTCTTCCTGATGTTTTAAAATTCCTTCTTTTATCATTCTATTAGGAAACTCCATTTAGCTATTATTTTAGGATAGGTCTACTGATAAACTGTCTTAATTTTCCCTCATCTAAGAATGTCTTAATTTCCCCTTCATTCTTAAAGGACACTCACTGGATATAGTATTATGAGCTTAGTTATTTTCTATGCACTTGTAAAATATTTTTCGCTTCCTTCTGGCTTCTATGATTTCATATGAGAAATACACTGTCATCCCATTTTTCCCCTTAAATATAGGATACCATCTTTGGACATTTTCAGATATTTTTTCATTGCCTTTGGTTTTCAGAAGTTTAATTATGATGTGGATTTCTTTGGATTTATCCTTTTTGGATTTACTCTGCTTCAGAATCTGTAGATTTACACCTCTTGTCAAATTTGAGAAGTTTTCAACCATGATTTCTTTGGTGGCTTTTTCCTTTCCACCCTTTTTACCCTCTTCTTCTAGGACCTTAGACCGCCCAACACTCCCTCTTCCTTCCTGGTATGCTCTGTCAGAGAAGCATGGGGTGGCGGAGAGATATGGTCCTTTCTGCAGTTTCATTCCGTGCAGGTGCCCTAGGACCCGACCACCTCCTGCAGGTCATGACGCCCAGCTAGGATGTGTCTGGGCCTCTGACAGAGGAGCTTGAAGAGTTCTCTCATCTGAAGGGATTCTATAAATACAATGAAAACTGTTAGTTGAGAATGACTGAATCATTCTATGAATAAATTATGAACAGATCCGCCAATGGCCTAGGCCTAGCTACATACACATCAAACATGTCCAAGGAACAAGCTCTGTGTTGATGCCCATCTCCCTGCAGCAGGGCCTTGGTGTGGCCAGAGCAGAGGTCTGGCCTGGACTCCTCCGGGTCACCTGGCTCTGTGATGTCTCTTCTCCCCATATGTTGGCTCATGGTCCATAATGGCCACTTACATAAAACGAACATTAAAACCCCACAGACTGCAGTCTTCACAATTGCACAATTCAATTAAAGGCACAAACTCCCCTGGAAGCCTGGTCCTGAGGCCTGGCTGCTCTGTTCCACACACTGACGTGTGAACTCTCTGGGCCCTGCCAACATGCTCCCAGCAGCTGCCAGGAACAGCCGCTGGGGCTCCTCCCTGCAGTGGTCAGGGAGAAAGGGGCAGGTACAGGCTCCCTGAGACTGCTGGCGAGAGAACGTCTGCAGTTGGTGTCATTGAATGAGGTACCTCTTTACTCATTCTGCTGGGCTTGGTGGGCAACCTCCCGTGTTCCCTACAGGTAAGTCACACAGAGGCTTGCTCCTTAATCACCTCACACCCTTGACCTGCAGACCCTGAGTAGTGTGTTGTGTGTTTGGAACAAGTGGTGACATCAGCTTGGAAGCTGGTCTTCTTGGGTGTGAGGCTCAGGTTGGGGGGAGGTTGCCCTGCAGACGTGGGATGGCCTCATACAGGTTTGCAACAATGTTGAGAAGATATTTTCTGTAAGAGGGACTTTTAGAGAAGTCATGAAGTAGCATTTTTTCCCCTCTTTTGCCTATAATAAAAAAGCAAGTTTATAATGATCTGGGAGAAGAATAGGAAGAAACAGAATGTGAAATGATGAAAAATTAACAGATGGCAAATGATTTTCCTTCATGCTGAGCACAATTTAGAAAAAGGCCCCAAATTGGAGCATTCTGTGTGAGATTTCACTGAAACCTCATAGGGTTTGTGAAACATCCTAGTTGGTTGATTTCGTACATCTTTCTCTCTCTTTTAATTGAGAAACAGGAAGCAGATATTCCTGGTTCAGTAATCTGCTCAGGAAAGTTGTGCCCGAGACTCGGTGAGATGGCTTTCGCCTTCAGGGATGCGGCTGATCCGTGGAAATGGAAGAGATGCCTGCGGTGGCAGGCATGGGTGGGGGCATGTGGAAGGGGCGGGAACAGCGCATGGCCAGGACCAACTCTGGGGTCTGCTGAACCGAAGCTGCAGTTCCCAAGCCACAGTGGGAGAAGACGGGGGAATGAACGCTTTCTGAACAGTTTCTGCTCCCCTTTTAAACATGAATCCACTTTGAGAATTTGCCTCCAGGCCGTGCACTTCTCGGCTTGCCTGCCGCATCAGCACCTCCTGGCTCACCTCTGGGCCCAGCGCTGGGCCAAGGACACGATCGAGGTGGAGGAGAGAGAAAGCCACGGAGGTCAGCCCACCCAAGAGGTTAAGGTGCAAGATGTCCGGGATGTGTGGGTAGGCCTGTGGGCTTGAGGACGACCTCCTGGGGCTGCTCGGGATTGGCCCTCTGGTGGAGCGGGGCTAAGTCTTGAATGAAGGCCTGCAGCGGGGCAGGAGCGAGCTAGGACTGAAGCCGGGCCTCTCCAGGTGCTGCCAAGACTGAGCACAGCTCAGGTGTCACGTTGGTGGATGTGGCAGATGGCAGGCATGGAGGTGAGACTCCCGCGTTTCACTGAGAGCCAATTCCTTGCTACCAGTGGAGGCCTAGCATCTGAACTGTGCTCGCTCAGGAGGCTGAGAGCCTCTCAGAAAATAGTGATTATCTGGCGTTACACCTGTGGGTTTTCTTTGTCCATAGGATGGTTCCATTGCAACTAATTTCAAAACACTTGTCTTAACAGGAGTCGTGATGTGTGTTGAGCTGCTCAGTTCCGACAGCTGGGGCTTTGTGGCTCCCGGGTAAATGCTGGTGTGAGAGCGACCACAGCCTGCCTGGTGCAGGTCGAGGCGTGCCAGTGCTGTCTGTGCTGCTGGCTTCCTGGAGGTGTGTTGGGCCCCATTCTCAGCACAGACAGGACCAGAAACTCCTCCTTGGTCCAGCCCGGTCCCCATCTGCCATTGTACGGCAGCTGCAGGCACTCCTGCCACCCTTCAGTGTCGCTGGGCCCCTGACATGGCGTCAGCTTCATGCCCTGGGTCTCCAGCAGAGCAGGCCTGCTGCTGGAAAAGCAGCCTTCTTATCTGGCTGGACCTGTTGCCTGGGGTTCAAGCCCATCCTCACCTCTGGGCACAGCCCTGCGTCCTGCCCCACCCGGACAGAGCAGTCTGAGGGATGCCAGGTCTGCCCGCCAGCTGACTGAGCCCATTATCTGGGTCTAGCCCCGTGGAGATTGTGAGCCCCCATCTGAGCCTGGACTGGCCTCATTTCTGCCATTGTCCAAGAAACCACCCAACATTCACCAAGGCTGATCGATTTCTTGTGCAGCTAGGGAGAACTGCTCTCAAAAGGCATGGGCTCTGAGTGAAGCCAGAATCTGGTCTGACCTAACTGGGAAGCATGGGGTCGGGGTCAGCAGACGTTCAGAAGTCTGAGAGACTGTGGTCCCTGGAGTGGGGCTATGGAAACGCGTAGGCTTTGGGAAGAGCTAACTGAGGGGAGCACCCCCTGACCACTGGGGAGGGGGTTAGTCAGGTCTGTGGGCTGTTTGTTGGGGTCTCAGGTCAAGGCCAAAGAATAATTGGCATTTCCTTTCTCTGCTTTGGAGATGGGCTGTGTATTCTCACTGTGTGCACTGATGGCCAGCCCCCCAGGGCCGGCCCCCAATCCCCAGGACCAGCCATCACCCAGGACCAGCCCCCCAACCCCACGCCTTTCCAGAACTGCTGCTGTGGGTGCTTGGCTTCCCAACAATCCTGGGGAAACATTTGTCCTCGTGGCTTTCCAGCTGTGTAACCCTTGCCTCTCCAAGTCCCAGATCCTCCCTGATAAAGTGTCCATGCTGACAAGGCGATACATTTGTGTGGCGCACACTAGGAATGCAGCAAATCATGCCCAGGTAGCAGCATTCCACCCCCAGGCAGTGGGGAGCGGAGGCCCCCGGTGCAGGTGTGGCTGGACCATGGAGCTTCAGACGGAGCCCAGGGACCTCTGAAGGCTGGAGTGCAGACCCCAGAGGACCCACAGAAAGGGGCAGAGTGTAATGGTGTGGCTGAGGCAGCGGCCCACTGAGGCCGGATGGCTGTGCACGAGCAGGTAGGAGGCAAGGCCTGGGGAGGGCTGGGGCGAGTCTGCCTTTCCCTGGGCTCGGGGAGGGGCTTGGAGGACCTGGACGAAAGTCTGTCAGGGGCTTTTCTTATGCAGAAATGACAGAACTGTCTTTCCTTGTTGATTTACAGGCCAACACTGCTAGTTTATCCAAAATAAACTATCGTGAACTTGACCTGCGGACACAGACTCTCACCAAAGCATTGGTGAGCCCCGGGCTGCTCTGCCCTTAGCCAGGTGGGTGAGCCCTAGGAGCGGGTCACACAGCCTCACCGTGAGGGTGCACAGAGTGGTGGCTGCTGCCCCTCCCCTGGGAGCCCCCAGAAACACCTGTGGGGCCGATGTCTATCTCTGCTCGAGTCTGGGCCTTTCCCGCTGGCCACCAGGCTCCTCGGTCCTTGCCAGCAGGGCTGCTGTCCCCGGGTCGCCATTTCTCCTGTGCGTTTCCACCTCCCTGCATGCTTCTTACCTGCCCGACCCAGACCCGGGCCTGGAGGCCGGTGGCCACACCTGCTCCTATCATGTGCCAGCGCCCGGCACTGGCCTGGACATGGTGCACATGAAAGCGTGCTGGGATCGGGCCTTGGCTCTCAGAGGCTGTGGACCCAGCCAGGGGTCCCGACTCACACTCAGAGCTGGGCTGGGTGTGAGGCAGCCAGGCTGGGGAAGGGGTTGGGGTGCTTCTTGCCTGCCCCCCTGGGGTGTAGGCCTCACTGACACCTGGGTGGGTACGGGGGACCTTGCTGGCTGGAAGGAGCTCAGATCACCGCAGCGCATGCTCACAGCATCCTTTGTAAATGTGGCTCCCTGCCTGAAACTGCCTGCTGTGGGTGGCTGCCCAGCCCAGTGAGGGGCATGAGGTATGTTTGGTGCTGGCCAGGCTCCAAGAGCAGCCTGGCTTTGTTTTTCCTCAGCATTAACGCAGGAGAGATTTTCCGGCAGCCTGGGCAGCTTAGTGGAAGATGCCCGGCCTTTCACATTTGGGCATGCGGCTGGGTTCACCTCGAGGTCCCAAGGGAATTATGCTGTAGGCTGCAGTCTAGGCAGGCCCAGCCTTCAGTGGCCCTCAGGCTCACAGGTACTCCTCCCCACAAAGTCCTGGCCCTCTGCTGGCTGCCCTGCGGCTGCCCTGCGTCCTCTACCTGGGGACTCCACGACCTGTTCTACCAGCCACCTAAGTGGTGGCATCCTCATGGGGGAAGGAGTGTCCTGAGCTGGCTGGGCCTGGGTGTCCGCCCTCCCGGCTGTGTAGGGCTGAGCAGCTCAGGTGTTTGCGTAGAGGTCAGGAGAGAGGGCTTTCCTAGATACCATTCTGGGCTGTGCCTGTGGCCACAGGAATAGCCCAGAAGCACCTGCCCCAGGGCTGTGGCTGGGCAGAGGCCGACAGAGAGTACGGCTGGGCCAAGTGGGCTTCCCATGCATGGAACCCTGGTGTCCCCAAGTACTGCAGTGACTGTTCAATGGGAGCTGGGGCTGCACGTCTGAGCAATGACAGGCAAGGTTTGGGAAAGGACTCCTATAAGGGGGCCATGTGCTCTGCGTCAGTCCCACACAGGGGACAGGGATGAGCAGAGACTGGGTGTGGCATAGGTGTGATGCAGTGGGAGGCAGCAAACAGTGAGGGCCCATTGGCAGCCCTGTAACCACGGCCAGGCCCCCAGATGTCCCACCTGCTGCATAGAGAGCTGAGCCAGCCATGCTGGGCTTTGAAAGAAGGGTGGCGACAGGGTAGCAGGAGAGGAGAGAGAGCAGGGATGAGCATGGGTGTCGGCAAGGGGCTGACAGGTGGGCAGGTGGAGGATGCATGGGACAGAGGCTGGTCCTGGCTGCAGGAGGGCCTTGGAGACAGACTGAAGGTGCTCTGGGGTTAAGGGAAGCTCGGCAGGGAGGGGTGAGCTGGTCAGCTTCGTGGGCCACCACCCCTCTGGGTGGGTCACCATTCCCCTAATCTCTGCCTGGGGATGCATGTCACTCCCAGCGATGCCCCCAGATGCTCCTCACTGAACAGGTGAACCAAGGTGGTGTGTGGTTTATGCACGAGCATGTGCAATGCTGCTGGGGACCCAGGGACTGCGGCCACATGGGCACCTTCACCAAGGAAGGGCTTACACTGTCCATCGAGCAAGGCGGCCGTGGCCCTGCCGGCCGCACCAGCCCCCAGGAGGACCGGGGCGGACAGCTCCACAGAGGGGCCACAGGGCCCTTCGGGGTGCAGCAAGGTGCCTGACTTGCATGTCCCGGGGGGCGTGCTGAGCTCGCCAGTGCTGTGAGGATGCTGGCCAGAACAGAGGCACCACAGTGTGAGCACCGATGCCACCAGCTCTGTGTTCCCATGAGGGCAGGTGGCACGGCCACCACCACAGTGACGTTCTAACTGCCGGTTGCTGTTGAGACTGGGTGCTTCCCAGAAGGCATCCTTTGGCCTGAGAGGCCCACATTGGTCACAGAGGAAGGTGCAGCCTGCCTCACTCCCGTGCCCGTGCAGCCTGGGGGCGGCGGGAGGGACTCTGGGGGTCTCTGTCCCGCGTGCTCCGCAGGTCTGGGGGAGGCGGTGACGTGGCCTTTGTGTGGTCGGTGGCCTCATGTCTTCCATCCTGTTTAAATGAAACTGCCGGGGCAGGGGCAGTGGGAACCATGGGGTGGGTGGGGGTGGGAGCTCCTCTGCTTTCAGAAGCAGCTAGTCTGGATGTGGGTTCTCCCCAGCCCCCTTAAACTTTCACTACCAAAGCTTTTACAGACGGCCTTTCCAGGGCCAGGTGGGAGCTGGTGGCACGATGAGGTGGAAAGGTTTGGTGATGTGCCCGGATCCCACTGAGACTGGGCTGGGCATCCTGGCTTGCCTGGCGGCAGCCTGAACACATGGGTGCTACACAGGTTGCCCCTCTGCCACCCTGCCTCTGGCCCAGCTCCAGGTGGCTGTCCAGCCCTGGTTTCCAGGAAGCTATCCTGACCACGGTGCGGGCAGCCTCGCCAACACCCACAGGCCTCCTATACTCAAGATCCCCACGACTCATCTGGCCCCTGTGCACAGAGGGCCGGGAAGTCAGGGCAGAGCACGCTCTGAAGAGCCTGGCCCTCCTACATGCATAATGGGCTAGCCCCAGACAAGCCCAGACCTCCTGTTCTCCTGGTTTCTCAGCTCTGGGTGGCGGAGGCCACTTTCTAGAGAGGGGAACTCGTGGTGAGGAATATTTCATGTGGAGCAGAGCCTACTGGGGAGAAATGAAGGGGGTCCATGTCATCAGAGGGGAAGGAGGGGTCCTTCACTTATGTCCTTCATTCAGAGGTAGGCAGATGCATGGAGGATTATTCCACATGGGAGAAGCAGGTCTTGGGAGATGCCATGCAGAAAGGAGGCCATCCCTGCAGTGCTCCCAGGAGACGCTTGTTCAGAGGAAGCCCGTGCAGGTGCCGTGCCTCACTGCTCACAGGAGGTCATCTGTGTGGGGCTGGTGAGCCGTGTGCCGTCTCCCACACACTCTGACACTCGTTTATGTGCATTTTGCTACTTAACAATTTTTTTCCCTTGGAGACAATAACAGAGGATAGTAAAAATTTCACATTTTAGATTTTGCAGAAAAATTGTGAAAACATGCAGTGAATGTTTATAGCAAAACCAAAGAGGTTAGTCAGCACACTGCAGCCACACCGGCAGTGAGCAGTGGCAGCGAAGGCTGGCCAGGCCACAGTGCCCCGTGGGACCCTGTGGGCAGGCCCTCGGAATGGCCGCTGGACAGTCATCGTTCCTGCCTTCTTACCCCACTGGACTCCACGATGCTGGTGAATCTCTGGAAGAAGGAGCAGAAATGAGCAGAGAGAGAAGGCAGGAAGCAGCCTCTGCCCAGGACGCTCACACAGGGTGGCTGTGTCCTGTGCTGGCCCTGGCCCTCCCCCAACACCATGTCTCCCTGTTACCAGAGCACAGACCCAAATCTGGAGAAACCAGAACGACTGTGCCCCTGGGGGGCACGCAGTGATGCAGGGACCACGCAGGCTGTCCCCAGTGCCAGGAAGAGCCAGCCCACCCTGCAGGGACTGCCCAACTGTGCAGACGCCCCAGGGCAGTGTCCATACCACACCACACTCTGGGTGGTGCAGCCCTGGCCACACTCTGAGGGTCTTTTCCTCCCAGAACTTTGGCAAGTCTAACAATTTTTGTATGTGTGGAAAGGAAGAGGTGAAGAAAAATAGTTGATGGTATAAAAATCTCTAGACTTTGTAAAAATAAGATCACATATCCTCATATTATTCACACATATACCTGGGTTGTGTTCTTATATGGGTCAAAATAAACAGCAGGTGGCTACTTCATACTTTTCTCTATTATGTAAACAGAATTTTTGGACTAACAGGACTACAGGGATGTGTTTCTCTGGCTGCGTGAGGCCACGCTCTGCGTCTTGTCCCTGCCTCTGCTCTGCGGTAAAGCAGGAAAGCCTCCCTGGGCTGCGAGCACCACCTCCCCAGTGACGGCTCAGCAGCCAGCCCTGAGCCTGCAGCCTCCTCCGGTCCTGGTCTTGCTGGGGGCTCAGAGTGACTCCACGGGGCCCCTGGCCAGTGTGGATGGGCGCTGGACTGACAGTGTCCTGACGGCCTCCGACTGATGAGGAGCTTGGTGCCTGTACCTGGGGCAGCTCCAGTATCTGGACTGAGGGAGTCCTGCCACCCTGGTCCCATTACTCAATACTTTAAACTTGTAGAAAGATACCTGGTCTGAGATGAGATTCTGGGGAGCCTCCCGGGCTGGGGCAGGAGGGCTTGGCTCTGCTGTGAGCACGAGAGGCCTGGCCTCATGGGCTTTGGGTCTGTCTGTCTTCACCCTGCTGGATGGCTGGACAAGGCCCCTTCCCCACTTGCCTCGGTTTCTCTCTCTGTGCATCCGAGGGCTGGTATTCGGGCCGTGGTCACAACTGGCGGCCAAGTCCGTGGGACTCTGCTGCCGGACCTCAGTGTTCAGGCTCTGTGCTCCTTTATTCACACAGGGGGGTGCAGAATTCTGGTTCTGCCCCAAATAAGCTTAAGTCGCATTGTTAGGAAAGCAGAGGAAGAGGAGGTGAAGGCTGCAGTTCTAGCCCACAACCACTGCCCCTCAGCAGCCTGGCCTTGAACACCACGTGTTCCTGCAGGTCGCAGAACGGGAGCAAGGCTGTCACGCCTCCCCAAGAGGCTATGGGGCCGCGCCGCGCAGGAGCAGGGCATAGACAGGCCACCTACTGAGTCTCCGTTGGGTGTGGACAGGTCGGGGTGGACCCCTCATCCCTCAGACAAAAGCAGGTCCGAGCCAGGGAGTCCAGCGGGTGGCCCGAGATGATGTCATGCCATCTCTGACAATTCTGCCACCAGGAGGTAGGGCCATCCTGTGACCAATACACTCCTTGGGGCTCCAACCAGGGTGGTCAGTCTGGGAGCCGTTCAGATGCAGCTTGTGCCTGGGATGAATGTGCCCGAGAACGAGGCAGAGAGTCCTGATGGCCAGCGCCCACCAGCGTTTCCCAGCTCCCAGCGCTGGGGCTTCAGACAGAGCAGCGCTGAATGTCCACTAGGAAATGTACTCATTCCTGGGCATCGTCCGGTCTGAGGACGGCTCCAAGAGCAGAGGCCAGCCTGGCCCAAAGGGTGCAGAGGGGTGCCTAGGTGTGGCCTGGGGTCAGCTGAGAGACGACCAGGGCTGCTTGTCCAGCAAGGGCAGGGCCCCAGGCGGTGGTGTGCGAGAAACCTGGTGGGTGGGAGAGTGAGCAGGGCAACCCAGCAGGGAGGTGCCAGCTGGCACCCCACAAGGTCCTGGGGAACAGAGAGGCCCTGGCTGAGTTTGGGAGTCCTGGACAGAAAGCCTCAGAGGGCATCACAGAGTGCTGCACCCTCAAACCACCCACCTGCTGGATGGCACTGCAGGGACCCTCCCTCCTGCGTCTCCAATGCCTCGTGCTGCAGGCGCCTGCCTGAGGCAGGCCTTGTGGGGCTCTGGTCTGCATGGAGGCGCCGCTGTGCAGGAACAGGACAGACCCTGCTCCTAGCACATGGACCTCGATGGGGAGTCCAGCAGGGGAGTCTGGCCCCCTTGGCCAGTTAAAAAATCAGGAAAATCTGCAAGCAGATTGTAGAACCAGGATCACCCGGGGCCCCTGCAGCCCAGGGCTAGGCTGTCGCAGAAGGACGCACCCACCGGGAACAGTACAGCTGGGGAAGCGAGGGGAGGCTGCTGGCCACACAGCAGGAGCTTCCAGGACACCCGGCACCAGCCAGCTTCCCCCATGGGCTCTGCAGAAGGAAGCCGGGCTACAGTCAGTACGACCCCTCAGTCAGTGCTCTGAGCACAGGAGTTACAGGTTCTCTGAAAGGACGTGTGAACATCACCAGCCACTCCTATGTTTTTCACGCTGGCATCGACCACAGGAATTGACTTTCTAGATTCAAATGTCATCTGCAGAGTAAAAGATCAGCCAAGCAGAGCCCCAGGGAGTTCACTCCTGTTTATTTTCAGGGTTTCTCTGTCTTAAAAAACAGCATGAAATTGTCACCCTAATCCGTTTGAAAGAGATACCAAAACTTGAAGGCACTATGAGAATGAAGATAAAGTATCTCTAAACGTTATCTCAAATTCTACCAAATTGTTCTGCCTTCAGCCTTAGCTGACTGAGCCTCCTCTAATCTCTTCTCTGTTTACATACTGTGCTCAGGACCGGCGCCCAACCTCCCGCCCTTCACCTGCATTTCTCCAGCTCCCTAAGCAACGAGTGTGTTGTTTGCCCCAACTTGGGGGTGCTTCTCTCTGGAGCCCCCCTTCTCCCCCTCCTCCTGCCTGCTGGATTGTTTTATTGGTAATTAACACACCACTGTCTGGGCAGAGGGTGGTTGACAGCCCACGTCCGACCATCCTCGCTGCCCCTGGGGAGGCTGAGGCCAGCCGTGCCTAGGCTGTGCCCTGTTCCTGCGCTGAGGGCTGCGCCCTGCCCACGGCCTCCCTGCAAACCTCACTTTCAGAGCTCAGAAGTGAGTCTTTGCCCAGGACTGAGAGATGAGGACATGCGGGGCAGCCCTCTGTATGCCTGTGGCTAGTGCCTGGGATCGGCTGCAGTGTGGAGCTTTGGGGCCCGCCTGGAAGCCACTGCACATGGGGCCCAGCCTGCAGTGGTAGGAGCTGGTGTTGGGGCTCTGCCCTGGGTGCCTGGCAGCCACTGTGCTGGCTCTGCAGCCTGAGAGTGCCAGCTCTCTCCTGCTGCCGCGGCAGGAGGCAGGGCCTGGGTCGTACGTGCGGCCTCTGGGATAGTGACTTGGCAGGATTCCCTTCTCAACCAGAATGCGGGTGTGAGCTGAGAACACAGGCCTGAGGTCTGACCACCACCACCCCACCCTGGAGCAACAGCTTTGCCCCGTCACACAGGCTGCACGGTGTCTGCCTCCACCACGGGGCCGGCGGTGCAGCCACAGAGGGAGCCCCGCCTGAAAGCCTGTGATACGGGTCCATTGGTCTCGTAGTTCCTGCGGGCGCATGGCAGACACGTGGCCTAGAGCAGGGGTGCTCCCCAGGCCAGCCCTGCTCCCAGGACCCCGTGGGGTGCCGCCCACTGCTCTGGTGCTCTCCTGGTTGCTTCAGGGTCTTCACTGCACAGCAGGCGCCATTCCCCGCCCAGCATTTCCCTGGCAATTAGCATGCAGGGCACAGCATGCAGGGTGCAGCGGGGCCCTGAGAAGCTCTGTCCGCTGTTTCTCCAGGAAGGTTTGTGGCTGGGCTGTGGGTCTGCAAAAGGCACTGCAGGACCAGACCCAGCCTGTGGCCGGCCAGCCACGCTCCCTCGTGCCCACCAGCCGGGGTGGCAGGGCACGACCTCTGCTCTCTTTTCAGAAAGGAGCCATGGCTGGATGAGCTGAGGTCCAGGCCATGCAACGAGGGACCGTTCACATGTGGCCGTGGCCGTGGTGTCAGAACACAACTTCCTGACTGTCAGCGGCTTCTAGAGGAGCTCACGCACAGCGTCTGCTTTCAGGTGCCCAGAGGAGTGGGAAGGCCACAGTGCCTTCAGGTGGCCAGTGCCATGCGTAACACACCCTGGCGATACAGCAGTGCAGACCCTGCTGTGAGCGGCTCACAGTGGCCCTGGAGGGGCAGGTGGTGGGGGGCGGGGGAGAAGAAAGAGCTTCCTGTTTCTGCCCTGCTCCTATCAGCTGACCGAGAGACCCATTCCTTCTGGGTGACATCAGGGGAAGCACGTTGGAGTTTATGCAAACTGGGTGAGGAAGCAGACGTGGTGTAAACAGACTGTCAGTGATCTTCCCAGCACTTCTGAGCAGGGTGTCTCCCAGGTGCACTTGGTGCAGCCAGGCTGCTCTGCTGGAACCAGCGAGCCCACAGGACGGCTGGGTGCTTGTGCGTGAATGTGTTCGCAAAGCCTGGTTCAGGCCCAGTGTGGCTGCTGGGCTATGGACCCAGGGTGGAGGGGCCTTCCCCGCACCCTCAGGGCTGGGTCTGCAACTGGTTCCGAGCACAGGCAGAAGGTGGGAAAGGGGGTGGGTCGGAGCCCTGCGTGCCCCTTCGCCCCTCCCCACCTCACAGCTCCAGGGCTGGGCACTGACCCCTGGAGGGCTGCCCAGTGGAGAAGCCCCCAGAGCTGGGATGGGATGGTATCCGTGACTGCTCCCGTGAAGGGCAGGTGAGCAAGTCACAGCCGTGAGACGACGCCTATGGTGACGCGGAAGGGCATCTTGGCGGCGTGGGTGTGAGTGGCCCTTCCGTCACCCAGGGGTCGGGGACTCAGGCCCGGAACCAAGGTCAGCGGGGCTTCTCAGGGGAGCAGAGTTTACGGACCTCATCATCTTGACTCCATCCAGCCGCTAGCGGCTGGCGAGGACCTTCCTCAGAGCCCGAGACGCGCATCACGCAGCACCAGGGCTCCTGTGCTGACCTGACCCCACGGGGAGAGCATGGCGCGGTCCCCAAGGGCTGGACCTCCCTCCGAATCGTCCCGCAGAGTTGGCACAGGAGGGACACTGAGAAGGCCCTGGTCGCCCGCTCCTCTCATCTTGTCTGAACTCCGCACCGCGGGAACCGAATCAGCTGTTACTGATGCAGCAAATAACTGGGAGCAGGTCGTGAAACACACGCGGCATCTCTTCCGATCCTCCATCAGGACCTCTGCCGCGGGTCCCACTGGCTAACACCCAGCGTGGGCGGGGCGGGGCCCATCCCCCCTCCCCCTCCGGCTCCTCCTGAGGCCATTTCCGGTGTAAGTGAGCAGAGTCGGACCCCAGGGCTGGGGCGAGGCTGTCCTGGGCCTGGTGGCTGGTGCTTATCTTCTCACAGGAAAGCTGAAACAATCGTGCAGGGACACACCCAGTTACGCCCTAGCGCCCACGTGTGCAAATGTGCAGGCTCCCTGTCGCTGTGTGGGGGGGTCGTGCTGGTGTCCCAGGAGGGAGGCCCCCTGCCTCAGGAAGGTCCTACCACAGGCCATCCGTGGGGCTCGGGCCTGCCTTGTGGCAACTGGGGTCTGCAGTGAGTGTCCATGTGTATGTATGTGTGTCCCTGAGTGTGTGTACATGTGTGCATGGTGTGCATGTGTGTGCCCATTTGTATATGTGTGTAAGCGTGCTCATGTTCATGTATGTGTGCCTGTGTATCCATGTGCACGTGCACATGTGTACCATGTGCATGTGTGCCCATGTGCATGTGTGTCTGTGTGCATGTGCATTGTGTACATGTATGTGTATGACCATGTACACATGTGTGCCCATGTGTGTACGTGTGCAGTGTGCTGTGTGTGGATTCACCCAGAATGGAGACAGGAGCAGCCAGAGACCTCCCGTTGTGCCAGCCAGCAGTGTCATGGGAACTGTGGTCTCACAGGGGCAGGACCTCTCCCTGCCTCCCTGCTGCAGCCGGGTTCCCTGCCCAGCCCCGCTGCCTGGCCGCCACTCCCCTTGAGCTGCCTCGTCCTTCTCCAGGTCCACTCCATGCCACTCTTTTCCTCACCCAGTGACAGGAATTTTGTTATGAAAATGAAAATAGGCAAAATGGGAGGAGTGCGGTGCCACCCTTCCAGTGGGGAGCAGATTCAGGCTCAAGACGGCTGGTGCCAGAGGACCGTGAGGTCAGGAGTGACTCACAAGGGGACACTGGGAAGCAGGGGCAGTTAGTGGTCACAAAGGCAGCATAGACATTTATGTGCTGACCTGATCTATTTGTTGCCCAGAGAGGCCCATTCTCTGCCTCATCATGTGAGAAACATACATAAACGTGTGTACACACACATGTACACACACATGCAGTGCTCATGGAGTATAGTTATGATTGTTGGGGTCACAAAAAATAGATTTTGAAATCAGAATTTGCAAAACTGTCATTTTCCTGTCAGAGCAGAATGAAGAGATCAGAGGTTCCACCTTCATAGTTATTGGGGGAGATGGTGCAGAAGCAAAGGGAAGAGCATAGCTCAGGACAAGGAGAACAGGGCGCAAGCAGGGCTGGAGCCCCCGCTGCTGTATGGGTGAGCCCCCAGATGCTGGGCTCGGCGTCTCCGTCCAGTCGGGGTGATAACAGTGCCTCCAGAGGGTTGTCATGAGAACCATATCAGGTCATTCTGTGTATGTAATATGCTTGGCTGGTGCCTGGCACATAGATCACAGAAGCCCTGATTCCCACCCAGCGCTGCTCCTCTTCCTGGGTGCCTGCTGTGTGCCCAGCGTGTGTGGCTGCTTGCTCCTGTGCAGCCAGTGGGTCAGCCTGCCTGATCCTCAGGGTCACTGGGGAATGTTTGAAAGCCTGATGCCCAGGATTGCACCCCAGCTGAGCCCAGGGGAACCCTGACCTGTGCACCCAGGCCCGGTGGGCAGCTGCCGGATCACACAGGCGAGTGGATGGAGACACGTAGCCCAGACACTGCCTTCCTCGGGGGCTGCCTGGCCTGGTGGCAAGCTTCGGCTTATTCTATTCTGTTCACCTGGTAGGAGCAGGGGTCACAGCTGAGATGCTGACAAGTAGAATAAGGGCCAGCTCAGGACTGCAGCAGCCCCGCCCCTCAAGGGTTTCTAGAGTCCTGGGTTGCCACAGTCCTTCCCTCTCATCACTGGGGGGCTGCCTTCTCCTGCACCCTCCTACCGGGGACCTGCATCTCTTCTATGGGCCTCGGTCCCACCTCCCAGGTAGAACGGGGCTCTGGGAGGCAGGACCATGTGAGTCGGCGCCTATCTCTGCTCACAGGCATGTGAGGAAAAGCTGTTAATTGATTTGCTGTTCTGACCAAATTGGCACATCCTTTAAGTCCCAAATGCCCTGGAACATCTTGAGTCAGGAACTGCAGCACCTTCTGATGGGAGGTGGGGCTGCCGAACAGCAGTGAACTTTGCCCTCAGCGCGGAGCTGGCCGTGGCTCTGATCAGCACATGCAGGTTTTCCTACAAATTGAACTTTGAAGGTCCCAGACGATAGGTGTAAGGAAGACATTCTTGCAAAATTATTACACAAACGCAGGATACTATTCCAGGCTGCAGCACTCACATTCTAAAACGTAGCTTCTGTACCCCCTAAATTTCTCCTTGGAAGACTTGACACCTTATTCTGTCAGGCACGAGGGTAAAGCCCATTTGACACTGGCCAGAGCCCAGGGTGACCGAGTTGGCCCGGATACTCTGGGCACGGTAATTTGTCAACTTGGGGAATTAATCTGTGGAAACATGAGCCAGAGGCAGGGGTCAGGCAGTGGGAGGCCAGCCTGCCGCTGGGTCTGCTCTCCATGGGGAGCTAAAGAGGACCCATGGGGCAGACCCTGCCTTCCTGACTGTGTCCCCAGGAGTCTGTCCTCCTATGTGAGGTGGGGGGAATGTCTGTGTGTCAAGCTCGTGAGCAGGTCTGGGGGTCCCGGATGTGCTGGGGGTCCTAGTGCACCCTGTCTCTTCCCCCTGAGCCATGACACCCACTGAGAACTTAGTTCTGTTCCTGGAAAATTCCAGAAATATGAAGTCCCATTATAGAAACTGCTCCTGGAGGAGTGACATGCAAACCCAATTCCTGTTGTGGGTGTAATGGGCTGGCGCTGAATAGCACCCTGTGCCCTGGAGGTGGTTTCCCTGCAGAGCTTGGCCCAGGAGGCTGGGCCTGGAGGGCAGGTGGCAGCCTGGGCTCTGTGTACATAGGCCAGAGATGCTTCTGCTTCCTGTAGGCTTGACCTTGGACGCAACTCATCGTGAACCCAGCATCTGGATGGCGCAGTGCTGTACACATGGAAGAATTGTAAGGGCTGCAGAGTTTCTGGAGTGGGTCTGCGAGGCAGAGGCACCCTGTTGGCAGTGTGGGCTGGGTGGTGAGGCAGCTATGGGAGATTCCTGCTCCTGCTGTGATGTCCCAGAGCTCTGGCTGAACCACAGCCTCGGCGGCGTGCCCCTCTGCACAGTTGGTGGCTTGCTGCCCCATGAGAAACTTAACTGTGAGTGGCTTCTTATTTCAAGTTTTTAATTACACATAATAATATCTAATGTATACATTACACACACATCATACATGTACACACATATATATAATTATTTAAACTGAAATTTTTTTCAGTTATAAAAAACAAAATAAAGTAAATGTCAAAAATGTGCATTCTCTTACAGGACTTTAGAAAGCTGGCATCTTCTGCTTTGCTCTTCACTTGTAGGGAAACCCCAGTCTCTGGGACTCTAGTGCCATGTTTAGTCATCATACGGGAAATGTAAGCACGCCTCCAGCCGGAGTGTGTGATTCAGTCTGTGGACAACACACATCCCTGACCTGCAGCTTGGCATGCAAGCCCCACTGCAGACCCTCCTCTCCTGACTGCTCTCACCGCTCCCAGGCCCTCTGGGCTGCCGGAGGCCCAAGGCCCCAGGGTCTGACCTTCGCTGCTTGTTCCCTGCCAATTTGTACCAAAAGTACTGTATTCAGTCCCAAACTTGTTATGACCGTTGTCATTGTAATCACATAATTTAAGTTCTGCAAACCAATGAAGTTTGACCCAAAAAAGAAAGAACTGGCATCTTTATGAAAATTGAGTTGAATGCTTTGGAAAATCTTGATAAAGTCAAGCTGCTAAACCATGGTTTCTAAATGTACCATGGGCAGGACAACAGTTCAAAGACAGAAATCGTAAGAATGCAGATGCATCTGCACTCAGCCTGCTTCACATTTGACTTTCAATCATTGCTCCGCTTTGAACACAAATTGGAGATCTGTGGGTGAAGCAAGAAAGATGGCAGTGCACCCACTGTGCACGCATGCCTGGGGAAGGCCTTGCCAGCCTCCAGACAGGTGCGCACAGGTGGGTCCTGTGCAAGCACAAGCCATAGCCACACACGGTTCCCCACTTCACTCCAACCCCAGGCCTCCACGCTGCTGGACTGGCCAAGCTGATTCTCATGTCCTCGCCCTTTCGTACCTTTGCAGTCTGCCTGGGACCTCCCCAGCCAACAACTAGGAGGTGGGAAACTGATTCTCAGGCTCCGAGTTGGAGCCTAGTTGTTCCCATAGGACGAGACATTACTGATCACACCCCTGCCAGCTGTCCTTGACACAGCCATACCTGCCTGCCTCACTCGGGCTCCCCAGTGGGGTTGTGAGCAGGCATCATGATGGGTCAGTGTTTGCATCATAGTACAGAGTTCCCACCAGGGTACAGATGTGCCCCCAAGGTGTTCCCATCAGGGTACAGATGTGCCCCCAGGGTGTTCCCATCAGGGTACAGAGTATCACTATCCATTTTCTGTGGATGGTCAACAAAAACAAGCATTTCTCCTTCACTAAAGGTTGAAGAAGAGTCAGCAGACATTGTGCCTAAGACCCAGGTCAGCGTGGACAGGTGGGGGTGACCCCTAGACCAGGTCAGTGTGGATGGGTGGGGGTGACCCCTAGACCAGGTCAGCGTGGATGGGTGGGGGTGACCCCTAGACTGGGTCAGCATGTGAATGTGCGTGGCCATGACCTTGTGCAGGGCTGTCTCAGGCTCCGGTCTTCCGCTCTGGGCCTTTGCTCGGCACTGACCCCGATATTGGCCTGTTCAGTTTTCTCTCTCAGGAAAGGCAAACTCTGAAAGGACAAGATGAGCCACCCTTGCATTTGCCCCTGAGGTGATTTACTCTTGTCCCCGGGCACAGGTCAGCACCCGTAGGGAGGCCCCACAGAGCGCTGGATGATGGGACCCTGCATGCCCTGTGGATGCCAGCAGCCTTGTGTCCTGCTTAAGCAGCACTTGCCGGCAGCCTGCTGGCGGGACCCTCACTTCAGTGCAGCAGAGCTGACGGGGGCCTGCACCTGCCGGGGCACCGGAAGACAGTGGCGATGACGGACGCCTGCCGTGCGCCTAACGAAGGTTAAGCATCACTTAAATTCTGAGCAAACAGGGATCTGGAAAACACACGCTCAGGCCTGATGACTGATCATCCAGTTACTCAATTAAGAGTGCACACTAATGAAGGCGGGCAGGGTTGGCGGGGGCACCACCGCAGGCCTGGAGGCCGGGCTTCCTGACTATGAGCAGGTGAGGATGCAGCAGGTGGGCAGGGAACTGTCCCTGCAGAGGCCTTGTTCTGGGAGAGAAAGTCCAGACCACGGTTTTGCTGACTTAATGAACTTGAGTGAGCAGGTTAGAGGGAGGACCTGCCTTCCAGCGAGGGCCTAGCTACCCCCAACCAGGACTGCGGGGGGGGCTCCCAAATTGTCCTTCCCCATGGGTGCTGTGTTTATAGGGCTTTCTGTGTGTCATTACAAAACAGTTTTGGGGAATCACTTACTTTCTTATTGTTCCTGTTTATAAGTCTGGAAAATGAACTGAGCTTAATTCTGAAAACGATCCTCACCTTCAAAATCAGAGGACCCTGCCAGCACTCCCCTGCCCACTAACGGATGCTACCACTGGGCACTTAGCCGCAGTCCCGTCTGCCACACCCACACTCAAAGGTTTTTTTTGACGTCCAAATAGTATATGTTAATGTGCTTTTCAAGCTCTAAATCTGGGTACAGTGTGAATTATTATTGACAACAGTCCTTTTTATATTTAATACAATGTAAATACTTCTAATTTACTAAGACAAAAGTCACTTTTTACAGACTCTGATCTATTTCTCTTAATTCCAGTTAATGTGAAGGCTTTTATTGTTTTGAAGCATCTCCCTTCCTCCCTGGCCTGCTGCCTCCCCTGCCCCACCCCTCTTAAGTTCACCCACTTCCCGGTGGTCCCAGGGGAGCAGGCACATCCATTGCCTTCTCCAGCTTCCGGAGGCTCCACTTCCTCACTGGTGGCCCGTTCCTCCACCCCCAAACCAGCAATGGCAGATTGAGTCCCACACACATCACCCAACCACGTCCCTCTTCCATGTTTAAGACCCTGGGAGCCTGTCGGGCCCACCTGGGTAATTCAGGACCCCATATCAGGGTCAACTGTTGAGCAACCTGCATGCCCTCTTCAGGTTCCAGGGATCAGGTGTGGACATCTAGGGGGCATTAATATGCTGGCCACAGAGGAGGAGTGGAGTTACCCACCCACAGTCCCCACCGGGCTTCAAGCATGGACCCAGCAGGTGTGCAAGTATCCTGTGGTGTGCCAGGACCTGGGACACCCGGTAGCCTGCCCTGGGACAGTCAGACATGCCTGCTGGTGGGCCCAGTTCAGTCACCCAGCTCTGTGCCCTCGGACCTTTGCTTTAGTTTGGGTCCCGATGCAACAGATTCCTGGAGTGCAATTCCCACACCAGGGCTGGGCAGTGAAGCCGTACGTGCAAGGGGGTAAGTCACCCGTGGAACTCAACCAATGTGGGGAGCCTGACCCAGTTCAGAGAGAGGGTCCAGGAGCGGGTGTGCACGGTGTGGTGGCAGCAGATGGGGGCCCACATGGCAGAGGCTGAGAGAACACTTACCAGCCGCCCACTAGAGAGGATTCCAGATGTTGCTCTGGTGTGGGAGTTAATTCTATGGCTGTTGGGTCACCTGAAATCCCAGGGTCCAGTGGGGAGAACAAGTCGGGATGCTAGTCGGGCTCAGGGAGGAGGCAATTTAGTAATTGGTGCAGAAGTGCTTCAATTTTTCAACCATAGGAGAGCATTTCCAGTGAGAACTGGCAGAGCATAACTGAGAAGAGGCCGCTTTGAGTGGGGTCCTGCAGGTTAAGTAGGAGTTTGTCAAACAGACAGCAGGAGATGGCATTCCTATGAAGAGAAGGGTGGGACCAAAGCCTGTGATTGGGAAGCCTTGGCATGTCCTGCAGGGTGAACATTAAGGGGCTGGGCGCCAGGGCTGGGGTGAGTCTGCGCCGAGTTCACGGTCCAGCAGCTTCCATGGTCTGGGAGTTTGTCGAAATGAACACACACCTGGCATCATGCTCATTGTGGTGGATGGGACAAAGGCCTCCCAAGCTGTCTCTGTGCCAGTCCCTGGGCCTGTGGGTGTCCTTGATGCAGCTCAAGGGGCTTTGCGGAGGCTCCTGCACCGGGAGCTCATGCTGGGTTCTCCAGGCAGTCCTTAATGTTGTCAGGAGGGTCCTTACGGGTGGAGAGGGAGACGGGGCAGAAAGAGCCCCCAGCCCCTGGGCTTCCGGCCCAGTGAGACCCTGCTCAGACCTGCGGGGCCACACGCTGGTGCAAAGTCCCTGAGAGTGAGGGTTTGCACGGCAGCAGTAGGGTTGGTTCTGATTTAGTAGCTGAGGTGAAGCCTCACACCTGTGGTCTGGACCATTTCTGGCTGATTCTGATTCACACCAGAATCTGAGAGCAACTGCCTCATAGACGAGAAGCTGGATGAAGTCTGAAGCAGCAGCGGGAGGGCGGCCAGGCCGGAGAGGGCAGGCCCGGTGCTGGGGGTGCCGTGCGGGCAGGAGGGAGGCAGGGAGCGGAGGGGCAATCAGGATGTTTGAAGAGGCTCAGCACAGAGATCACACGGGCCCCAAATCATTTTTAATTTGAAAAATTATGTCAAATTACTGACCCACTTGACCCTTTTCACATATGAACTGATGATCACAGGCAACAGAACTTGATTTTAATCAGCAATCACCAGCTGATTCAGGCACAATGGCTCCCCGTATCCCGGAGGGGCCTGGTGGCCCTAGAGGGCAGGAGGCAGATGAGCAGAGCCCCTTTCCTTGGCTGCATCTCCGCACCCACACCCTACCCTGGCTCTCTGGTCACAAAGGAAAGCTGCCCCTTGGTCCCATGGGAGAAGCTCTTACTTTGGGCATCAGTGGCCCACGGAGGCCCAGCATCAGGAGCTCTCCGCATCCCCCAGCCCTTCGGAACAAGATGGAGGGGCAGGTGCCGCACCGCTGATGGGCTCAGGGCAGGCTCTGTAAGGCCAGAGTGGAGGCCCCTCGTTCTCCTGGGGGAGGGGGAATCGCCCCCTTTCTGGTGGAGGGCATGCACTGTAAGCCCACGGGGCTGACTGTGGTGGGAGCAGGGAGGGCAGGCGTGGCACTGGGCAGAGAAGCGCTGGGGAAGTTCTCCTTAGGCCACTAATGGGCCAAGACCATGAGGTCTGAGCAGTGCCCCTGCCCCCGGTGTGACAGCGGGTGCCTGGGGCTCCTCTGACCAAATAGCCTGTTGGTTGCCTCCTTCAGTGAAGGTCCACACGGTGAGGGCCACCCCTCAGTGCACCTTCCAGAATATTCCCTTTGCCCTCACAGGGCTCCGTCTCCCCTTGGTTCTGAGCAACAGCCTATTGGCCCAAATGGATGCCTGGACTTTGGTGGGAAGATTCTTCTGAAATAAATACCCAAGTTCTTAAAAGTTGGAACCAAATTAAGCCTCATTTGTTCATGGCTACAAGTCAGTTTCTCATTCTTTGGGTTTAAGGTTCCATGTCAAGCACATAATTACTTCCCTGAAATATGCTTTTGTACTCCTAAATGGCCAGACATCATGTCCCGGAGCCTTTATCTTGATTAGAAATGGATCCCATATTTTAGCAAGTTGTCAGCCAGCCCCTCATCCTCTGAATCCAGCAGTTGTGGTCATAAGCCGTCAGTGCCCGAAATAGCTGCCCACCGCCCCCTGCCTCTTCTGTCTCCGTGGGGCCGTGTGAAGCTGAGGAGCTGGGCAGCCGTCTTTGTCCCCTCTCCTTCGGGCTCATCACAGCTTCCCTCTGTGGACAGGAGCAGAGCCTGGAGCCCCATGGATCTCTGGACATCCTTTGGGAAAGCCAGAAGGGTGAAGCACGCTGGCCAGCAGGAGGACGGCAGAGCACAGCCGCCACGTGGCCTCGGGATGCAGCCAAGCTTGTGTCAGACGGGAGAGGATTCTGTCTCCCCAGCAGCCTGCAGGCCTCGTCAGACCCATTTTTAGAAAGGAACACGAGGCCAGCAAGGCGCGTGCATTGATTTAAAGAAACCCCACCTCCCGTGAGGCAAGCAAGACCCTCTGGAGAGTACAGCCAGCTCCTCCAGCTGTACTTCTCGGCGACCTGGAAGGTGCCAAGTGGGACACAGCGCTTGGGGGCTTAGAGAGAAGCTCGGCCCAGTCCCCCCACTAGCTTTGCAGCCAGGCTTCTGTACGTGTGTCGCCCTGGAAAGTCCTCCAAAAGGTGCCCATTCCCTCTCCTGGGGTGATTCAGTTACTTTATTTGTTCCATATACAGGATTCCAGAGAAGGACTTTGGGTGAACAGATGAAGATCTGTGACTGGGAAGACTTAGGACGGTCTGATCAGCCCAACTTTTTAATTTGCAGGAGAGACCAGGGCTCAAAGCCACCCAGTTGTTTGTGGTTTCAGCCGACAGCTCCTTGAGGGCCTCCCACGCACCAGGCCCTCTCCTCAATGCTGGGGTGGGAGGCGAAGACTCCTGCCTCAGGCGCTCGGGGCCAGGCCAGAGCTGGGACTGCGCCGACCACGGAAACAGGGATGGGATCGCCTTTGTTGGACACACAGTAGGCACTTTTAGGGAGTCCCAGAGGTCGGTTAGAACAGGCCCACTCCTTTCCCTCTTCCAGGACAAGGATGCTAACAAGGTCCTGCTTTCCTACATGAGGGGTGATCCTGGCTTGGCAAGAGACTTGGCGTGGTCCTGGAAGGATCTGTGGCTGGGCTTGGAAGAAGGAAAACCAAGACTCCCACACACAGACCCCCCCAGGGCCACTTTGCCCACTCAGGGGTGTCAGCCATCTGGAGATGGGAGAGGGCCTCGCCGGCCCCATCCACAGGGGTCAGGTGCCAGCCCTAAGATGCCTGGTAAAGGTCACCACCATTCTCAGGGGCCTGGCTTCCTTGCAAGTCCCTGCCCAGGAAGACTGGGTGTCTCTGACCTGGAGTGGGTACAGACACGTACCAGTCTCCTGAAGCGCACAGCACAGTGCAGCCTGCGACCAGGGCCTGGGACAGCAGGGGAGGAGGGGCCGGGGGCTGGGAGCAGTGCCGGGGCTGTGGTGTGCATTGCCAGGATTTTGATGGGCAGGACGGAGAAGGACCCCTGGAGCACAGTCAGGAGAAAGCCTGATTGCAAAGGAGGGACCAGGTGATGGGGCCACAGTGTCCCTCCCAGCCAGCACCCCCAGAGGGGCACAGCCCCCGGCCACGGGCTCATGGGACAAAGAAGGGAGACAAGAGGAGCATCAGCTGATCGGAGATGGGGTTTGCCTCAGATCCCCTGTGATGTGGGGGGGAATGCAGCCCAGGAGCAGACGCGCCATGTGGCTGCAGGTGTGGGCCGCCACGCGGCCTGCAGCCACGGCCTCTTCATCGGCTGATGAGCAGCGAGTGCGGGTGCCTGGGGCTGGGTGAGATGCACGTCCCTCCCTGCAGAGCACCCAGCAGCCCTGAGTCACTCCTGGGCCACGTTCCCAGCTCTCTCTATCCTGGGGCTCAGGTGTGCATTAGTGAGAACACCTGGGTCCCCCCACCCCAGAGAACACGGGGCAGGAAGGATAGGGCAGCAGAGACGGCGGCAGTCATGTGGACACTCACCGCAGTGACCCGAGCATGCCCTCCTGCAGGTGCGCAATCAAGGTGACCCGCTTCCCGGTGCAGCCTCAGAGGCCTGACTTTCTGGGAAGGGCATTCCCTCCTGGAACCTGAGCCTCATGAGAAGCTGGTGGTCAATCTCCCTCTGCACTCCAGCCCCCAGCACAAGTAAGATGGGCAGAGGAGAGTCTTCAGGGTTGGGTCTGCCTGGGGCTCCCCCAGCGCAGAGATCTTCCTGGTCTGCAGCTGCGGCTGGCAGCCAAGCCTCCCGGGTACCTCCAGGTGCCCCGCCAGCTGAGCTGCTGAGTCATCCTGGGTAACTGGAGTGCTGATGTGGCAAGAGCCCCTGCCACTGGGCTGACGCTCTGTACCAGAGAAAACACAACACGATCAGGCCACAGCTGGGGTCCATGCTTAGTCCTCTGAGCCGGAGGGCACCCTGAGCAGGGCCAGGAGGGGCTGGGAGTGGGAGCTTGCTCCCCACACCCAAGTGCAAGGGGAGGGATGTGGATAAAGTGAAGGTTCCTATGGCCAGGATTCTCACCTGGCCCTGGTCGGCTACCTCACTGCACATGTGTGGGCAACACATTGCTATTGACTCTATATAAAGAGCTCTGCCCAGTGCTCTGGGCGACACGGTGGCACGGCTGCAAGGCTGCAGGAGAGCAGAGCGCAGGCTGGAGTGGTGGCAGCACCGAGGACCAGAAGCCCAGAGGACGGCTGTGCGGACAGACAGGCCCAGAGGCAGAGACCGGCTTGCTGCATGCAGACTCTCTCTGAGTGAATGGGATTCTAGTGACTGACCTGCTATGGTGGGAATAAAGTTGGGTATAACCCTTTCACCCCAAGAATGTTCTACTGTCATTTCTTTGGTCACATTGAATCCGTAGTGAACTTGTCCAGGGCTGAAACCCATTGGCAAGACAAGGGGCTAGGGAACTGTCTGGGGGCAGAGTAGCTGCTTAACGACAATCCCAAGCCTGACCCCGTGGACGTGGCTGACCCCTCTCCAAGTGGGCCTTGGCCTGAGCACGTGGCCTGGTTTGCATGCCACTTTCGCTTCTGGGTAACAGCATGGAAATGGGCCATATCTCTGCAACCCTGTCCCCAGCTTCTGAGCCTTCAAACAGGAACTGCTTGTGAACACTGCCCAGGGGTCCCTGTGGTCCCCCGTGCAGTAGGAGGGACTGCCCAGAGCAGCGGCAGGTCCTGGGAAGGCCACTGCTGGGGACTTGGTGGGCACCTGCTGAGTGGACGGTTCCTCCCCGCTGCAGGTGGTCTGCCTGGCCTCAGAAGAAGAAGGCTAATTCACGAAGGGGTGGATAGAATGATCGGAAAGCCACAGGACGCTGGCCTGCAGGCTTAGACCTTGGTGTGCAGGGACTCCGCAGCCCCTCTGCTCGGCCCGGCAGCTCAGTGCGTGCTGCCAGAGGCAGCACCATTATTCTGTCGTGATGCACTCCATCTGACATTTCTGCTCCAAGCTTGGCCCAGAAAAATAGACCAAGGGCAGAACCTAAAGCCCATCACAGCAGACAGACATGAGCAGGGAGTGAAAATGTTGCTTGAAAGGTCTGCTGGGCACCCTGTGGAGTATTTCCTGAAGGAAGCGCTGTGTCCTGGACTTCCTCTCCCCTGGCCTTACTTCCCTCCCTGTCTTCCCTGTGGGTGACCTCAGAAACCCTCATGCTATGCCTTATGCTTTATACATTTCACTGGATGTAAATTATATCCCAGTTAAAAGTGTAAAATAAAACAATTTTCAAAGTCTGGGGAGAAGCAACAGTGGGCCCCTCAACCATTTGCACACATCAGCCCCGATCTGGTTGGGGACACATGACACCCCTGGATGTCCCACCGGGCTGTGGGGTCTGGACTGGGGATCTTCCCATTTAGCAGAGGAGCACTGTGGACCTCTGGCCGTATAGGGAACGGAGGTGGAGTTCAAGGCTGCCTCGTCAGGTTGTCTGCTGGTGTGACTCCCGGGACTGCAGAGTGGACTGACCAGCTGCCCACCCTCCCCGGTCCACCTGTGGCCAAGGGACAAAGAGGTCCTGGCGGTTGTGGGGAAAGAGGCCTTGAGGCAAGCAGGAGTTCAGTGGCTGAGGGATTGAGCCCTTGTAGGGTTTGATGGGAGAACCTTCCAGAAGGGCTGATCAGCGCACCTTCCCTGCCTGCTGAGCCTGCCTGTACCTGGGGAGAGCCATACCGGGGTGTCCTGGCCTACATGTGCAGAAGCTTCACTGTCCTGGTCCCACCACGCCGGGCATTGTTCTTTGTAGCATGGATGAAGGGCAGTCTAACTTTTTAGGTTCTTATCTGTATATTCAAATGAATCAAAACCCCACCTCTCTCCTGGGAAGGGAGGATGGCCCTGGATTTACCTTGCCAAGTAGGGAGCGGAAGCTAACTTGGGCCTCCCTGGATGGAGGGCTGAACCTGCACGGGGGTCTCTGGCTGGAGGCTCAGGGCAGCGCAAGCACAGGCCAGGAGGCGGGAGAACGCCCCCTCGTCTCTCTGCCCCAGAGACAAGGAGCCACAGAAGCTAAACTGCACAGGCTCTAGGACTCCTTCCAATGCCTCCCTCGGCTCCGCCCCCAGGGCTTCTAAACACCCAGTTGTTGCTGGGCGCAGCGTCCAAGCCCTGGAACAGGCAGACTGGCCAGACTGTCCCCGCAGGCCGGGCCCTCCCACAGTCCTCCACATTTCAGCCTTTCGGGAGGCAATCAGGCAGTCTGCTGCCCCGGGCAGGCTGGATCATAAAGTGTCCATTTCCTGCTCCTCACAGCCCTGCAGCAGCCCTGGGAGTGGGCTGTCTCAGGGGAATTTATTGCCGACAATTTTTTTTTTTAGAGAAGGATGCAAACATGTTTCTCCTTAAAATGAAAACTTCCAGGCTTCTTTAATCTCATCATTGCATCCTATCAGAAGAAAGGCAAAGTATCCAATGTCAAATGCAGGCTACGTTTGGCTGGGAGTCACTCACTTGTGGCCACGGGGCGGGTGGGTTGGGCGGGAGAAGATGGTCCCTGGGCTCAGGTCATGATGCAGGGCATGGATGCCCAGGCAGGGCACCTGCCCTGTGCTCGTCTTTTCCTCTGTGTGCTGCACATTCCCACATTTCCAAACAGCAGCAGAAGAAACCCGATGAACGCAGCCCCACGAGGGCTCTGGCGCCGGCTGGCTTCTCCCTGCCTCGGGCGCTGGGCTCTCGGTGTGGTGGCTCCCGGGCAGATCTGGGCCGTGCCTCACCTGAGTCCCTCCCCCAGCAGCGAGTGGCACTTCGTCACCGTCACCACTGCCCCCGGTGGGCCCCATCACAGCTGAGCCATGGGCTGGCCTCCCTGCGTGCTGGGGATTATGGAGATGATGTCACGGAACATTCTGGAGTTCTGAGGGGGTATTTATTGCAGTTTCCTCCTCATCCAGCAGCTGCTGCCCCAGCCGCCCTTCTCCCCCACCCTGGCCCCTGGTGTGGCGGCTTGAGGACTGGGGAGGGACTCCTCCCTGTGGAAGCCACCACCGCACAAAGCGGGTGAGCTCCGTCTACACCGAGAAGGAAATGAGGGACGCCAACGGGCCTCTGGTGGTGGGCAGGCGTCGTGCACTCTGCCCTTCACCCTTCGCCCTCTGGAGAATCGCTCAGTCCTGTGGCGTCCTGGCCAGGGTGCTGCTTCTCTTGCTTGGTTTTTAAGTGAAAGGTAAATCCAGAAGCTTAGGCGACCATCCCCTGAGCTCATTGTTGGTGGAGAAATCTGCCCCTTTATACCTTCCCCTGAGTGCCCCCTGGGGGGTCCCCTGGGGCTCCCTGAGGGCTCGGTTGTCCTTCTCCATCCCACCTGCCACTAGCTGCGGTGTCCGGGAGCTTCTGAGAACCCTGTGGGACCTTTGGGTGGGAGAGTTGAGTCCGCCTGCCCTCCCCACAGGGTCCAGGAGCAGTGACACGAGGGAAGTGGGTGTCAGGTGGTCCTGGGAGAATGTCTCAAGGGACGGCAGGGCAGGCTTCCCTCTGGCACAGACACAGTGAAGACTTCCTCCTGCCATGCAGAAGAACACCCCCCTTGGTATTTAGAGGAAGATGTCAATTAAAAAAACACACCAGTATTTGAGTGCATGACTTCCATTATTTAGGTGCTTGGGAATATCTGTGCAGGAAATTAAAAGAATCCTGGCCCCCAAATTGGTTATGAATTTATGGAGAGAATTAGCCTGGTAGGGGCCTAAGGTTGTGTACAGAAAGATGACTAGGTCTCTGATGGCAGGAGAAGCCCATGGGGTTGTTTATAGATGCACTGTGAGGTCGGCAGGCGGGCGTCCAGGGTGTGGGGAGGAGAGCTGGCTGGGAGAAGGAGGGAGAGGCAGCTGGGGCCACAGCAGGACCCTGCACTGTGGGGCAACTGCACATCGTGCAGGTGGGAGTTGGCGGCCCAAGATCCATCCTCCCTGTCAGGAGGAGGCCTGGCGCCCTCTGAGCTGACGCTTCTGTTAGAAGCAGAAGAGACCCTACTTTATCAAAATTTGTTTCCCAAACAAAGCAACTGGGTTCCTGAAACCTCTTAGGTATTTGCTGTTCTTGCATTTTTAAAGAATAGCTTGCCCGTCCCACTGTGTCAAGTGACTCACCCCACCATCCCCTCAAACTGTCCCAACCTTCCAACCCTGCACTGCCCTCCCATAAGCAACAGCTGGACAAGGGCTGGGTGCTCGAACGCCAGGCATTATCCCTCAGCACAGACAGAGGCCACCGGCATAGGGGGAAGGAGGCAGAGACGTGCTGGCTGTGGGAGAACAGAGACGGCAGCGAAGAGGAGCAGGCACGAGACTGGAGCAGGATAAAGCAGGGAACTTAGGCTGCTGGGTTCAGAGTCAGGGAACTGGCATTTGATGTCTACCGAAAACGCAGTTTTAATAAGAATGAATAACAGTGGCCCCTACTCTTTGACCAATTATTTATGAAACTATTCTCTTTAATAAAATATAGATTTGCACTGAAAACAATTAAAAACCTATGAAGGTTATCCACAGAAAACTGTTTCTCATTGTTGGGTTCCCCCAGCACTCTGCATTTGTACAAGCAAAAGAAAATAATATTCCTCAAACATTTGATACTCAGTTTCAATTTAAAAGTGCAGCTTCCCACTGCTTTGATCTGCTGGACAGGTTATAAAAATGCATTAGGCGAGATACCACCCATTAGAGATGGGTGCTGCCAAGTCATCTGTTTTCATTGTTAACAGGTGTTACAATTCAACACTAGCTCTGTCTGATTTTGATAATCTGCATATGCAATTTATTTTGCTTTTTTCCCCTAATATTATATGCCAAACATTTCCTTTTAAAAATTGAAAATGGTGTTAAATAATATATCCATGTAATGTCTTTACGAAATATTAGAAGATTTCTTTAAAAACACAGCAGTTATCCACACCTTCTCTTCACACCCCCAGTTCTGCTTTGTACAGGGAACCATTTAAAAATAATACACTGATTAGCAATTTTATACAGAAAATGTTTATTTCCTCTTAGGATGGTTGGAGATTTAATTCTTTCATCTAATATGATCTTTTCCCAATTTTCTCACAGTTTTGATAAACAGTTACATCATAGTTTTGATAAATAAGCAGCATGTGGGATTTTTTAAACTGTTGAGCCAAGCAGTGCACTATGATCCTATTTCTCTTAACACTTTCACTTCCCTGGGGGTTAATAATAAAGGCAGTGTCATTTCCTCAGATTTCTCTGTTCTAAACATTATGTTTTCTCCAAATGCCCCTACCAGCCTGTCAGAGGCCCAGGCCCAGGCTTGCCTGATGCTCCCGCACCTGCTCCCTGCCCTCCTGAGGGCACCCTGCCAGGGGCAGGGCTCCTACCAGGGACTCTCCCTGGCCTTCTGGGCACTCCACTTCCTGGATTCCACACCCGTCTTTTCCTTGATTTGTTCCTTCATTTCTCCAGCCCTTAATTGTGTACCATGAGCATGTGGGAGCGCATTTTCTGGGCCCTTGCATGACTGGCAGTGTCTTCATTTCAGCCTCAACCTCCACTGGTAGTTTGCTTGATAGAAAATTCTTGGTGGAAATCATTTTTCACGTGGATTTGAGGTATGATTTTGGGCATCTAGTATGGCTGTTGGTAAGGCCAATGCCATTTTTTAAAATATAAAATTCATTTTGGAATGATTTTAGATTTGCAGAATGTTTGCAGATAGTACAGGGCTCCCCAGATGCCTGCGCATCTCCCCCCATTTTTGATGCCTTCCATTTCCAGAGTACGCTCGTCAAAGCCAGGAAGCCAGCCTCGGTTCAGGGCCATCAGCCACACTCCAGGTGCCTGGTGCCCCTGGTGCCCCCGGGGCCACACGGCCCTGGTCCCAGTCTTCCTAGGCTCCTGTCGGTGGTTTCTCGGTCTTTCCTCTTGTTGTTTCCACAACCCTCCCAGTTCTGAGGGGTTCTGCTCAGGAGTTTTGTAGAATGCTCCTAAATCTGTGTTGGGTACTTTCTGACCATCTGGCTAGGCCAGGAGGCCTGGGGGAGCGACACAGAGGTCCAGCGCCGTCCTCCCCGGGTCCTGCCGGCCGCCGTCGTCACCCCAGGGTAACAGCCTCACCGCCGGGCCAGAGCTGCGCTGAGGGCCAAGCCCTCTTGTCTCCCTTTTTCAAGTCAGCCTGGCCTTTTTCTCTTGTTCCTTGGAAAAGTGTGTTGATACCAGTGTCCTGAGATTTCATGATGGCAGTTGGCATTGCCAATTTCGTGTAACATTTAGGGTTTTCTTCTTTTAAAATGTCACCACCTATGATGGAGCTGTAATGAGATTCTACGTACACACCTCTTCTCTTCAGGGGGTTAGTGCCTTAGGCTGAGCGCACCCGAGTGAGACCTGCTGCGCACTCCATCCCTGTCTCCCAGGACTGCTCCAAGGAGACCGTGGGGTGGGAGAGAGGGCCGGTCAGGGGTGAGGGCTGCACAAGTGGACTCGGGAGGTTCTTGCAACGATGTCTGCCCAGGCTTCCTGGAGGAAGGGAGTGCAAGGTCCACAGGAGGGCTGGGCCCATGTTCGGGAGAAGAAAGAGCAGAATCTGCTGAGGTTGGGAGGTGGCGGAAGCTCTCTGTGAGCTCTGCTAATGGTCAGATAAGGACATGGGCAAGTGGGACAACTGGAATGGGCAGGGCCCACTAGGGAGCAGGAGGTGTGGGCGCAACCTGCAGACCTCAGCTGCCCAGCCAGGGCCCGGCAGTGGGAGCTGCTCCCCTTGATCTCTTGGAAGCCGGGAGCAGGCAAAGACTCCCAGGGGCCCTGGAGCAACGTGCAAGAGAGATTTACTGGGGAGCAGACGCAAGCGTGGCCTTGAGCTCAGGTAAGCCCCCTCCTCAGGGTCATATCTGGTGAAAACAGGAGGAGGGGGCCCAGGGGAGCCTTGCCTCACCCCGTGGCACCCAGGAGGGGCTGGCTCACTCCGGTCCCCAGCGTCAGGCGCCGGTGGGCCTGGAAAGGGAGGGGCTCGTGGCCCGGATTCGAGTCTTCCCAGTCCAGCTCCCTGTGTCTACTTCTTCCTTCACTCCCCACCTTTCCTGACTAAGTTTGAATTTAAAAACAAAGTAAACTAAAAAAATAGAAGTACCACTTCTGCCCCCACCCCAGCCTCCCAAAATAGGCAGCTCCGGGGCTGTGTGTCCCCTGGGCAGCCGGCTCCCTGTGGGCTGTGACCTCCAGGCGGCGGGAGTCGGTCCATGGTTCCGGGCCTTTTCATCTGGAGGAAGCACTTTGCTGTCCTGGCTCCAGAATAGCTGCTGCAGGAATCGGATCGGCTGTATTTTTAGGACACAGGAAGGGCTTGGGGCTGGATGCGCGTGCTTTTCAGGGCCTGCTAGTTTCCTATTGCTCCTCAAACACCAGATCAGAGGGCGCAAGGACACCACAGAACGTCAGCTGTGAGGCCCTGGGGGTGTGCTATAGTCCCGGGACTCCCTCACTTGGCTCTGGTGTCATCCTGGGCTGACCCCAGTCCTGGGCATGAGCAGTATTGTTCAGCAAAACTAGAAAACAGCCCAGCAAGCCTCAGGAGAATCCAAGGGGCTTGTGCTCCCACAAGGGCACTGGGTCTCACCACCCACCGGGACGCCCTCTGGGGTCAGCAGCTTGCAGGAGGGATCTCAAGTCCAACCGCCACCTGGACAGAGTGCCTGCAAGAGCCACAGCCCTGGTCACCAGGCCTGGTGTCTGGGTGTTGTCCACCACTGGAGGAGACCGTGCACATTCCCCAGGCCCCAGGCAAGGTGGATTCCAGTTCCCCCGATGACCCTGATCTTCCCTGTGGGGAGTCCAGTGGCTCCTGCACTCAGGCTGCACGGGGCACTGATGGCTTGGTGTCCAGCATCGTTCTGCATTCACTCCATTGAGAAGGTCACGTGCTAAGCCTGCTGCCCACACATTGTGCACACGTCTGCCCATGCTCGCCGGGCCATCGCCCGCAGATGGCACTTCTCAGACCCTAAGGAACAGGAGGTCATGCGGGGAACTTGCTGCAATTAGGTTCTGGCACTTAGGTTGGGTGGGGCCGTGGTCCTGAGCTGCTAACAGGCCCCCAGAATTTCCTGACGCTGCTGGTCTGGGGCCAAACTTAGCGTGCAGGGTGGTAGCACCCTGACGGCAGCGGATCAGGCAGACAGCATTCCTCAACACGGGAGGAGGGTTGCCTAGTGGGGGAACCAAGATCACCAGCAGTGAGCCAGTTAACCCACTGATGTGCTGCTAGGGCTCCTATGTGTCTGGTGTTCTCTGCAGACTTGGAGGTACAGTTGCGAGCAGAGACACGAGGTCCTGGCCCCTCCGGGGTAGCCGCTGATGAGGAAGGAGGTGCTGTCAGGCACCCACAGGGTCGCCAGTAAGCCTGTGGGTGGGGTCAAGGCCTCACAGATCAATGTGCCACAGTGAGCAAGCCCACATGCTGAGGCGGGCTGGGCTCCCTCCAGAGAAGCTCTCACTGAGAGGGAGCCCTCAGAGAGGGGTGGAGAGGGGGACGGGCCCCCCAGGGGGCATGGGTGCCGCCCTGCCCAGCATGGCGGCGGGCAGGGAGGACAGCCAGGCAGTGCAGGGACCCAGCAGGAAGCTGCCCTCGTCCCCAGGGAAGAGCAGGACCTCTGTCCTCCCCAGAGCGCTCTCGTTGGCCAGGGACGGCTCATGCAGTGGGCAGGGGGACACGGGCCATCCATGCTGATGTGGACCCCCTCCACAGGTGCTGCCACCAGCTGCTGGGGACTCCACACCCCTGGGAGCTTCCGGTCTGGGTGAAGCCCTCTGCCCAGCACGGGGCCTATGATGTTCCTGGCTCACGGGTTGTGCCAGGCCGTACCCCACTCAGGAGTTGTCTGAGCTTTCCCAGAAGCCAGATGAGAGGCGGCTCTATGAGAGCAGTGGGCGTGGTCCAGGCGACCAGATGTGCATGGTGGTGACGCTGACCCCACTTGGACAGGTCAGAGGGGGCTGTCTGCACCCCAGGGAGCCTGTCGCTGGCTTCCTCTAAATGGCTGCAGGAAGAAGCTGTCCTGGGATCTGGGGAGGGGGGCCCCGCTGGAGGGAAAAGGCCTCTGGGTCAGGGACCAGCATCCTGCTGGGTTGGTCCTCCCTGCAGCTCACGGCCCAGCTCTGTAAATGAGCTTTTTAGCAACACTGCCATGCTTCTTACACGTTTTCTACGCTGCCTCATGCTACAGAAGTGGAGCTGAGCCCACGTGGCCGAAACACCCACTGCTTGGCTCTTTGCAGAGAGTCTGTGGACTGCGCTCTGGGTGAACAGGACAGCAAGGGCCCGGTATGTGGGGCTCGAGATCATGGCAGAAGCACGTACTCTCAGGCGGCATTGATTGGTGGCCTATTCTGGCACATCAGCGAGGCGCACAGAGAAGACCCTTCCCCGCACTGCGCCTGCTCTGGGTGGGAAGCCAGCTCCTACAGGGCTCTCTCACCATGGGGGTGCCCGTGTGCAGCCAGGGCATCTGCCCTTCTGCAGGGTCCCAGAGGGATTCTGAGGCTGTGGGGGAGGTGCTCGGGTGCCCATCCAGAACTGACCTGGGGGCAGCCTTGGCAGGGTGCACAGGGTGCCAGGGTGGGGCTGCTTCCCGGCAAGCACGGCTTGGACCCCTACCTTCCCAAGGAGGCCCCTGTGGGAGCAGCAAGCAAATTCTTCAGGGCAGGGCCCTCTTCCTGGGAAAAAGTCCACAGTGCACTGGAGGCACCTGGGAGCTCAGCCTGCTGGTTGGGAGCCCCAGCTGCGGCCTGGGTCACCAATGCATGTGTCCTGTCCCCGGCACCTCCACAGGCACCCTGGGTGCAGGCTCCTCCCTGCAGCATGTGGTGCAGGGGTGCCCACCCCATGGGATTCCTGGGAGCCCGAGGTGTCAGCGTGCACACACCCAGCCATGCCTCCCTCAACCGATGGTCCCTCAGGGGCTCCAGTGGGTTGTCATTTCTGTTTTCTGGGCAGGACAGTGTTAAATAAGTGACTGCATGTCCTGGGGCCTCCAAAGACCACATGATTTACTCCTGTCTGGCGCAAGCCCAGCTGTCAGCAGCATGCAAGTTGCAGCTCGGCAGGTACCACGGCCAGAATGTCAGAGGGCCCCAGGAGTGAAAGTGTGTGCGCGTGAGGCCACTCAGCTGGCCTTGGAGCCCGTGGCAGCCAAGCCGAAGGAGCTCTGCTAGGAGAGGCCATGACACGAGGAGGGTGGGGACAGGGAAGGGGCAGGCAGGAGGCTTCTCAGACAGAACCATTCCAGTCAATGGGAGCTATTTTTAGCTGGCCTGCATGCTGGGCAGGTGGCCAGAGCATCACAGCGGAGCAGACTGGCCACCTGCTAGAGGCTGGTTTCTCTTTGGACGCTGAGCACGCTCACTGGCCCTGCACACGGAGGGCTCAGGTCAGAGAGGAGAGGCTGCGGGCAAGGGGGGAGCAGGAAAGCTGCAAGCCTCGGCCAGGTGTGTCAGCTGCCTGGATCCCGGCCTCGCGAGGTGGAGGTGCCCACTTCAGACGAGGAGCTGAGGTCCTGGGGCTGAGGCCTGGCTGAACTCACAGGTGCATGGCAGCATCAACTTCCGATTCCAGAACCACACGTGTCCACTGGGGCCCCTGGCTATGGGCGTTCCCTTGCCCCGAGCTGCCAGAAGGAGGCAGGCCCCGGAGGACAAGGATGCTGTCACACTGGGCCTGCAGCTGGGACCGCCCTTCCTCCTGGCCCCTCTCGGAGGGTCTTGAGAACACCATGGAGGTAGGACTTCCTGCCGCCAAATGGGAGTGAGCTCCAAAGGTGAGAGCCATTATTTCAAGGGAAGGGGGTCCGGAACGGAGTGCAGGCCTACGGGGGGGATGCCATGCACCCTCTGTGGCTCCCCCCAGGGGTCACACACCCACCCATGCAGCAAAGGAGTATTCAGGACGACAGCCCCACTGTGCGGCAGCTGTGCAACTGTGGGCGGCCCTCTGTGCCACGCCGGGCCTCAGTCCTCTGCTGTAAAATGAAACATATGGACACAAGTCACTCTGATAGGAAGGGGCTTGGCACAAAGGGACAGCTGCCCTCGCGGCCTGGGCTCCTGTCATGGGCACACCACCGCCACTGCCCTGGGTGGGGACCGTCTGTGGGTCCTGTTATCCCCCGAGTGCAGACTGTGGCCAGGACAGCCCACACGAATGGTCAGAACTCTGTGGACAGGAGGGATCCTGAGCTGGCAGGGGCCACTCTGGCAGCGAGAGGCCTGCCGTGCTCAGGGTCTGGGGCGTCCTGCTCCTTGCTGCTTAGTGACTGCCAGCCTCACCCAGCCCGGCGTCTCGCCCCTTGAGTTCCTCTCTGGTGGCAGTGTAGGCTTGCCGCAGACCTGCTGTGCCCCTCGCGCCCACCCCAGCTCCTCTCGAGGTTGGCCCTGTTAGCAGGATGAACCCCACGGGCCCCTCCCCATTGAGCTGTCCAGGGCTGTTGGCCTTCAGGCCCCTGGAATCCCGTTCATTCTGAGGGAGCTCTGACCACGTCTGCCTGCCTCGCCCTCCTTCCCAGCTCTTTGAAGCCCTGGGCCGCACCCCCTGCTGCCCCTTGCCCCTGGAGTCAGTGCCCCCCATGCCACTCACAGGAGAAAGAGACAAAGGCTCTGTTTGTGGCCACTTCACCTCTGGTCTGGGCTGGGCACAGCTGGGGCACCTTCTAGTGGGTGGGTTTGCTCCACAGGCTTGTGAACTGCTCACTGACACTGGCCCAGTGACCGGCCTCTGCTGTCAGCTGTGAGAGCTGCTTTCCACAGGGTCAAGTTGGGAAAAATATCCAAGGAGGAAAATACCTTTATTGAGCTTATGGAAAAGTGTACATCTTACAATTCAGATAAATCTACTTCCTTACATAGAAGAATGAAAAGACAAATTGAAGTTAAACTTCTAAGATGTAATTATCTGGGCATTAATTCCTTAAATATCGTCTAAACATAACCTGTGACCATTATAAAAGAAGTCAAATCATCCAAACTGTCACCCTAGAAAAAATATTGCCATTAAAGATGGATGTCTATTCAATCTTCAGTGCATTATAAAACATAAACTCAATATTACTGACATCATTTATCAATTTTAGTCTATAATATGCTTGCCTTTTGTTTTCCAGACAGTAGAAATAATGCATGCTCCTTGTAAAACATGCAACTGATCCTGAGAGAAATAAAATTAAAGCAATAATACCATATAGTCTAATTCCTCCCAGTCCACTGTTAATAGTTTGGTGTGTCCTTCAGATTTTTCTCTGCCTCACAAACATTATTTATTTTACAGAAATGGTATATATTAAACATTCTTTTATAAATTTTCTTTTCTCACAACTTGTATATCTTCTTTAATATCATCACACATTGGTTTGCATAATTCTTTCTTAAGGCTACATTGCATTAATTATGGACACCAGAAAAGATTCTCCTCATGTTTCTGGGATGGGTTTACCCATGTATTTCCACAGCATGAATTTCCAGCGCTGGAACCACCCAGCCTAGCACGGGGAGCACTTACAGCTGCTGTGACTTGGGTCCTCAGGTCAGACTGCACCGACCGAGACTCCGTGGCGCAGTTCCTGTTGCTCCCAGATGCTGGGAAGTGTCCGTGTTTGCACCTCAGCTAACAGGGGAGGTGAGTTTTACCACCACACGGGTCTCTACAGCTGTCACTGCCCCACCTACCTGACTCATGGGAGTGTGCCCTTCGTGTGCAACCATTTGTGTCTGCAGCCACTCAGCCACGGGCACAGTGTTCTCTCTCTTCTCCCAGGGGGGCAGGCCCAGGGCCAGGCACCTTTGCTGCCAGTTCCCCAGAAGGGTGGGCTTGCGGCCCCTGGCAGGAGAGCTGCGGGTTGGGCCCCAGGCATCCAGAACGCTGCTGCTCAGCCCCCACAGCCTCCAAGTCATATTCTCACACATGCACGCACACTCACATCATAAACACCCCATGCTTGTGTTAGCTGGAAGCCTGCGTTAGTCGCCTCTGGTGCCATAGTCCACCCTGGCTGGGCTGCGTCCCCCCTGCTTGCATCCCATGAGGTCTGTTCCCCAGGTGTGCATCGGGACCGACTGCATGGCGCTTAAAGCAGCACATGGTGGGGACACACCCCAGAGCTGGGCCAGGGTTTGAGGGTGAGCTGGGCATTTGGAGTTTGCAAAGATTCACAAGGGAGATCAGCCACAAAGTCAGTGCAGTGTAAACTTCCCGTTCTCACTCGTACAGGTCCTTTCAAGGCCTTGTGGTAATTTATATTTGTAATCTTAAACTTTCCTAACAAGGAGGTTCCCGAATTATGTAAGCTTCAGGTGCTTTAAATCTGGAGCTGCCCCTGCCTGTAGGGGAGAAAATCACCTGTACATTTTCCTTTCTGTTACCTAGATTCCTTCTTCCAACCATAACCTAGAATACACATGGCTAATGGCTTTCGTCTCATCTGTTATTTTTAGACCTCTTGGTTGGAGCTGCCCAGCATGTCGAGGTGAGAATTCTGAGGGAGGTTATTGCTCAGCAGGAAAAAGAGCAGAGATTGATGAGCCATGTCTCCTGGGGCTCAGCACAGATTACTTAGCGACGTCTGCCTTGGGTGTGGAAATAGGAGGCAGGAGCTACAAATATCAGGTATCTACGCTGTAGGTAGGAGAACTTATTTGCCTTTTTTATGTCCTAAAGACAAGGAGTTGGGAAATTTTTATCTGTAAAAGGCCAAAGAGGAAACATTTTAAGCTTTGCAAGCCATACAGTCTCTGTTGTGACTACTCAACTCTGCTGTTGTAGCTGATAGCAGCAATAGAAGTTATATGTGTTCAAATAATGTTTCATTTACAAAAACAGGCTTCTGGCCACATTTGGCCCCCACACCATGGTTTTCTGGCCTCTGTTATGGAGTACTGGGGTGCTCTCTTACCCAGCCTCATACAAACTGATAAAGCGCATGAAACTTTGTCTCAGGCAGCAAGACTTCCTCATATTCTAAAGAAAGGTTATTCATCTCAGTCTTCTTTTATTTGGGCATCTAAGTGTGCAACAGGGATTAGTCTGCGATTATTCACGTTAAGTGGATTTTTGCTTTGCCAAAGGAATTATCAGAGTTTTGTGGAAGAAAGAGCTGTTCTCCCAACATGTGTGTATCTATTTACTGCCTCACTGGGAGCCCAAGGGCCAGAACCTCTGGATTTTCTCACTACTCACCGGCCAACATGACTGAAAATAAAGACAGCTTCAATGTTAGTCAGTGAGAAAATAACTCATTTCCACCAGAATCCAGTATTCAAACTGCACCTGGGGGTCTGTTCTGGGTATGCTGGACTAATCGCACCATGCCTGACCACCTGGTGGCAATAGCTGCTGACCTTGGTGGGCAGGGGCTGGTTTCAGGGGACTTGGGACCAAGCTGCAGCAGGCAGCCGGGAGGGGAGCAGAGCCCAGAACACCAGTAACTGCTGGTGAGCTCGTCTTGTTCCCTCCAGTGTCCCCGGACTCACTGAACGAGCCTCAGGCCCAACAGTGTGCATGGCACAGACGCAGAGGACCCAGGGGAAGCCTCTCGTCCCAGCACACGGAGCAGGAGAGCGGGCTCCCAGTGCCCATGCAGAGTGGGGGAGCCCCACCTTCCTTTTAGCCCTTGTTTGTTGGTTCCTGGGGTCTTGGCCCCAAGCTGTCCCATGGTAGCAATGGTGGAGAAGCCCACAGAGCCCTGTGCTCCAGGGACTGACCCTTCCTCGCTGACTCAAGGGCTGAGGCTGAGTCAGAGGGCCTGTGAACCCCATTGCCTCGCCCTGTCTCTGTCCTCAGGGCCTTTGGTTCCAGAGCAGCCTGTGTGTCGGGTACACACGGGACAGACCTGAGCAGTCTGCAGAAGGCTAGAAACTGACCCACCTCGGAGTCACAGCCCACAGAAGGCAGGTAGGTGGGCACTTGTAGCTCGAGACCAGCCAGATCGATCTCCTAACTCAAAAATAACATTCTCTGGAGGACTGAGGACTGAAAGATCCAGTCTCGTGACACAAGATGAAAATGCTTAGGATATGATCACATGGAGAACCAGGAAAATCATAGCTTCCCTGGGAAAGGACAACCAGTGGACCCCAGTGTTCAAATGACAAATATGCTGGAATTATCTAGGAATATTATGAAAATATTCCAACAAGTGAGGGTGAACACTCCTGAATGGAAAGTAGAAAGAAATAGAAGGTATAAAGAGGAGTCACACGGACACTTCAGAACTGAGAAGCACATTGCCTGGAATTAAGACCCACCTCACGGGATGGGATTGGCAACAGAGCCAGAGGCTCAGGACCCAGGTATTCAGTCTGAACAACAGAGAAAAACACGGGGAGAAAGAAGGATGAAGCTCACAGGCTTGTGGCGCATTCTCACAGGTCCGATGCCTGTGTGACAGGGACCCTGCAGGACAGGAGAGGTGAGGTGCGGAAGTAAAGTTGGAGAAGCATTTCTTACTGCCTCAGGGCAGATCACCACAGACCTAGAGCATAAACAGCACCGTTTATCATCCTGTTCTTGGCAGAGCAGAAACTGGGTTGGGCCAGGCTGGGTCATCTGCTCAGGGTCTCACCTGAATGAAACTGGTGGTCTGCCAGGGTTGTGCTTTCTCCTGGGCTTCAGCCCTCCTTCCACTCATATGGTGGGGACACCATTCCATCCCCCACAGCTATGGGACCATAGGCCCCATTTCCTCGCGGGGTACCCCCTGGGGTCTGCTCGCAGGCACTAGAGGTTGCATTCCTGTCCCCACGCATCTTCCCAGCCAGCAGCAGAGAACTGCCTGCTCTTGTGTTGCAGCCCAGCTGTGCTTCAGGGCTTCCAGGAAGAGCCCAGCTCCTCTGCAGGGCCTCCCTTGATTAGGGAAGGCCCATAGTCTGCCTATCTTAGAGTCAACTGATTGGGACCTTAATTATACTTAAAATCCCTTCACAGCAGCACCTAGAATTAATGCTTGATCAAATAACCGAGAAGCTGAGTGTACCCCAGGGAGCAGGAATCAGGGGGCCATGTGAGAATTCTGCCCACCCCAGAAGTAATGATGAAAACTCCCCAGACTTGGCAGGAGACATAAATCTACATATTCAAGAGGACGCATGAATCCAAAGAGGGTGAATCACAGAAATCCACACCCAGACAGATCGTAACCAAACCTCTGACCACTGAAGACAAAGAAAAAACCTTGAAGGCAGCCAGAGAAGATTACACCTTAGCTCCAGGGGAAAAACAGTGAGTAACAGTGGGTTTCTTGGGGGAACCAGAAGGGCCAAAAGGGAGTGCCTAGTATTTTTCAAGTGACGAAAGAAAAACAATGTCAACACAGACTCCCATGTCCTTCAGGAATGAAGGTAAGTAAGGTCACATTCCTGTGAAGGAAAACGAGGAGAACTTTTGCTGTCAGAACCCTTCAAAAGCATTGTTAAAGGAAGTGCCTTAGACAGAAGGGAAATGATACCAGAAGGAAATTGGGACCCAGTCTTGACAGGAGGCCAGCAAACAAGCTCTTGAGTAAGTATTCCAGATATTCTTCTCCTCTGGAATTCTTTAAAACATGTTTTATGAAACCAAAAATTATAAATCATCTCATGGAGTTTTCAATCTGTGTAGGTGTAACACAACATAAAAAAGGGAGAATAAAGCAAAATACCAATTCTAAGCAGACTGTTATAATTAAATATGTACATTACCAGCTTTAGAGCAACCACTAATAACACTGATTGAGGAGATAGAGTGAAAACACAACCAATTTAGATGGAGCCATAAAAAGTTCAAATGACCCACCAGAGAGCAGGAAAGGTGAAGAAGGAAACAGAAGATGAAAAACAGAGGGAATACACAGGAAACGGGTAAATTGAGGCAGATCTGAGTCCAAGCATACCAATGATTACACTAGATACTAGTCATCTAAACACATCAACTAAAAGACAGAGACTGTGACACTGGAAAAAATGTGACCCAACTATATGTTGTCTACAAGAAACTCCCTTCAAATACAATGATACAGATCGGTTTAAAGTGAAAAGATAGGATCATATACAGTGCAAACACAATTAAGGGAAAGTTGGAGTGGCTACATCAACATTAGACCAATAGACTTCAAAGCAAAGAAAATTTCCAGAGATAAAGAGAAATATTACATAATAATAGAAGTGCCAATTTATCGAGCAGCCATAACAGGCCTAAATGTGTATGCACCTAACTATGGAGTGTAATCTAATCCCAATAAAAATCCCAGACAGGCTGTGTGTATATAAAGGTGCGATTTCAAAATTCATATGGAAGAGCAAAACTAGAATGCTAAAAGAATTTTTAGAAGGAAGAAGAAAGTTGAAGAAACCACTCTATTCAGTTTTAAAAGCATTCATAAATAAGAATGCTATGGGCAGAGATGGTTACATAGATCTGCAGAGCAGAAGAGGTAGCCCAGAAACAGAGCCACACAGATATGCCAACTGATTTTTGATAGGTTCAGAGACAACTCAATGGATAAAGGACAGTCTTTTGAGCAAACATGACACCTAAAGCACAATCTATAAAATTGGATGGCAAAAAAGGGGAAAACTTTTGTTGTGTGAAAGACACCATTAACAGAATAAAAAGATCAGCTCCAGACGGGCAGAAAATACTTGCAAACTACACATCCAACAGAGGCTTTGTATCCAATATATGAAGAACACTCAAAATTCAATAGTAAGGAAATGCACAGCCCAATTCAAAAGTGGGCAAAATACCTAAGCAGATACTTCACTAAGAGGCTGTAAAGATGGATGATAAGGACATGAAAAGATATGCAATATCATCAGCCTTTAGGGAAATGCAAGTTAAAACCATGACGAGACCCCATTACACACCTAGATGGTGGAAATAGAAAACACCAACAGCACTGAGATGCAGTTGCAGAGTAACTAGAACTCTCACGATGGCATGGCCATTCGAGACAACAGCTTGGCAGCTTCCTACAGAACTGAACATACCCGTTCTGAGGGGTTCAGAATCCCACTCCTCAGTACTTACCATGGAGGAATGAAAACTTATGCTTACCCCAACTCTGCACGTGAATATTAATAGCAGTGGTATTCACGCTTGGCAGAAACTGGAAACAACCCGAGTGTTCTCAGCGCATGAATGGACAATCTGTGGTCCATCCATACCATGGGCAGCAGTATGAAACGCAGAGGTTCCGTACAGATGATTCTGTTCATGGCGAATCAGAGGCAAGACAAACTGGAGAGAAAGAGGGTGGGGTGCCAGGGCTCTGGGGAGGCTGCAGCGAGTGTGGGGGCTGCACTGGGGAGTGTGGGGGCTGCACTGGGAAGTGTGGGGTCACACCCTGATTGTGGGGGGGTGGGTGAAAGCTCACGGACATGCACGATCAGAAGTGCAATTCCACCATCTGTTACTGAGAACAAGGAGCCTATGCTGCTCCCAGGTCAACTGTCAAGACACATAGAAGAGCCCTGAAGTCGGACCCTGGAGGCGGGGGTCTTTGGGGGAGGCAGGGAAGAGCCCTGTGGTGCCTCCGCTCTGGGATCTGACCAGAGGGGCCTGAAGGCTCTTGTCGGTGGGAGGGCGGGCGCAGACGGATGGACCCGTGGGTCCTGCCCCACAGTGTGCTCCCCACACCCCAGGTTCTCCCTGGTGGCAGGCGTGTTGCCAGGAAGTAGGCTCTGTGCGCCTTATGGGAGGCAGGCCCGTGGCCCCTCCTGCTGTGGGTCTCAGACCCTGGAAAGCCCCAAGCCAGCAGCTGGGGAGGAGAGGCTCTCTGTGGGGTGAGGGCTCCACGTTCTGTGCTAAACGAAAATACCAGGTTCCTCTGACAGAAATATGCGGGTAGTGGGGCATTTGGAATCTCAGGAGACTTGCAGCCCATGGAAAACCAGCCCTGCCGCCAAGCACAAGGGTGTCTTCCGCTGGCTCAGGCCCTGCCCCAGCTCACCCCTAGAAAGCACCCCTTCTCTTCAGGAAGCAGCCCTGTGGGGTCCGCACAAGGCCACTGCCTCTCAGTGCCTGAGGGACCCATGTGCTGACTGGTGTGTCGCTGTGGTCGATTGTGCAGTGGAGGCCCTCGGGAGCCCCGGCCTGCCTCCTGCTCTGCTGAGCCAGAGCCCTGCCCCATGTGGGGCCTGGCTGCCTGGGCAGCACGTGAGTTGGCCCGCAGCCTCTGAATACCACCATCACCTGCAGCGGCAGGGGGTCCAGCACGGCCGCCTGGGAAGCCCACACTGCTGACGTTTCCCAGGGAGGACGTGGGGCAGCCATGCAGCTGGGAGGTGCATGGACACAGGCCAGCTTCAGGGCCCACGCATAGCCACATGAGAAGTACAACCTCGTCTTGGCTGTGCCGGCATCAGTGGCTGATCCGTGGTTAAGCCCACAGACCTCTGAGCAGAAGGCCCTAACTGCTGCCCCTGGAATGCTCATCACGGACCCGCTGGTGCTGCAATGTTCTCTGGGTCACTGCCTCTCAGGTCGGAGGCCTCCCATTCCTGTTAGGCCAGGGTTAACTGTGACTGTGCTCCTGACCCCGCGATGTGCACAGTGCACACAGGCGACCGTAGGTGCTTAGTCATTGCTCACTCGTGTTCCCAGCAGAGGCGCCTGGAGAGGTGGGACTCGGGGTGGGAGCTCACCAAGCCAGCTTTGATGAGGCTCCGGTGTCATGACCTGACTTCCACGTTCTCATGCTGTACCCGAAGCCATCGTCGCCCTCTTTCCTGCAGATGCAGGGACGGGTCAGAGGCCTTCTCCAGAGAGACCCTTGGCTGAGAAAATCGTGTGACGCTTAGCGAGGTGCCGAGGGTGGGACAGCTTCTGTGGGGGAGGTCACCCCCTGAGAAAGAGCTATGTTGACATGACACAAGAGTTTCTCCTCCATTTCCTGCCTCTCATGGCCTGTTGCCAAGGACAGTGGTGCAGGGCTGAAGGGTGGATGGTGACGGCACTGGCAGGTGCGAGCAGGACCCTGATGGGGCCAGCTCTGGGGAGGAGCTCCCACCTCCCCGGGGGCCTGAGACCCCAGGACTCTGGGGAGGCCTCTGGGTTGGGGGTTTCCCAAACCCAAGATAAGAGCTGGTCTGCTGGGGCCTCTCAGCCGGGCACAAGGCCAGCCTAATATGACCTGTCTCCCTGGCTGACAGCGCTGCGAGGGCAGGGTAGACGCCAGGGGCCGTTCCCAGGAGAAGGCAGTGGTTCCGGGTGCTCAGTAACTTGCCCAGGGTCATCCCTGGGTAAGAGGGGCTGCTCATTCTGACTGCAACACCTCAGCTGGCACCTTGGCCTCTCTTTTGGCTTTTGTGGAATGTGAGGTCTGGAAAGTTCTAAAAGGTCCCTCACTACTCTGAGTGTTGTCCTCAGGCCAGCAGCTCTGGTGTCACCTAGGTGTGCACTAGAAATGCAGAGCCTTAGCCCCCCAGTTTCTGAATCAGAATCTACTTTTTACTAATTTGTCAGGTCTTGGCACACCTTCAAGCTGGGCAGTGCCAACTCGGGGCAACTTTCAGACTTGATAGATGAGGTGAGTCAGCGAATTCCAGCCCCTGCATCCTGCCCGGGGTTCTTCCTGCTCTGACTCTCTCCCGTCCAGCCCAAAGTGCTGCTTTGATGTGTTTTAAAAGGAAATCTAAAATAATTTGGGGATTTGATGCTAAATTTGATTTGATGAATATTGTTTCACTCTTAAAAAAGATGCATAAGGCAGTGCTCCAGCCCTCATGGGGTTAAAACTTGTATACAAATGACAAATCACAGGGTACAAAATGACTGAGTCATAAAGAGAAACCACGGAGAAGTGACGTCAGTGTGGAATTGGGGACCAGGAAGACACCCAGCATGACCCTGACGTGTCAGGATGGTGATGGAGGAGGTGCTGGCCAGGACAGGGTGCCTGTCTGGGCATCAGGCCAGCCAGAGGCGGGGTGGGATGTGCGAGTGCAGGGGACAGCATGGAGCTGTGCAGGTTGTCATGGAGGCCAGGGCCCAAGGCTGGGGATGGAGGCTGGAACGGAGGCCAGGGCAGAGCCTGGGGCAGAAGCTGGGGCGGAGGCCAGGAGAAGTGCGGCTGGTGAAACAGGCACAGGCTCCCCAGGGACTGTGACTGGCACAGATTCTAAAGCCCACCCAGGACAGGGGCTCAGAGTCTGGGGCCTTTGCCTGTCAGTGTTACTGTGTCTGAGGCGCATTTGGGCGGCGCTGCGATCTGTACGGTGCCAGCTTCTCTGTGGGCGATCAGGACCTCCGGAGGCCCACAGCCTCGCAGGTGTACATCCTTAGAAAGAGGCAGGCATTCCGTCTGAACCCACATCTGCATCTGTGTCTATAGCTACGTCTACTCGTATCTCACCAGGCAATTAAGATGCTTCCCACTGGACCTGGATGCAGGTCTCAGAGCAACGTGGGTCATAGCTGATGAGCTTCTCTTGCCCCAAGAAAATAATGCAGCACATTGAGGGAGAGGCACTGGCGGCGCTGAGGTCATGCACCCCTGCCCTGGAGCGTGTCTTGGCTTCTTGCCCCCCCCCCCCCCCCCCCGTGTCTGTGCAGAGCTCTCTGGGCCGAATGCCTGGGGATGGCCTCTAGGGCTGCAACCTCCCTCCTGGCCCAGCACCCACACACCCGGTGCTCTGGACACAGTGCAGAGATCCCCCCAGAGGGGAGAAGTCACTGTTCCCGGGGAGGAAGTCTCGATAGCAAAAACTTATTTGACATTATGCATTATTCTGTATTTGGGAGAAAAGCAAAAACAGAGTTTTTCTAATGCAACAACAAGCTGCTCAAAACTTTGGCTGTGTGTGAACTCCAGAAGGCAGATTCCTACGAGCATGTGTCAGAGCAGGGTCATCTGTCCCAGTTGTCATCACAGGACTGGTTTTAGAAAGCTGAGAAAAGAGGGCAGGAAGCTTTAATCACTGCACTGATAGAGGTGGGGTGTGGGCGGGCACCCAAACTAAGGAGGCCCTTTACTTGATTGAGCTGGAAACATCATTGCGAAACTACACTTCCTGCAACAAAATCGTCATTTTAAAAGTGGCTTCGACTGGTAATATTTCAGCTGACAACACCTGTCTCCATCGCATGTCTGTAATTGTGGCCCCTCTGCACACCTTTGAGGGCAACTGTTGGCAGAAAGCCCCTCGTAAAGTGTCCCCGCCACCTGTATGAGAGTGTCGTCCCCTCAGGCGCAGCAGCCTGCCCTGCCAGCTGTTGGTAGGTGTGGGACGGTGTTTCCTGCAGACCAGAAACCTGGAATCTGCCCTGGAATTAGCTCGTGTCCACAGTGCCTTTAAACCCCGTTGTATTAATTCATGTAATAAAGCCAGTTGCTCTTCTAATTTGCCTGCAGACTCTTAAACAACTTGCTTGCAAACACAGCAGATCCTATCTCAAGCCCTCTTGGGCCAACACAATAAACACAATAGCTCCATTCTCTTCCCGGCTGCCACTGGGGAATTTGGTTCCTGCAGAGGTTGGCTTGGAATTCTTGCCCAGGGTGATCAGAGGAAGTTGTCATTACAGCATCTCTGCCTTGCTTTGGAGTAGGGGCATAAAACAGTCAAGCCCAAAGCTGTATACCCTGCAATTTTCAATAGCCTGGGGAGTGCGAGGGACCTTTCTGGATTAAGATTTGGATCCTAGGGCACAGGGACAGACTGTTCCTGAAGAAAATGGTGCACAGAGTCCAAGAGGCCAGCCCAGGAAAGTCTTTGGCTAAGTTCTGTTTAGATTGCGGTCTTCACATGTGTGTGCGCTCATTGCTTGGTCTGGTGAGACTGCGGGAACGTTCTGGCATCTCCCTGCGTCTGGCCTGCTGTGGCCTTCCTATCGCCAAATGCCTTGAGAGCCGCTTCTCCATTCCCGTGCTTTGGCAGACCTCTCACAACCCTCTGGCTGGAAATTACTTTTCGCTGTGATCAGCGCTGTCACAAACATGCCCGTGGGTTTTTCCGGCGACACCCCATGCTGGGACCCGTGCACTGTGTCGGTGGCCCCCTCCCGCAGAGACCAGGGCTTTGTTTTCTGTCGGCACAGCAGCCCAGCTGGTGGCCAGACGTAGGCTGCAGAAGGCCTGGCTGTCATTTAGTGCTCAAGGTTTTGCATTGAGGTGGGCTGGGTACCATTTCTAACGAGCTAGTAGGGCAGAGTCTCATGGGCGGGTCTCTTAGGCCTTGGGCAGAGGCTTAGATGGTCAGCACTCCCCTGCTTTTTGCCTTCTAGCCTCCCCACCCCAGACTCCTCATCCTGGTGTGAAAGCTCACTTGCTGTGTGTACTGGGCAGGTACAACAGGCTGTAGGAATCGTAGTTACGACTGGTCCCAGCACTTCAGCTTAACTGGCTGATCAAGGCAGGCAATTGAATAAAAATGACCTTAATGCCCATTTTTCCTAGAGCAAAGCAAAAGGTGAGCCCAAGGCGGGGATCAAGAGGCACAGGTGTGGAGGGGGCAGGGCTCCCTGTGACTGGACAAACTGTGGCGTCACCAGTACTAACCTTTACAGGCATCCACAGCACCGAGACCCAGGAGAGCCGCCTCCAGCCCTTGCAACTCTGGCCAGTACCATGTGTCCCGACTTGCACGGAGGTAAGCAGTCCCAGGGAGCAGCAGCTGGGACAGGACCGGCGCCGGATGGCTGCAGCTGCCACAGACACCAGAGCCACCAATGGGCTCCGACCAGGGCCATTGGTGGCTGTGGGGGCCTGCTGAGCAGACGCTGCCCGATTCTGTCAGGGCCCTTTCCACCATGGCCCTCCCCTCTAGCCAGACCATCATTTTGGTGTCCCCTGAGAGGCATGAGCCCCTGAGGCCTCTTCCCCTTGGACCTGCCTCTAAAATCTGGCTAAGTGCTTGGAGTATGGACACCCTCCTGCCCTGGAGCCGAGCTTCACTGCTTGCCAGGCCAGCGGGGGGATGGCTCTCATCCTGGCAAGGCAAGGGGCCCTGGCCTTGAGGAGCAGGCTGGAGACCAGGCTGCATGCAGGCATCAGGGGGTGCATCCACATGGCCATCCAGCTGCGACTGGCTCCAGCGTGGGGTGGGCATACTGCGAGCCCACCATGTGGGCACACCTAGTGTCTTGCCTTGGGAGCCATCTGATGGGAAACGGCCGCATGCCCGCAGTGGCCCTGCCTGGGCACTGATGCCCAGCTGGCCTGAACATGCACGCCTGAGCCCTCAGGGCACCCCTGCTGCTCTCAGGGACCAGGACCCTGTGTCTCTGGTGCTGCCCTGAATACACGCCTGATGGGCGACCATCCTGGGCCTGAGCTGGCAGGGCTGTGCGTGCTGTGCAGACAGCAAGGCCGCAGGCTGGTTCGGCAAGCTTGGCTTTCCCCCTGCGCGTGGAGCCATCAGTTGGGATGGCTGCCCTGGGTGAATACGGCCTCTGGTTTCTGGCTGTCTCCCTCTAACTGCTAGTCTTCTCAGTTAAAGGCTCTTATTTCAGAAACTAAAATTGGAGGTTTTATTAAAGAAGCTAGTGATGTATCTTATCAAAACCAATACTTATAACTTATCATGAATAGAGAAACACCTAGGCATAATGAGTGCGTTTCTTTATTAAATTTAACAATTATAAATCACTTCTTACCTAATTCTGGGCTTTCTCCAGGGCTAAATATCATTATTTTGATGTTTCACAGAGTCAAGTGTTTGTGGGAAGAAGATCTGGATTCTCCCTTGGGGCCTGAATGTCTGTCTAAATATGTCAAGAGTGATGTGGGAACAGAAGTAAATGGCTAGATGTCCACATGGAAATACAATTCCCAATGGAGCTGATGATGTAGGCAAGACAGAAGCTGTCGTTTTACACCCATTTCTCCAGACTGGTGATTTACTTCCTGAAGTTTGTCTCTTTCGTTACTCAAAATGTACAGTGACATATGTGTATGTAAGTAAGTCCTACTTCCCCTCCTGTAAGAACAAAACAAAACAAATGCAACAGAAAAGAAGGGAGGGACACAAAGCCATGAAACCAAGTGTCCGCCCCACACCTCTGCCGCCCCGCCCCCTGGACCGGGCGCCTCCGGATCCCCACTGCAGCTCAGGGCCACGTCCTCAGAGAAGTGGGAGTCGCAGGACATCTGCTCGTGTTTCTCAAATTTCAAAATGTGGGCAGCACATTTTTAAATGCACAGAGCAACATGACAATAACATCCTAACAACAATAACAAACTGTCTTTTTAAGGAAAACATTCAAGAAACTATCCATAAATAAGGCACCGGTTTCACTTAGTGTTAAAGGAGGACAGCCGAGGGGTGGGAAGTGGGCTCCAGGACCGGGAGGTGAGAACTGGCTTCTTCTCCCTGGAGGCAGTGACGCCTTCCAGGTGAGCAAGGGAAGAGCTGTGGTCCGGCAATGACTGACCCTCCTCTCTGCGCACACCTTCAGGGCTCAGGATGCAGAAGGAGTTAGTAGGTTGTAAAACATGGTTAAAATATTTACCCACCAGAGAGGCACTTACAGGGTTGGAACAAGAAGCCTTACGTCATAGCTTACAATTTAAGGTAAACACATAAATCTTAAAATTTGGGTCAATGAACAGAACTTCAGGAAACAAAACCAAACAAATGACACCAGAAGAGCCCCAATCACTCCTCAGCAAGGACCCCCCGTGCACAGGCCCTTCCCTCAGCCCCAAAGGCTTGTGGGAGCCACCCAGCACCCCCTGGGCTCTGGGAGGCTCTTCCTGGGACTTCCCACACCCAGGGGACAAGCCGTCCCAATGCTTCAAGGGCTCCAGGCTGCCACCCTCTGTTGCCACATGGGGAAACTGGTGTGCAGGAGCGAAGAATAACATTGGACTCGAGAGGCCAGCGGATGGCCGTGCCTGATCCGTTTGGAGCAGCGTCCTGGTCAGCCCATGGGTTTGGACACACTTGTAATGACACGTGCCCACCATCACAGTGTCTTTCAGAGTAGCCTCACCACCCTAAAGCCCTCTGTGCCCCACATAGTCATCCTCCTCCCCAGCCCCTGGCAACCCCAACCTTCTCATTGTCTTGGCTGTGCCTTTTCCCGGATGCCCTGGAATTAGAATCACACAGTGCGTGGCCTTTTCAGACTGGCTGCTGTCACTTAGTGATGTGCATTTAAGGTTCCTCCGCATCTTTCCATGGCTCCCTAGCTCTTTTTTTAAATGTTCAATGATATTCCATTATCTGGATGTACCTAGGCTTATTTGTCCATTCACCTACTGACAGCATCTGACTTGCTTTCAAGTTTTGGCAACTACGAATAAAGCTGCAGTAAGCGTCCCTGTGCTGGCCTTTGTGCAGGCGTAAGTTTTCAGCTCCTCTGGGTACATACCAAGGCATGTGATTGCTGGGTTGTATGTTAAGAGCATGTTCAGTTTTGTGACCACCAAGCTGTCTTCCCAAGTGACTGCTTTCCACTTCCCTGTCTTCCAGATCACTGAACCGTTCTTCCATATCCTCTAATCTGAGCATGATTTCCTTTACTGTGTTTTCCATTTCAATTATTATATTCCTTAGCTTTTACTGGTTCTCTTCTATATTTTCTAACTCTTTGTTGAAGTTCTTGCTGTGTTCATTCAGTCTTCTCTCCAGCCTGGTGAACATCTTTGTGACCGTCACTCTGAATGCCTTATCAGTCAGATCGCTTACCTCCGTTTCATTCAGCGCTCTTTCTGGCACTTTGCCTTGTTCCTTTGTTTGGAACATAGTCAGTCCTCTGCCTCCTCATTTTGTCTGGGTCTCTGTGCTTGTTTCTAGGCATTAGGCAGGTCAGCTACATCTCCTGGTCTTGAAAGCAGTGGCCTAACATAGTAGGTGTCCTGCAGGACCCAGAAGAACAACATGCCCTGTTCCTCAGGACCAGATGCTCCAAGGGGAGTGCACCCTCCTGCTGTGACTGGGCTGTGACGCCTGCGAGTAGGCTGGGGGCAGGTCCAGCCCTCCACCTGGCTGTCTGCAATGATGGGCATGATTATTATGGGTGCCCCGTGGGAGGACTTGCTCCCGGCACAGCTGCCTGAGAGGCCAGGCTGTTTCTATTGCTGATGCACTGGTGGGCAAGGCTAGCTCTCTCCTCCCAGGAGCAGGAGTCACTGGAGACGTGTTGGTCCCAGCCAGGGCTGCCCACTGGGTGAGGCAGGGTGGGTGTCTCTTTGTAGGGGCACCTGCTGGGGTGGAACAAGTGCACAGGGGACACTGGGGTGGGGCGAGTGGTGCTGGCAAGGTGGCTGGAGTGTCAGAACTGGCTCCCACAAGCATCTGGCCAGCTAGGCTGTCAGAGGGCAAGAAAATGGCACCTGCCAACACTTCTGCTACTGGAGGAAAACTCCTACAGATCCCCATTCCTCTGACACATGTACTAAAATTAGTTAATAAAAGTCCTTCACATATAACACAGGCACTTCTCAAACTCCTGCTTCTGTGTGGGATCTCAGACCAATTGATACAGCGCCCCAACCCTTTAAGAACAGAGACTTGGCCTCCCACCCTCTTCTGGTCCTCCTATAGCTCAGCCCTGCTGATTTTCAGAGCCAGACGTTAGGGGGGCTTGTCTTCCTGGGGCAGGTGCCCAGGTCCAGGGGTGCCTGGTGTGGAGCATGACCCCTCACTCCCCTGCCGTCTTTCCCTCCCACTGTGGGTTGTTGTGCACGGGAGTGGTGTTTGGATCCCAACCACACATCTGCCCTTCACCCTTCTCTGTGTGGCCTTCTCTTTATGTCACTAGCCATGGGTAGTTTTCAGAGTGAGTTGTTTCATACATAGTTGCTACCTCGGTGTGTCCATGGGAGGAAGTGATCTCGGGAACTTCAACTCTGCCATCTTCCTCCACTCTTCCTGTTCCAGGATATTTTTGTTGATTCTTTTGGATTTTTGGTGTGGATGATCTTATCATCTGCAAACAAAGTTTCATTTCTTCCTTCTCAGTCTGTATATCTTTTATTTCCTTTTCTTGACTTATTGCATTAGCTAGAGCATCCAATATGATATTGAAAAGGCAGGTGAGAGAAGACACCATTGCCTTGTTCTTGGTCTTAGTGGGAAAATATCAATTTTATCACCTTTAAGTACAATGTTACCTCTAGGTTTTTTGTATATATATTTTTTATCAAGTTAAGGAAGTTCCGGTCTATTCCTGACTTATTGAGAGTTTTTATCATGAGTGGTACTGGATTTCGTCAAGCACTTTGTCTGCATCTATTGATAGAATCATGTGATTTGTCTGTTTTAGTCTGTTGATCTGGTAGATCACATGATTGATTTTCTAGTGTTGAACTAGCCTTACATACCTGGGATAAATCCCACTTAGTCCTGATGTAGAATTATTGTTAGACATTATTGATTTTTATTTGCTAATATTTTGTTGAGGATTTTTGCATCTATGCTCATGAGAGAGATTGGTCTGTAGGTTCTACACGCACTCTCTTCCTTATAACTGTGAATTCGTATTCCAGTGGTGATGAAGATTTTCCTGTAAGATGACCACCAGTCAGGATAGTTAGGTTAGGCTGTGACACCCAGTAGACCCCAGGTCTCTGTTGCTTCCAGAACCACGTGCTTGTATGTTGTCATATTCCATGCTGGTTGTGAATCAGATGTGGTCTTTTCACCCCACCTTTATCAGAAGCCTAGCCTTTTGGGGCAGCTTCACCTGGGGTACTGCTGGTCAGTACTGACAGGAAGAGGGGCTGTGAGCCACAAGTCGACTTGCAGAGGATCTGCTGCAGGTGGTCATGTCATGTCTCACACCTCACTGACCAGAGCAACCCCCTGCCAGCCTGACTTCAGTGGGGGAGTGTGAGGCTCTTGAGGAAGACAGAACCCACTGGGGTCTTTCTCAGAGACATTTCATGCCTGGATACATAATCAGTGAACTGCAAACCCCACTCTCAGCTAGTGCAGACCAAGGGCAAGCTCGGAGTGCACACTTTAAGGACACATGACCCTTGCCCTTCGCCCAGTGCAGCAGGAGCAACAGGACAGCTGAACACCTTCACAAGCCTTGGGACTATTATCTACCTTGAAAATTCTATGGAGGCCACAGGTGGATCCCAGGCAGCTTTCTTTTCGAGAGAGGCGATCTCCACAGGACTTGCTATCCAGTCACTGAACTCCATGTCTGACCACGGGGTAGGCAGATAAAAATGAAGGTGAGCAGTGACAGTCAGGCCATGTCCCCTCCTGGTCCACCTTTGTCTAACCGTTCTCAATTCTTTTCTATCATGGACTTGTTTTGCATTAACATGGACATTCAGAGAGTGTGGTCTTAAGTGTAAGAGCTCCATGTTTCTGCAGTTCATCCACATTGTTGCTCATCAGTAGCCTGACTCTTCTCACTGTCAAGCAGGGTCTATTAAATGGATGTACCACTGAAAATATCTCAAGCATTTCATAATATTATCCCTTAGTATTACGCTTCCCCTGGAGAAGGCCATATGGGCTATTTCCAGTGCCGGGCTATTATGAATAAAGCTGCTATCAATATTCTTCTACAAGTCTTTTTGTGGACGTATATTTTTGTTTGTCTTGGGTAAGCATCTCAGATCGGAACTGTCGGATCATAAGGAAGGTGTACAATTATTTTCATAGGAAACTGACAGCCCTTTTTTCAGTGAGCTTTTATCATTTATAGTTCTACCAAAGATGTGTGAGAGTTTTTATTGCTTCACATCCTCGCCAACATTTGGAATTGTTCACATTTACCTCTCTAAAAAAATGCACAAAAGTTCCATTAGTTGATGGTCCTGTGTCTCTCCCACATCAGACCCATTCTGGAGCCACTGACAAATGGTAGGGTCACCTGTTTCAGTCCTTCCCCCTGCCACCATGGTCACACCAGTGGGAGGCTGAGGAGAGGTGAGGTCACCAAGGAGTAGATCTTTAACACAAATAGAGAGAAAGACAGGAAAATGCAAGCTTGGGTCATCAGACCTCAAGGACAAAAAGTAGCTGATTTTATATTAAGAAAAAGTCATGTATTTTTTTTCTTATCTGCATCTGGCTCTTGAATCCTCCACCCACTCGCCTACGGGTCTTCCTGATCCTCACATGAGAGACGATAAGTATATGGACACTAATGTCTGCTGTATGTGGGTAGTGTGGGAGGAAGGACCCATAATGTCACATGATAAACCAGGGCCTGGCATCTAGCAGGACCCAGGTGATGAAGGCTGCTATTATCATTTCATGACCATTGTAGGTGTAGATTCCCACACATGCTGTCTGTACTCTGTGATTCACTCCCACACATCCTGAGATGAAGGGCCCAGGCTGGGCGATGCCGAGGAAAAAGCCCTGAAAGGCAGGGTGCTCCTGGAGGCCACTCATCCTTCTGTGTGATCTTTGGCAAGCCAGGGGACCCTGAGGTCCTGCCACTGGGACACTGGAGTCGAACTAATTGATTTTTGAGGGTTTTGAAAGCTTGGGGATAATATTTTAAAACACTTGAGATATTTTCAAGCACTTAACACAGAGCCACCTTACATACGTGACCTGTTTGTCTTCATAACGAGCGTGAAGAATGTGTCCCCTCTCAAGGTCATGCGCCCAGTGTCCTTCCATTCTGCGTCCCTGCTCTGTGTCTGAGCCACTGGCCTTCTCTCCCCAGGAGGGCTTGTGCCCACAGTGTGAGTCTTCCTACTCGGCCCCCGGTCTTGGGCGCTCTCCTGCCTGCTCCCACCTGGGGCCAGGCGCAGTGCAGATGGAAGCTGAATGGGGCTGCGCTCTCCCTGGTGGGGGCAGGGGCTCAGAGGGCTGGGTGGTGCTCTGCTTCCGTCAGTTGAGCCTGTGTGACATCCCGAGTCAGGGCCGTACTTCTTTCTGTGGCTGGTAAACCAGCACACTTTAATTTTCTGAAGTCAGGACCCCTGCTCACTGCTTTTGAGGTAGCCCCCAGCGTCCCACTCCCGGTCCCCATCCCAACCCCTTTACACATATTTTTGAGATTTCCTATGTATATGTCTCTCTCCTCAAGGAATGTACAAGGTAAGTGGGGAGTGAAAACAATCATTACATAAAAAAAGACAATGTATAATTAGGAGGGAACTTCAGTGATCTCTGATCCTTGGGGCAGCAAATAAGAGGTGGGTCCCCAGTGGGGAGGAGGGGATCCCCAGGGGGAAGGAGGAGACCCCCAGCAAGAGGACGGGGCTCTGGTGGGGAATGTGAGTCCATGGGGCTGGGGGGCCTGGACAGCTACAGAGAGGTGAGGGTGTGCCTGTACTTCTCTGAAAGGAGGAACAGAGTGGAAAGGCCTGCAGAAGACAAGCAGCATGGTAGCATGATGTTGGACTGCAGAAGCCTAAGGTCGGGGGCTGGGGAGGGGACAGCAACGCCTCCGGAAGCTGGTGTCAGGACACCTGGTGGGTGCCCCTGTGATCCCGATAGCTGAGGGTAATGAATTATATGGGCAAGGATAACGGTCTGAATTCTGCGGGCAGAATAGGGGCAGATAGGGGCAGATAGGGGCAGTGTGTAGAGAGGCTTCCAGGGCAGAGAGACCGGTGGTCCTGGGTCAGGATGGGGGCAAGGGGCCATGGCAGGGACAGGAGGGGCTTGTTGCACAGAGACACACGGCACCAGAGCCCCCAGCCCTGTCCTGCCTCCCCTGTCACGTGACCCACAGCAGGCACAGTCGAATGACCCCCCACCACTTAACATCCCAGGATTCTCGGTAAGCTTCTATTTCCCCCCTCCTATTTCCTATTTTCAGGGTAATTTCTTCTAAATTCTGGGCCCTTGACTCTGGGATTAGCTAAAACTATGGTGGGCAATTGTACAATGAGCTGTCAGGAACGGAAGAGAAATCTTGAGTCTCTGGGTGTTCTGCCCCGTCACCGGGATCATGAGCGTCACGCTGCCAGCAGCTCCAGCCCTTTGGACCTTGAGCACCAGGCCGCCGCCGTCCCAGGGACCGTGAGGACAGTGGAGAACAGGACTTTCGAGGGGCTGCGGTGTGGCTGACAGCTGTGGCCACTGCTTTGCGTGGCTGTTTCCTCAGGATCCTCCGCCTTGCTCTCCGCCAGCTGGCCAGGAAGGGGTGACTTGACGGAGCCAGGCCGGTGCAGAGCCATCGCTCCATCCTGGTGCAGAACCAAGAGCCAATGACTATCTTTGAAGACATTCACTTATTTACCTAGTTTTTTTCCCCAAAATGCATTTCATTATACTTTACTAATGTATAAAATAGAGATAAGCAAAAGGTAAGTGATAGATCATTCAGAAGCCCATTACCCAATACTATTATCATTTTGTTTTGTTTCCTAGGTATTTATATACACATTTTCTCTCTCCAAAGTGGAAATCTGTTGTATAAACTTTAACCTATTTTTTTATTTCATTGTGTTTTTGATTAATCTTCCAAGCTACTAAACATGCTTCCACAGCATATGTTTTAATGGCCACATATGACCTGGGCATGATGCCAGGTACTGACCCCAGTCCCGTTGTGTCTTTGGCTTGTCTTCCGCATTTCACAGCAGTGGAGACGATGCCCTGGCAAGCATCTTGGTGCAGGAGAAGATTCTCTGTGCTTCTGTGCTTGGCTCATCCTGCAGCCAGGAGGTCTGCCTTCCTTCTTTTCAAGGAAGCTACACAGCGAGCTTGGAAGGCTCATATATCCCTGGTGAGCAAGGCACAGGCATGTTAATAAAGGACCCGGCTCCCAGGCTCAGGTCCTCGCCTGTAACACACGTTACAGGCGTGCGTGTGCAGGGGAGGCCCGGCCCCTGTGCCGCCCACAGGACCCAACCTCAGTGTGAGGCGCTCATGCTCAGTGTCTCTGACTGGGCGTCTCTTGTCTCCTGCTTCCACCCCCAACCATGGCAGCCTCTCGGGCCAGCTTGCAAGCCGGACAGTCTCATGCCCCTCTTTTGTGACCCTTAGCAGCCGTCTCAAGTCCCAGGTAGTGAAAAAAGCAAGAGCAATACTAACTCCCCACAGAGAATTCTGCATGGCATCTGCCAATCTCAGCGAAGGTCTAGCTTGCTAGGGTATCTGGTGCTCCGCTTTGGGGCCGGGGTGGACAGCCTGACCTGCTGCAGCTTGCTGACGTGCCAGGGTCCTGGCTCTCTGCTCTCCTGGAGTCTAAGGGGGGCCCCTGGTGTTCCTGGCTCTCCGGGGAGTGCACAGGGAGCCTGGCCACAGCCCATGACTACCCCCTCGGTCTCTGTGGTGGCAGGAAATGCATCAGCTCCTTAGCCCACCCCACTGCCTTTCCCTGCCCTGCTACCTCCCATGGGCCCTGGGTCTTTCCCTGGAGGCCCTACTCCCACTCTGGTGCTGCTTTAGGCACTAAGCAGTCCAGGCGAGCAGCCGGGTCTCCGCCACTGTGCCAAGACCATGCAGGCCTCCATGGCCGATTCTAGCACCCCCAAGTCATGCTCTGCATGAGCATTTGCTGTTTCCCAGAGGACAGTGTGCACCCCACTGTGCCGTGCCTGCCATGAGGATGAAGCAAAGGTGCCCTTGAGGCGGCCGCATGTCCTTGCCTTCCGGGATCCTGGGGTAGCTTCGTGCTCAGGCTCAACCTCCTGGGCCCTCAAGCCCAGGAAACACACTCTAGAAGCGGGGCCTTTTGGGTAGAGCGCACCCCCAGGCAGAACCTGCCCCCATCCACATGGCAAGGCCATGCAGACGCAGCCATGCTCTCAAGCAGCCCTCTCTGCCAGGACATGGGACTTGTGTGGCAGATCACTGAGCCCAGGGACGCCCAGAGCCATCCAGCGGCTCTCTGGGCCACCTCGCGCCTGCTGGTCGTGGACGCACAGGGAGGGCCCTTGGGGGAGATGCCTGTTATGGTTCTCAGGTCCTTGTTTTCCCTCAGCCTGGATGCAGGTCACAGCCAGGAAGGGGTTAAGTGGCCACAGCTGGGGCAGGGTCGCTGGATTAGGGGGCGCCTCCCCCAGGGCAGCAGGAGCATTCCAAGCACAGGGTTTTCCGTTTTAAATACAGGCTGGGGAGACAGCTATTTTTAGGAAGCAAATGGTAATGATCGGGATTTAAGTAGTCATGTAGTTATAAAAGCTGCACTCACAAAGGACAGAAGACTGGTCTTCCCCTCTCTGCTGGTAGGCTCCTTCCAGCTCAGCGATTGTCCATCCTTCATGAATGCCCAGTGGACAACGGCATGTGGCCAGTCTCATTCCCAGGCTCATTTTGGAAGAACAGGGAGATGGTTGGAGATCACTGTGCATGAAAGACAGTGATTAATCTGCAGCCAAGGGCATAAACACCCCCTTGCACAGGCCCCACCTTTATTGTTTAGACCCACATGTGTGCGGCCCTAACACGATGTGTATCAGAGGCCCCCTGCCAGCGTGCATGCTGCCGATCTGCAGTGAATGCTATTGCTAATTGCAAGTGACAATCAAAGGCTGCATGTTCAAGGGGGACTTTGGTGATTGTCAAAAAATCAAAGCTCAGGCTTCCTCATAAAAGCTCTGGAATTGCACGGCCATTCACTGGAGTGACCAGTCAAAAGGAGAGCCCCCGGGAGGGAGGTGGCAGGAAACGCCCAGTTATGCAGCTGCTCCAGCCTCCGAGAGGGAGGGGGGCCCAGGGCTGGGGGAGCAGCAGGGGCCGAGGGTGCTGAGGAGTGCCCACAGACGGGTGTGCTTGGAGGGGGTTGGGGTGGGGCCCCAATCAGGAAACCAGCACACCGTGCACTCAATGCTTCACAGGCATCCCACCAGCCTGTTTGTTCCCAGGAGGCTCTAATTCACCCCCAAGTATCGTCTACCAAACAGGGCCTGTATGAAGAACGCTTGTCATCACCAGGAGGGCAGGCTCCTGTTAGCGATGTGCTGATGGACATAAGTAATTCTGGGGAAAATTGCGCCATTTCAGTAGTTTGTGCCGTAGGAAGTACAGATGACCTGATCACACCTGGGTGGTCAGAGCAGGATGACATGAACAAAATGCATCTGTGGTCAGGATTTTGGCAGGAACAGACCCAGATCCTGGGTCCGTGTCAGGGAGCAGTCCAGTCCATCTGCTGTCCCCAGATAGAGTCACCTGGGAGCCGGCTCAGGGGTCTGGGGCAGGATTGGGAGGCTTGCCTGTCAACTTGGGAAATGACTGTTGGCTCAAGAGATGCTTGACCTTAGGAGAAAGGTCAGAATATGACCCTTCCGTGCCCTTCGTGGCCTAGGCACCCAGGGGCAGGTAATGTTGTTCTGTGCACATCTGTGTGCGTGACCAGCCAGCTCTGAGAATGAGAAAGAGCAGGTTTTACAGAGGAAAAGGGGGTATGGGAGACACTGGAAGATCAGACAGGGTCAGAGGGAGGCAGGCCTCCCAGGGAGGAGCCCCTGGGCAGAGGTGGGAGGGTCCACACACGCACACACACACACACACACACACACACACACACAGCCACTGGGAGCCCCTCCTCTGTGCGCATGCCCATGAGGCAGGGCAGACCCTGGCTGGCCTGGGTGAGCTCCTGCCCAGGTCTGCGCAGGGCAGGTGTGGGCTCGCCCAGGGGCCCCTGGACCTGCTTTCTTCTGGCCAAGGACAGAGAGGACTTGATGCTCTGACTGGGATGAGTGTGGTGAGGAGGGCTGACTGATCTGGGGGGCAGGAGGCAGGCGCCCCGTCATAGTCCTGCAAATCCTTTCTGCCATGCGGTGGGCTGCTGTTTGTTCTGTGAGCCATTTCCACTGCTGTACAGAGCTGTTCGGTCTGAGGTGGTCCCATGTGAGAGCACAGATGTGGCTCAGTGAGCCGCACAGCCGGCAGTCCTGTTTTGGCCGCCCCAGATGCTCAGAATAACAGGACGGGTGTGGATGTGGCTCAGACATGGCCAGGCTTTGCAAGTAGCTAAGGGGCATCTGGGCAGGTGGGCAGAGTGTGTGGTCCATGCAGGGCAGCAGAAGGCAGGGCCCAGCTTTAGCTCCTTGACCTGCTCTTGAGAAGGACTCAGCACCCACTGGTGGGAGCACATGGTCCCTCCATTTACAGAAGTGAGTCAAGCATGGCATTGAGGCGGGGACTGGCCTGAGACCTGGGGCTATGTTACCTGGAGAGGTGGGTTTACCTAGCCAGGTGGGTTAGGCTGCTTTGAGCTCTGACTGAGGCAGGATTCATCCTGATCTGCAACTGGGATAAATAAACGTGCAACGAGGAGTGAAGTGTGGCTGGGACTGTCCGGGCCTGGAGTCCGGTGGGTTGGGCACCGTGAGATTCTGGACAGGCCACTGGACTGTCTGTGCCTCTACCTCTTGGTGAAAATGCACCCTGAGGGGCATCGTGCTAAATAAATATATGAATGTGGTACTAGAGGCATTCAGGACACATTAGTTCATCTGGACGTAGCTGAGTTTTCATTAAACAGCAGGAGAGCAGGTGTTGGCTTAAAATACCTTAAAATACAGGCCCTGTCCAGACCTGTGTTTTCCTTGCAGCCCCCGAGCCACACCAAACACCAAGAGCAGCCCACCGGGGACAGGCGCTTCTCTGGTCAGCCTGCAAAAGGCCTTGAGGAACCCAGAAGTTCTGGAAAAGCCAGCCTGACAGTCTCCTCCCTCTGAAATGGAAGGAGTTGCAAAGCCCAGACAAGGAACAGCTTTGGGCAGTGCGGACACAGTCCAGCCTTCTGTGCCAGAGCGGGCCTGGGGAGGGCTGTGCCGCTTTGCAGCGTGTGGTGCATGTGTGGCCACGGAGCAGGGGCTGGAGGGAATGCATGCAGAAAACCAGGGGCCATGCAGGAGGGAAAGACAGGCTGTGGCTGGAGGAGGGGCAGGGCGGCGCCTGGGGCACACTTGGTGCCCCACTCTGACACTGTGATCTCATGGATCTGCGGGGTGCTTGCCAGCTCGGCCTTGTGGTGGCTAGGAAACTGTGATGCCTGGCTGGCCACAGGAACATCCTGGGGAAGCCACCTGGCCCCCTGCTCCTGCAGTCCTGCCATCCCCTATGGCCACCGAGCACCCTGGTTGGGCTAGTGAGGCTTCGTGAGGTGCCAAGGGGGCCAGGCCACCTGTTCCCACCTCCCCCCAGGACCCCAGGTCTCCATGGCATGTTTCCCCGGAAAGGAGAGCTGCCAGGCTGCACGGCCACCCCCTCCTTTGTGCCCTAGGCTGACGCCCCAAGGGGCCTTGGGTCCGCTCTGGGGCTGGGGCTGCCCACACCCGGGTGTTGACCCTTTGCCTGGTGCCCCACTGTGGGAAGGCCCAGGTCAGCTGCGGGGTCTGAAGGCTTTAGTGGCCCTTCCTGCTCCCCACACCTGCCGTTTCCACAGGCGCAGCCCCACCTCTCCATCTCCCCCTCAGTGCCTGCTCCCCAGGGAGCCCACTGTGGCACCTGCTGTGGGAGGTAAGTTCAGTGGGTGTTGAGGGACGTGGCTTCTTCTAGAAACAAGTGCCCAGAGGCACTAAACCAGCAGGAGGGAAGGGCTGGTGGCAGAGAAAGTGAGGATCTCACGGAGGAAGCGCTCTGGGTGCTTCCCCGGGCGGGCTGGAAACAGGCTTCCTGGTGCACAAGGCCCACCAACAGCAAGGGGCAAAGCTGATTATCACAGTATTTTCACAGAGAAGTGCGGATGTGGTGGGACATAAAATGAAGAAGGTGTGTTTTTTCAGACCGTTTGATGTTAAAGGTTGCAATTAACTTTGTGAAGGCAGGGAAGCTGGGGAGAAGAAGCAGAGAGATGCAGTAAATTTTGTTCAGAACAGGAAAAAGGCCAGTGTGACAGCGGGGCTGATAATGGGAGCGTAAGAAAGCCCATTTCCTGTGAGCACAGAGGTGGGAGTGCTGGAAAAACAACCCAGAGGCAGGAAAGTCACGATAAGAAAGCAGGCGACTGGGGGCAAAATCTGTGTCTGAACCAGAGTCCACAGAGGAATCGGGCAGGGGACGCTTGGGGATGGACGGCCTGAGCATGGCGGAGGTCATAGAACGGATCCAGGCCCTGCCCGGCGGGGCCTGGGGGATGTGAGCGGGCAGGGCAGGCTGCAGCCAAGCCCTCCACGTGGGTGCGTGGGGACGCGCCCTGAGCAGAAGGGGCCCTGCTGTGGGAACAAAGCCAGAGGCTAAGAGGGCACCGGAAGGGGCCATCAGGAGGAAGCGCTCTGCAGTTCCTGAGAATGTTTGAGAAACCCTGGAAAACACTGGAGTTCTCACTGAAATGCTGTTCCGAAGATGAAAGATTCCAAGCAAAACACTGCTTCTCATGCAGCTGTGGGCACTGGCCTGCTGGTAATAGGATGGCAGAGCTGACAGTGTCCCTGAGCTCCTGTAGAGAAACCATATGCCACACCGAGGAAGCCCGGATCCTGGTGTGACCCCCTCACGCAGGCTGTGGCTTGCTCATGACCTGCAGGGTGACAGCCACTTAGCCTGGACTATATGAGACTCTGCCCAGCAGCCCACATGCTCTTCCTGGTGGGGACCCACGTGGAGGTATGGGCAACCCCCCAGCTCTGTGGGCGGCCCCAGGGCCCTCTGTCCCACATCCGCAAGGAGATGGGGCTGGCCAACCAGGAGCCTTGGAAGTTCCTTCCGCCCTCAACCTCCCGTGCGACCCCAGCCACTGCAGTGCCGGCAGCCCTGGGAGCAGAGGACCCCGCTGAGCCCTGACTCTGGGTCCTCAGAGCCCGTGGGTGTAGCTTCTTCAGGCCGCAGAGTGAAGGGCAGCACAGATGTCCGGAGGGACACAGGGGTCAAAAGCCGTGCTGTGTAAATCTCAATGTGGGACATCAAAAGGGTCTAAATTTCCTTAAGTACCATCACAGTCCTGCCATCCTCGGACTCACAGAATGATTCCCAACAACAGCGAAGCAAGCATCACCCTTGGCTGCGTGCCGTGGGCCGCCGGGTCCCCGCAGGGGCAGGGGTGGGGGCAGCCACCTCCCAGCCTGTGATTCAGGGCTTCCGTTTCAGCCGCCGCCCCTGCCGCCCAGACTCTGACCCACTCACATGCAGCGCCGTTCTCCGCGGAGTGAGGTCCTCACCTCAGCGTCTGCTCTCAGAGCCCCGACTTTCCGGGGCCTCCCTGGTGACCCCGTCCTCCTTCCTGGGGCATGACTGTGGGCTCAGACGCTCACAGGCAATCGATCCTACACAACAGGAGGAGCTTGTGCACAATGGTGGGCAATTCAGTTGCCTCCCTTCGGTGCATGCCCGCAGACTGTGCCGAGGCCCAGGAGCTCGTTTGTGCCTTGGACAGAAGAGGAGCTTGAGCTGGCTCAGTGCTCGTGGGGAGGCCGTGGCAGCGTGGCAGTGTTCCAGGCCCCCAGCTTCTGCATGGTCCCCCAAACTGCGGAAGTCTCATGCGGCTGGCAGGGTGGAAATAAGCTTGGTCACTCTGGCTGGTGCTGGGGCTGCAGGAGCATCTGAGGGGCCCTGGTGAGTTTTGTTGGAAAGGTGACCTTGAGGTTTGGACAGGAAGAGGGCCCGCAGAGTGAGGGCCTGGCTCTGTGGCAGCTTCTGCAGGCTGGACATTAATGGGGCATAGGGGAGCTGCCGTGGCATGAGGTGCACCTCACCCGGTGCCCACAGGGTTGCTGTGAGCCGCTGTTCAGCTCATGCTCCCCTCTGGCCTGGACACAGCTTCAGCAGCAGCCCTGAGACCTGCTCTCCAAGGCCAGACAGACAGGGGTGCTCCCACAGGCGCCGCATCACAGCGCCCGGGTCACAGCGCCCGGGTCACAGCACCTGGGTCACAGCGCCCAGGTCATAGCGCCCAGGTCACAGCTCCCAGGTCACAGTGCCGGGGCACAGCACCCAGGTCACAGCACCCAGGTCACAGCACTGGGTCACAGCACCCAGGCCACAGCGCCCAGGTCACAGCACCCAGGTTGCAGCACCCAGGTCACAGTGCCGGGTCACAGCACCCAGGTCACAGCACCCAGGTCACAGCGCCCAGGTCACAGCACCGGGTCACAGCACCAGGTCACAGTGCCCGGGTCACAGCACCCAGGTCACAGTACTGGGTCACAGCGCCGGGTCACAGCGCCCGGTCACAGCGCCAGGTCATGGGAATCTGCGAGAGTGTTGGGTGCCAGCAGAGGTCACAGACTTTCTTGTGATCCATTTTGTGTTTAACAGAAGATCATATTCAGTTGAAGTCAGAGGGCAAAACACAGGTGGGCACTGAAAGTGGCCTTTGGAGGTGGGGGCTGGTGCACAGCGTGGTCTGACGCTGAGACGCAGTCACAGGGGGAACCCAAGGATGGGCCTGGGCCCTCAGGCCCGCCTAGGACCAGGCACCTCAGCCCTGCACTCCTGGGTCTGCAGGCAAAGCAGGCTCTCAACAGAGTCCAAGGCAGCTGTTGAGACTCACTCAAAATAAGTATTTTTATTTTTTTATTTTTTTATTTTTTTATTTTTTTATTTTTTAAATAATTATTTTTTATTGAAGGGTAGTTGACACACAGTATTACATTACATGAGTTTCAAGTGTACAACACAGTGGTAGAACATTTATATACATAATTCTAGGTTCCAGCTATCACCCTACCAGGCTGTTACAATATCTTGACTATATTCCTTATGCTATACATTACATCCCGGTTACTTATTTATTTTACCGTTGGAAGTCTGTCCTTTTTTTTTTTTTTTTTTTGGGAGGGCATCTCTCATATTTATTGATCAAATGGTTGTTAAAGACAATAAAATTCTGTATAGGGGAGTCAATGCTCAATGCACAATCATTATTCCACCCCAACCCTAATTTTTGTCAGTCTCCAATCTTCTGAGGCAAAACAAACAAGTTTTTACATGTAGAACAAATTCTTACATAATGAATAAGTTACATAGTGAACAGTACAAGGGCAGTCATCACAGAAACTTTCGGTTTTGCTCATGCATTGTGAACTATAAACAGTCAGTTCAAATATGAATACTCATTTGGTTTTTATACTTGATTTATATGTGGATACCACATTTCTCTCTTTATTATTATTATTTTTAATAAAATGCTGAAGTGGTAGGTAGATACAAGATAAAGGTAGAAAACATAGTTTAGTGTTGTAAGAGAGCAAACGTAGATGATCAGGTGTGTGCCTGTAGACTATGTGTTAATCCAAGCTAGACCAGGGCAATAAAACATCCACGTATGCAGAAGATTTCTCTCAGAACAGGGGGGGTGAGGTTCTAAGCCTCACCTCTGTTGATCCCCAATTTCTCACCTGATGGCCCCCCTGCGACTGTGCCTGTCTTAGGTTGTTCCTCCCTTGAGGAATCTTACCCGTCTCTGGCTAACCAGTCATCTTCTGGGGCCATACAGGGAAACGTAAAGTTGGTAAGTGAGAGAGAAGCCTTATTGTTTGAAAAAGTTAGCTTTTTACTTCTTTGCATATTTATGCCCTGTGGCTTCTATGCCCAGCATTTGTCTTGAGGTATCTTTACCACTTGGAAGAATTATGATACTCGGTAAATTTGATATGAGGCACGAATTCTATTTAAGGGTTGTAATTAGGAAGGAAGAAGAAAAGCTATAGAAGTAGCAGGCGGAAGAAAACATGGGAAGATTGATTATTTCTTTGATATATCTTCTTGTAGAGTAACTTCAGCATATATAGGTATTAAGCTACTACTTAAATTGCACACACACATTAACATAATAGGAGTATAGTTACATAACCAAAGCATATCTGTAATTACCAGCCATCTGCAGTGAAACCAAGAAAACCAGTTAGGCACCTTAGGCATTTGTGAAAACTTATCTATGATATGGTGGATATTGTCCAACTGAACTTGAACAGTCTGAGAGAAATCAGACAAATTAAAACAACCCATTCCTGGGGACTGTTCACATGCCATATGTTCTTTTAACAGTAAATAGTTTGTAGTTGTAAGACTTTGGAGCGCTACAATTTGCACTTCTCCAAATTCTTGGTTGAGTTCCAACAGTATAGATCCAGTCCAATTTTGTTGTTTTACTGTATGCACAGGCCAGCTTAGATATCTCCTTCCTCATTCCCATGGCAAGTCCAGGAACTGGTGGGATGAGTGCATCTACAGCTGTAGCAGTGTGTGGATCTTTGTTGGGGTTTTTTGATGATCATCTTCTGGCATGAGTCTTCCAGAGAGTGTAGATGTTGGAAGTTCTTTTTCATATCGTATCTTAGTTCATTTTCGGGGTAGCCCAATTAGGCTTTGATCCTCTGTATAAACACAAACAGACCCTTTGCCTACACTTTTATATGCCCTTTATACCCTTGTGTAGAACTCGTTGGAGGTTACCACACAGGAACTGCCCTTTTTTTTTTTTTTTTTGCTATCACTAATCTACACTTACATGACGAATATTATGTTTACTAGGCTCTCCCCTATACCAGGTCTCCCCTATAAACCCCTTTACAGTCACTGTCCATCAGCATAGCAAAATGTTGTAGAATCACTACTTGCCTTCTCTGTGTTGTACAGCCCTCCCTTTTCTCCTACCCCCCCCATGCATGTTAATCTTAATACCCCCCTACTACTCCCCCCCTTATCCCTCCCTACCCACCCATCCTCCCCAGTCCCTTTCCCTTTGGTACCTGTTAGTCCATTCTTGAGTTCTGTGATTCTGCTGCTGTTTTGTTCCTTCAGTTTTTCCTTTGTTCTTTTATTCCACAGATAAGTGAAATCATTTGGTATTTCTCTTTCTCCACTTGGCTTAAAATAAGTATTTTTAAAAAAATCACTGTCTGAGGGGAGAGCCTAGTAAACATAATATTCGTCATGTAAGTGTAGATTAGTGATACCAAAAACAAAGCAAAAAAAAAAAAAAGGGGCAGTTCCTGTGTGGTAACCTCCAACGAGTTCTACACAAGGGTATAAAGGGCATATAAAAGTGTAGGCAAAGGGTCTGTTTGTGTCTATACAGAGGATCAAAGCCTAATTGGGCTACCCCGAAAATGAACTAAGATACGATATGAAAAAGAACTTCCAACATCTACACTCTCTGGAAGACTCATGCCAGAAGATGATCATCAAAAAACCCCAACAAAGATCCACGCACTGCTACAGCTGTAGATGCACTCATCCCACCCGTTCCTGGACTTGCCATGGGAATGAGGAGGGAGATGTCTAAGCTGGCCTGTGCATACAGTAAAACAACAAATTTGACTGGATCTATACTGTTGGAACTCAACCAAGAATTTGGAGAAGTACAAATTGTAGCGCTCCAAAGTCTTACAACTACAGACTATTTACTGTTAAAAGAACATATGGCATGTGAACAGTCCCCAGGAATGGGTTGTTTTAATTTGTCTGATTTCTCTCAGACTGTTCAAGTTCAGTTGGACAATATCCACCATATCATAGATAAGTTTTCACAAATGCCTAACGTGCCTTAATGGTTTTCTTGGTTTCACTGGAGATGGCTGGTAATTACAGATATGCTTTGGTTATGTAACTATACTCCTATTATGTTAATGTGTGTGTGCAATTTAAGTAGTAGCTTAAAACCTATATATGCTGAAGTTACTCTACAAGAAGATATATCAAAGAAATAATCAATCTTCCCATGTTTTCTTCTGTCTGCTACTTCTATAGCTTTTCTTCTTCCTTCCTAATTACAACCCTTAAATAGAATTCGTGCCTCATATCAAATTTACTGAGTATCATAATTCTTCCAAGTGGTAAAGATACCTCAAGACAAATGCTGGGCATAGAAGCCACAGGGCATAAATATGCAAAGAAGTAAAAAGCTAACCTTTTCAAACAATAAGGCTTCCCTCTCACTTACCAACTTTACGTTTCCCTGTATGGCCCCGGAAGATGACTGGTTAGCCAGAGACGGGTAAGATTCCTCAAGGGAGGAACAACCTAAGACAGGCACAGTCGCAGGGGGGCCATCAGGTGAGAAATTGGGGATCAACAGAGGTGAGGCTTAGAACCTCACCCCCCCTGTTCTGAGAGAAATCTTCTGCATACATGGATGTTTTATTGCCCTTGTCTAGCTTGGATTAACACATAGTCTACAGGCACACACCTGATTATCTACATTTGTCCTCTTACAACACTAAACTATGTTTTCTACCTTTATCTTGTATCTACCTACCACTTCAGCATTTTATTAAAAATAATAATAATAAAGAGAGAAATGTGGTATCCACATATAAATCAAGTATAAAAACCAAATGAGTATTCATATTTGAACTGACTGTTTAGAGTTCATAATGCATGAGCAAAACTGAAAGTTTCTGTGATGACTGCCCTTGTACTGTTCACTATGTAACTTATTCATTATGTAAGAATTTGTTCTACATCTAAGAACTTGTTTGTTATGCCTCAGAAGATTGGAGACTGACGAAAATTAGGCTTGGGGTGGATTAATGATTGTGCATTGAGCATTGACTCCCCTATACAGAATTTTATTGTCGTTAACAACCATTTGATCAATAAATATGAGAGATGCCCTCACAAAAAAAAAAAAAAAAAAAAAAAAAAGGACAGACTTCCAATGGTAAAATAAATAAGTAACCGGGATGTAATGTATAGCATAAGGAATATAGTCAAGATATTGTAACAGCTTGGTAGGGTGATAGCTGGAACCTAGAATTATGTATATAAATGTTCTACCACTGTGTTGTACACTTGAAACTAATGTAATGTAATACTGTGCGTCAACTACCCTTCAATAAAAAATAATTATTTAAAAAAAAAAATTCACTGTCTGAAAAGAGGCACTGGAACCTGTTATTACTAGAGAGAGATGTATTGACTTTGTTTTCAAGAGGAGAGAAAAATAAAAACCCGTTTCTAGCTGGGTTTTTTAATTAATTCATTAAAAAAAATCATTTTTCCAGCATAGAAGTTGTGTATTGGCCTTAAATCAAATTTGGAAAATTACACTAGAATAGAAGGGGGGAAAAGCCATCACATTACCCCCAGAAAGCTAACATTTTCTTGTGTCATCAGCTGTTTTCTATGTTCAGAGTTTTGGGTTATTTTTATTTGATGTAATTGTAGGAAGCTCTCTTATTAACTTACTGTCTTGTTTTATGGGCTTTCTGGCACTTTGGTGTTTTCTCTACATTCATAATCCCTCTTGGAACTGCCTTCACAGTTTGCTGGAAAGCTTTTTAATCTTTATTGGTATCAATAAAGTTTTATTCTTTAAAGCGTGTTCTTCAATTTTCAAGCAGCTATGAAGCTCCAGACCTGAAACACTAGCTTAAAATGAAGTATGATTGAAGTGTATCGGATGTGAGTTCTTTAAGGTTCTTTAAACTGACTCACAAATTAACCCCTAAAAACCAATTAGACCCAAATGTTTGGGCACATTATGGATATACACTTTTAACCTCTTTAAAGTACACAGAATGGTATTTTTGATATTTTTTAAGAATTGTGTATAATCAGTTTTCTTCTTGGCTAAAGCTTTCCTGTATTGGGTGAGGAATTAGCAGCAATTCCTAGTGTTGCTTTAAACAACTTAACTTACAATATAATTTTTGTTTTTAAATGCAAACCAGAAAGTAGATGTGAGTCCCATTTCCAGGGCAGACGCAGCAGGCGATATGGAATGGCCGTGACTGACAGGATCTGAACTAACCCTTTTCCTGGACATGCCGTGGCTCGCCAGCTTTCTCTGTGGCCAGAGCTGCAGAGACGTCTTTGTCACCAGGGTGCAACAGGTACATTGAACTGTTAATAGTAAGTTTTCATTCAGGAAGCACCATCTCCTCCCCTCTACCCTATACTCAGTTCCTGATTTCAGCCCTGGGGTGTATAATAATACCTCAGAATCTCAGTCCATGCAGATCGCCTACCTGCTCTCAGGGAGGGTGATGCATGTGACAGAACAAAACCTCGGCATCAGCATCCCCAGCTTAGGGCACGGCCACCAGCCATGGCCCACCCACCTGGCTGATGAGCTGCTGCACGGCGGGTGCCGCATTGGAAAGGATGGCGACCCTGGCTTCTCCCCTTGAGGCCACACTCTGGCAGGTCTACCGGGTGGCCCAGCCCTCAGGGCAGTGCCTGGATTCAGTTGGTGTCAATGTGGCCACAAGCAGGACAGGCCAGAGCCACACCATGGAAAACCCTATGGCGGGGAGGCCTGAGTCGGCCTTTCCCAAACCCCCCAGGGGGACCTCCTGGGTGCCGTCCAGGGGCTGGTGGGCAAGGACCATTCCTTGAAGCCCTCTGCCCGCCGGGTCCCCTCTGCCTCTGGATGCTGGCGGGCTGGGAGAGTCCCCTGCCTCTCTGGGTATGGGGGCCACCAGCAGGCTCCTCTGTCCTCCCCAGCTCCCTGCAGCCCCTTCAGTGGATGGGGTGTCCATTTGCCAAGCGGGCCCTGCACGTGGCGCACTGTGCACCCCAGGCCTGTTCTGTTTGTTGGTCACTCCAGCCCAAGGTGCATGTGTCACCTCCAGTCTTGCCTGTGGTCTTCCTCCAGTCCCAGTACCATTGGCCCAGGCTGTGCCCTCACTGTGCCCGTGAGCAACTCTGTGCCCTGCCCAGGGAACCCCCTCCCCATGCACCCCAACTCCCCCTCAGGTCTGGGCCAGGCCACTCCACATGACTGGGCAGTCAGGGACCAACCTATACAATCGTGCATTCAATCAAGTATCAACTTGCCCTGCACCTCCAGATCACAGTGTATTCAACTCATCTTCTGCCCTGAGGATCAGGGTGCAGCCGCCCTGGGGGTGGTGATGGTGAGACAAGGCTGGGGCTGAATGTAGGTCCTAAGCTCCCTTCCCATTAGACGGTGTGGAGCCAAGTCCAGCAGCTGAGAGAAGGTGGCCGGGTTCCGCCCTCTGTGTCCAGAACGGCCTCGCCTCACTCCCTTCCACATCTGGCCGTGTCGCCCACGTCCCTCCACCTGTCCCCTTCGTCCCGTCTCTCTTGAACAATGTTTTTCTCCTTACAGGTCCCTTTCCACTGGCTGGCCTCTTGCTTCTCACCAGAACAAGTCACCCTCCTGTCCTCACCCCTGGGCTAGGGTGCAGACTACAGTTTATGGCTTTCCGTGTGAAGGACACCCTCCACGATCTTCTGCAAGTTAGTATGAAGTGATTAGTATAAAGACAATTGCACACGTTTAATTGAAAAATGCAAAAGGCCCATCACCAGCAATTTTAAATGTTTTATTTAGCAGCCTTCTATTTTCAGCAAATGGGAAGATTAATCCATGGTGTCCCCACACAATCTCCCTGAAGCCTCGGACCTGAGGAGGAAAAGTGGGGCATCCGAAATTCAGCACGACGATCTCACAAGAGGCTGGTAATGGGAAAATTCAAAAGACACTTCAATCCAAATGTCTTTTATTCTTTGGTAAAGAAACGGTTACATAACAAGAAAGGAGAGGCGACTGAGCTGTCACTAAATTCCTTGCTGGGCTCACATCTATTGAACGAACATGCCAGGCCCTGGGCACAGCATACGTGTGGTAAATGGGTCCTGGCTCTTGAGAAAACCACGTTGTGGCTGGAGATGGAGCAGAAAGAGAACAAAGGCAACAGACATGCTGACAGGAGCAGGACACGGCGGGAGCGCGGTGATGCACCAGCCAGCCCCGGTCTCACGGGCCCACCGATAGCCCAGCACTTGGCCTCCGGGGCTGTTTGCCGCGAGTGTTCAGAAGCAGACAGGAGCGGCCCTCCCACACGGCCCCCTTTGTCCCAGGCCTGGGTGGTGCACAGCCTGTGACTCGGACCCAGCGGACACTCACCCAAGGAAGCAATCGGGGTGCATTTGGTGCCGCCAGACCTCAGCTCTGCGGAGGAGCAGAGCCCTGGAGAAGCATGTGGGGCCCACCCCCCAGATTAGGGGTAAGCAGAGCCCGGCACCTTAATGACTAGCTCCCAAAAGTGGTTGGTGATGCCACTGAGGGGCATGTTATGCTTTCCAGAACTCCTGGGGATGGGGCAGTGCTGGACTCTTACCACAGCATCCATCGTTTTAAGGCAAATGCCTAACTGGGAAGCTGCATGGTGCGCAGGGATGCTGAGGTCTGGGGCTTTCCTGGAACATGAGGGCTGCTGGGCCACTCCCTCCTAGGCCTGTTCATGGACCCTCACATGATTTGTACCCTGGTTTCTCTCTGGGGTGCCAGGCAAGTCCAGGTTCATCCCTTCCGAGTCTGGACACACTCCTGGCTCAGGAAGGCACTCTTGGCCTCTCGCCATCCCTCTTCCAGGGGACCCCTCGCTGGGCGTCTCCTCACCCTGCTGCCCACCTGAACTCCCCTTTGCCACCAGCCTGTCTCTCCTTTGTCTTTGTGTGCATTTCCAGATTGGAGAGTCGGGCATGGCCCCCACCTGGGCCTTTGTCCTCCGCTATTGAAAGGGCTCCATGGCCTGACGCAGTTCTCCATTACCCGCTCCCACCAACGCAGACCTGGACCAGCTGGTTGGCTGTCAGCATCCCTGACATGCTGGGGGTGCACCCTGTGCCTGGTGCCAGGGCCAGACCCGGTCCTGAGTCCTGCTGCTCCCTAGATGGCTGCCGGGCTCCACAGGCACTCGGCTCCCCTTCTGGGAAATGGCCTTCGGACTGTATGCCATCGTGTATACCATGTGTCTGGGCTTGGCCCACAGAAGGGCCAGGACATCCCAGTGCTGAACTAGCGATTACTGTTTCAATCCACCAGTGAATCCAGGAACAAAGGCTTGTCATTTCCCTGTGCCAGACAACGTGGGGCTGCGCTGTGTCTTTTCGAGTTGCCTAGGGTCACGTGATGGTTGGGCAACGG